>NC_142437.1:52531666-52847500 GCF_059453495.1 Arachis ipaensis | reverse complement strand
AGCACAACGTAAAAAAAAAAAAAAAAAAAAAAAAAAAAAAAAAAAAAAAAAAAAAAAAAAACTCCAAAAAAAATCGGAAAAAAAACTCTGGAAAAAAAACCGGAGGAGCTTGCCGAAGATGAGGCCATTACGGCTCGCCTTTAGGTGTCCTCCTCAGGATAGCGTCGTTTAAAGTACGAGAGTCAGCACAACGTAAAAAAAAAAAAAAAAAGGAAAAAAACTGTGGAAAAAATCGGAGGTGCTTGCCATAGATGAGGCCATTACGGCTCGCCTTTAGGTGTCCTCCTCGGGATAACGTCATTTAAAGAACGAGAGTCAGCACAACGTAAAAAAAAAAAAAAAAAAAAAAAAAAAAAAAAAAAAAAAAAAAAAAAAAAAAAAAAAAAAAAAACGGAAAAAACTGTGGAAAAATACCGGAGGAGCTTGCCAAAGATGAGGCCATTACGGCTCGCCTTTAGGTGTCCTCCTCGTGATAACATCATTTAAAGAACAAGAGTCAACACAACGTATAAAAAAAAAAACTTGGAAAAAAATCTGAAAAAAAAACTGTGAAAAAAACCGGAGGAGCTTGCCGAAGATGAGGCCATTACGACTCGCCTTTAGGTGTCCTCCTCAGGATAGCGTCGTTTAACGAACGAGAGTCAGCACAACGTATAAAAAAAAAAAAACTCGGAAAAAAACCGGAAAAAAAAAACTGTGGAAAAAAAAACCAGAGGAGCTTGCCGAAGATGAGGCCATTACGGCTCGCCTTTAGGTCTCCTCCTCAGGATAGCGTCGTTTAAAGAACGAGAGTCAGCACAACGTAAAAAAAAAAAAAAAAAACCTGAAAAAAAACGGAAAAAAAACCGGAAAAAAACTGTGAAAAAAACCGGTGGAGCTTGCCAAATATGAGGCCATTACGGCTCGCATTTAGGTGTCCTCCTCGGGATAACGTCTTTTAAAGAACGATAGTCAGCACAACGTAAAAAAAAAAAACAAAAAAAAACACTGAAAAAAAACGGAAAAAACTGTGGAAAAATACCGGAGGAGCTTGCCAAAGATGAGGCCATTACGGCTCACCTTTAGGTGTCCTCCTCGTGATAACGTCATTTAAAGAACAAGAGTCAGCACAACGTATAAAAAAAAAAAAAACTCGGAAAAAAATCGGAAAAAAAACTGTGAAAAAAAACCGGAGGAGCTTGCTGAAGATGTGGCCATTACGGCTTGCCTTTAGGTGTCCTCCTCAGGATAGCGTCGTTTAACGAACGAGAGTCAGCACAACGTAAAAAAAAAAAAGAAAAAGAAAAAAAAAAGAAAAAAAGAAAAAAACTCCAAAAAAAATCGGAAAAAAAACTGTGGAAAAAAAACCGGAGGAGCTTGCCGAAGATGAGGCCATTACGGCTCGCCTTTAGGTGTCCTCCTCAGGATAGCGTCGTTTAACGAACGAGAGTCAGCACAACGTATAAAAAAAAAAAAAACTCGGAAAAAAACCGGAAAAAAAAACTGCGGAAAAAAAAACCAGAGGAGCTTGCCGAAGATGAGGCCATTACGGCTCGCCTTTAGGTCTCCTCCTCAGGATAGCGTCGTTTAAAGAACGAGAGTCAGCACAACGTAAAAAAAAAAAAAAAAACCTGAAAAAAAACGGAAAAAAAACCGGAAAAAAACTGTGAAAAAAACCGGTGGAGCTTGCCAAATATGAGGCCATTACGGCTCGCATTTAGGTGTCCTCCTCGGGATAACGTCATTTAAAGAACGATAGTCAGCACAACGTAAAAAAAAAAACAAAAAAAAACACTGAAAAAAAACGAAAAAAACTGTGGAAAAATACCGGAGGAGCTTGCCAAAGATGAGGCCATTACGGCTCACCTTTAGGTGTCCTCCTCGTGATAACGTCATTTAAAGAACAAGAGTCAGCACAACGTATAAAAAAAAAAAAAACTCGGAAAAAAATCGGAAAAAAAACTGTGAAAAAAACCGGAGGAGCTTGCTGAAGATGTGGCCATTACGGCTTGCCTTTAGGTGTCCTCCTCAGGATAGCGTCGTTTAACGAACGAGAGTCAGCACAACGTAAAAAAAAAAAAAAGAAAAAGAAAAAAAAAAAGAAAAAAAGAAAAAAACTCCAAAAAAAATCGGAAAAAAAACTGTGGAAAAAAAACCGGAGGAGCTTGCCGAAGATGAGGCCATTACGGCTCGCCTTTAGGTGTCCTCCTCAGGATAGCGTCGTTTAAAGAACGAGAGTCAGCACAACGTATAAAAAAAAAAAACTCGAAAAAAATCGAAAAAAAACCGGAAAAAAAAACTGTGCAAAAAAAAACCAGAGGAGCTTGCCGAAGATGAGGCCATTACGGTTCGCCTTTAGGTCTCCTCCTCAGGATAGCGTCGTTTAAAGAACGAGAGCCAGCACAACGTATAAAAAAAAAAAAAAAAAAAAAAAAAAAAAAAAAAAACCTGATAAAAACGGAAAAAAAATCGGAAAAAAACTGTGAAAAAAAACCGGAGGAGCTTGCCAAATATGAGGCCATTACGGCTCGCACTTAGGTGTCCTCCTCGGGATAACGTCATTTAAAGAACGATAGTCAACACAACGTAAAAAAAAAAAAAACAAAAAAAAACTGAAAAAAAACGGAAAAAACTGTGGAAAAATACCGGAGGAGCTTGCCAAAGATGAGGCCATTACGGCTCGCCTTTAGGTGTCCTCCTCGTGATAACGTCATTTCAAGAACAAGAGTCAGCACAACGTATAAAAAAAAAAAACTCGGAAAAAAATCGGAAAAAAAAACTGTGAAAAAAAACCGGAGGAGCTTGCCGAAGATGAGGCCATTACGGCTCGCCTTTAGGTGTCATCCTCAGGATAGCGTCGTTTAACGAACGAGAGTCAGCACAACGTAAAAAAAAAATAAAAAGAAAAAAAAAGAAAAAAAGAAAAACACTCCAAAAAAAATCGGAAAAAAAACTCTGGAAAAAAAACCGGAGGAGCTTGCCGAAGATGAGGCCATTACGGCTCACCTTTAGGTGTCCTCCTAAGGATAGCGTCGTTTAAAGTACGAGAGTCAGCACAACGTAAAAAAAAAAAAGGAAAAAAACTGTGGAAAAAATCGGAGGTGCTTTCCATAGATGAGGCCATTACGGCTCGCCTTTAGGTGTCCTCCTCGGGATAACGTCATTTAAAGAACGAGAGTCAGCACAACGTAAAAAAAAAAAAAAAAAAAAAAGAACTCGGAAAAAAATCGTAAAAAAACCGGAAAAAAAACTGTGGAAAAAACCGGAGGAGCTTGCCGAAGATGAGGCCATTACGGCTCGCCTTTAGGTGTCCTCCTTAGGATAGCGTCGTTTAACGAACGAGACTCAGCACAACGTAAAAAAAAAAAAAAAAGAAAAAAACTCCAAAAAAAATCGGAAAAAAAACCCTGGAAAAAAAACCGGAGGAGCTTGCCGAAGATGAGGCCATTACGGCTTGCCTTTAGGTGTCCTCCTCAGGATAGCGTCGTTTAACGAACGAGAGTTAGCACAACGTAAAAAAAAAATAGAAAAAAAAAAGAAAAAAACTCCAAAAAAAACCGGAAAAAAAACCGGAGGAGCTTGCCGAAGATGAGGCCATTACGGCTCGCCTTTAGGTGTCCTCCTCAGGATAGCGTCGTTTAAAGTACGAGAGTCAGCACAACGTAAAAAAAAAAAAGGAAAAAAACTGTGGAAAAAATCGGAGGTGCTTGCCATAGATGAGGCCATTACGGCTAGCCTTTAGGTGTCCTCCTCGGGATAACGTCATTTAAAGAACGAGAGTCAGCACAACGTAAAAAAAGAAAAAAAGAAAAAGAACTCGGAAAAAAATCGTAAAAAAACCGGAAAAAAAACTGTGGAAAAAAACCGGTTGAGCTTGCCGAAGATGACGCCATTACGGCTCGCCTTTAGGTGTCCTCCTCAGGATAGCGTCGTTTAAAGAACGAGAGTTAGCACAACGTATAAAAAAAAAAACTCGGAAGAAAATCGGAAAAAAACCTGAAAAAAAAAACTGTGGAAAAAAAAACCAGAGGAGCTTTCCGAAAATGAGGCCATTACGGCTCGCCTTTAAGTCTCCTCCTCAGGATAGCGTCGTCTAAAGAACGAGAGTCAGCACAACGTAAAAAAAAAAAAAAAAAAAAAAAAAAAAAAAAAAAAACATGATAAAAACGGAAAAAAAAACCGGAAAAAAACTGTGAAAAAAAACCTGAGGAGCTTGCCAAATATGAGGCCATTACGGCTCGCATTTAGGTGTCCTCCTCGGGATAACGTCATTTAAAGAACGATAGTCAGCACAACGTAAAAAAAAAAAACAAAAAAAAACTGAAAAAAACGGAAAAACTGTGGAAAAATACCGGAGGAGCTTGCCAAAGATGAGGCCATTACGGCTCGCCTTTAGGTGTCCTCCTCGTGATAACGTCATTTAAAGAACAAGAGTCTGCACAACGTATATAAAAAAAAAAAACTCGGAAAAAAATCGGAAAAAAAACTGTGAAAAAAAACCGGAGGAGCTTGCCGAAGATGAGGCCATTACGGCTCGCCTTTAGGTGTCCTCCTCAGGATAGCGTCGTTTAACGAACGAGAGTCAGCACAACGTAAAAAAAAAAATAAAAAGAAAAAAAAGAAAAAAACTCCAAAAAAAAACAGAAAAAAAACTCTGGAAAAAAAACCGGAGGAGCTTGCCGAAGATGAGGCCATTACGGCTCGCCTTTAGGTGACCTCCTCAGGATAGCGTCGTTTAAAGTACGAGAGTCAGCACAACGTAAAAAAAAAAAGGGAAAAAAACTGTGGAAAAAATCGGAGGTGCTTTCCATAGATGAGGCCATTACGGCTCGCCTTTAGGTGTCCTCCTCGGGATAACGTCATTTAAAGAACGAGAGTCAGCACAACGTAAAAAAAAAAAAAAAAGAACTCGGAAAAAAATCGTAAAAAAACCGGAAAAAAAACTGTGGAAAAAACCGGAGGAGCTTGCCGAAGATGAGGCCATTACGGCTCGCCTTTAGGTGTCCTCCTCAGGATAGCGTCGTTTAACGAACGAGACTCAGCACAACGTAAAAAACAAAAAAAAAGAAAAAAACTCCAAAAAAAATCGGAAAAAAACTCTGGAAAAAAAACCGGAGGAGCTTGCCGAAGATGAGGCCATTACGGCTCGCCTTTAGGTGTCCTCCTCAGGATAGCGTCGTTTAAAGTACGAGAGTCAGCACAACGTAAAAAAAAAAAAAGGAAAAAAACTGTGGAAAAAATCGGAGGTGCTTTCCATAGATGAGGCCATTACGGCTCGCCTTTAGGTGTCCTCCTCGGGATAACGTCATTTAAAGAACGAGAGTCAGCACAACGTAAAAAAAAAAAAAAAAAAAAAAAGAACTCGGAAAAAAATCGTAAAAAAACCGGAAAAAAAACTGTGGAAAAAACCGGAGGAGCTTGCCGAAGATGAGGCCATTACGGCTCGCCTTTAGGTGTCCTCCTTAGGATAGCGTCGTTTAACGAACGAGACTCAGCACAACGTAAAAAAAAAAAAAAAGAAAAAAACTCCAAAAAAAATCGGAAAAAAAACCCTGGAAAAAAAACCGGAGGAGCTTGCCGAAGATGAGGCCATTACGGCTTGCCTTTAGGTGTCCTCCTCAGGATAGCGTCGTTTAACGAACGAGAGTTAGCACAACGTAAAAAAAAAAATAGAAAAAAAAAAGAAAAAAACTCCAAAAAAAACCGGAAAAAAAACCGGAGGAGCTTGCCGAAGATGAGGCCATTACGGCTCGCCTTTAGGTGTCCTCCTCAGGATAGCGTCGTTTAAAGTACGAGAGTCAGCACAACGTAAAAAAAAAAAAGGAAAAAAACTGTGGAAAAAATCGGAGGTGCTTGCCATAGATGAGGCCATTACGGCTAGCCTTTAGGTGTCCTCCTCGGGATAACGTCATTTAAAGAACGAGAGTCAGCACAACGTAAAAAAAAAAAAAAAGAAAAAGAACTCGGAAAAAAATCGTAAAAAAACCGGAAAAAAAACTGTGGAAAAAAACCGGTTGAGCTTGCCGAAGATGACGCCATTACGGCTCGCCTTTAGGTGTCCTCCTCAGGATAGCGTCGTTTAAAGAACGAGAGTTAGCACAACGTATAAAAAAAAAAACTCGGAAGAAAATCGGAAAAAAACCTGAAAAAAAAAACTGTGGAAAAAAAAACCAGAGGAGCTTTCCGAAAATGAGGCCATTACGGCTCGCCTTTAAGTCTCCTCCTCAGGATAGCGTCGTCTAAAGAACGAGAGTCAGCACAACGTAAAAAAAAAAAAAAAAAAAAAAAAAAAAAAAAAAAAAAAAAAAAAAAAAAAAAAAAAAAAAAAAAAAAACATGATAAAAACGGAAAAAAAAACCGGAAAAAAACTGTGAAAAAAAACCTGAGGAGCTTGCCAAATATGAGGCCATTACGGCTCGCATTTAGGTGTCCTCCTCGGGATAACGTCATTTAAAGAACGATAGTCAGCACAACGTAAAAAAAAAAAACAAAAAAAAACTGAAAAAAACGGAAAAAACTGTGGAAAAATACCGGAGGAGCTTGCCAAAGATGAGGCCATTACGGCTCGCCTTTAGGTGTCCTCCTCAGGATAGCGTCGTTTAACGAACGAGAGTCAGCACAACGTAAAAAAAAAAATAAAAAGAAAAAAAAGAAAAAAACTCCAAAAAAAATCGGAAAAAAAACTCTGGAAAAAAAACCGGAGGAGCTTGCCGAAGATGAGGCCATTACGGCTCGCCTTTAGGTGACCTCCTCAGGATAGCGTCGTTTAAAGTACGAGAGTCAGCACAACGTAAAAAAAAAAAAGGGAAAAAAACTGTGGAAAAAATCGGAGGTGCTTGCCATAGATGAGGCCATTACGGCTCGCCTTTAGGTGTCCTCCTCGGGATAGCGTCGTTTAAAGAACAAGAGTCAGCACAACGTAAAAAAAGAAAAAAAAAGGAAAAAAACTGTGGAAAAAATCGGAGGTGCTTGCCATAGATGAGGCCATTACGGCTCGCCTTTAGGTGTCCTCCTCGGGATAACGTCATTTAAAGAACGAGAGTCAGCACAACGTAAAAAAAAAAAAAAAAAAAAAGAACTCGGAAAAAAATCGTAAAAAAACCGGAAAAAAAACTGTGGAAAAAACCGGAGGAGCTTACCGAAGATGAGGCCATTACGGCTCGCCTTTAGGTGTCCTCCTCAGGATAGCGTCGTTTAAAGAACAAGAGTCAGCACAACGGATAAAAAAAAATCGAAAAAAAATCGGAAAAAAACCGGAAAAAAAACTGTGGAAAAAAAAAACCAGAGGAGCTTGCCGAAGATGAGGCCATTACGGCTCGCCTTTAGGTCTCCTCCTCAGGATAGCGTCGTTTAAAGAATGAGAGTCAGCACAACGTAAAAAAAAAAAAAAAAAAAAAAAAAACCTGAAAAAAAACGGAAAAAAACCGGAAAAAAATTGTGAAAAAAAACCGGAGGAGCTTGCCAAATATGAGGCCATTACGGCTCGCATTTAGGTGTCCTCCTCGGGATAACGTCATTTAAAGAACGATAGTCAGCACAACGTAAAAAAAAAAAAACAAAAAAAAAACTGAAAAAAAACGGAAAAAACTGTGGAAAAATACCGGAGGAGCTTGCCAAAGATGAGGCCATTACGGCTCGCCTTTAGGTGTCCTCCTCGTGATAACGTCATTTAAAGAACAAGAGTCAGCACAACGTAAAAAAAAAAAAAAAAAAAAAAAAAAAAAAAATAGAAAAAAAACTCCAAAAAAAATCGGAAAAAAAACTCTGGAAAAAAAACCGGAGGAGCTTGCCGAAGATGAGGCCATTACGGCTCGCCTTTAGGTGTCCTCCTCAGGATAGCGTCGTTTAAAGTACGAGAGTCAGCACAACGTAAAAAAAAAAAAAAGGAAAAAAACTGTGGAAAAAATCGGAAGTGCTTGCCATAGATGAGGCCATTACGGCTCGCCTTTAGGTGTCCTCCTCGGGATAACGTCATTTAAAGAACGAGAGTCAGCACAACGTAATAAAAAAAAAAAAAAAAAAAAACTCGGAAAAAAATCGTAAAAAACACCGGAAAAAAAAAACTGTGGAAAAAAACCGGAGGAGCTTGCCGAAGATGAGGCCATTACGGCTCGCGTTTAGGTGTCTTCCTCAGGATAGCGTCGATTAAAGAACGAGAGTCAGCACAACGTATAAAAAAAAAAAAAAACTCGAAAAAAATAGGAAAAAAACCGGAAAAAAAAAACTGTGGAAAAAAAAACCAGAGGAGCTTGCCGAAGATGAGGCCATTACGGCTCGCCTTTAGGTCTCCTCCTCAGGATAGCGTCGTTTAAAGAACGAGAGTCAGCACAACGTAAAAAAAAAAAAAAAAAAAAAAAAAAAAAAAAAAAAAAAAAAAAAAAAAAAAAAACCGGAAAAAAACTGTGAAAAAAACCGGAGGAGCTTGCCAAATATGAGGCCATTACGGCTCGCATTTAGGTGTCCTCCTCGGGATAACGTCATTTAAAGAACGATAGTCAGCACAACGTAAAAAAAAAAAACAAAAAAAAAACTGAAAAAACTGTGGAAAAATACCGGAGGAGCTTGCCAAAGATGAGGCCATTACGGCTCGCCTTTAGGTGTCCTCCTCGTGATAACGTCATTTAAAGAACAAGAGTCAGCACAACGTATAAAAAAAAAAAAAACTCGGAAAAAAATCTGAAAAAAAAACTGTGAAAAAAAACCGGAGGAGCTTGCCGAAGAAGAGGCCATTACGGCTCGCCTTTAGGTCTCCTCCTCAGGATAGCGTCGTTTAACGAACGAGAGTCAGCACAACGTAAAAAAAAAAAAAAAAAAAAAAAAAAAAAAAAAAAAAGAAAGAAAAAAATAGAAAAAAAACTCCAAAAAAAATCGGAAAAAAAACTCTGGAAAAAAAACCGGAGGAGCTTGCCGAAGATGAGGCCATTACGGCTCGCCTTTAGGTGTCCTCCTCAGGATAGCGTCGTTTAAAGTACGAGAGTCAGCACAATGTAAAAAAAAAAAAAAAAAGGAAAAAAACTGTGGAAAAAATCGGAGGTGCTTGCCATAGATGAGGCCATTACGGCTCGCCTTTAGGTGTCCTCCTCGGGATAACGTCATTTAAAGAACGAGAGTTAGCACAACGTAAAAAAAAAAAAAAAAAAAACTCGGAAAAAAATCGTAAAAAAACCGGAAAAAAAAAACTGTGGAAAAAAACCGGAGGAGCTTGCCGAAGATGAGGCCATTACGGCTCGCGTTTAGGTGTCTTCCTCAGGATAGCGTCGATTAAAGAACGAGAGTCAGCACAACGTATAAAAAAAAAAATCGAAAAAAATAGGAAAAAACCGGAAAAAAAAACTGTGGAAAAAAAAACCAGAGGAGCTTGCCGAAGATGAGGCCATTACGGCTCGCCTTTAGGTCTCCTCCTCAGGATAGCGTCGTTTAAAGAACGAGAGTCAGCACAACGTAAAAAAAAACAAAAAAAAAAAAAAAAAAACTGAAAAAACAAAAAAAAAACCGGAAAAAACTGTGAAAAAAAACCGGAGGAGCTTGCCAAATATGAGGCCATTACGGCTCGCATTTAGGTGTCCTCCTCGGGATAACGTCATTTAAAGAACGATAGTCAGCACAACGTAAAAAAAAAAAACAAAAAAAAAAACTGAAAAAAAACGGAAAATACTGTGGAAAAATACCGGAGGAGCTTGCCAAAGATGACGCCATTACGGCTCGCCTTTAGGTGTCCTCCTCGTGATAACGTCATTTAAAGAACAAGAGTCAGCACAACGTATAAAAAAAAAAAAAACTCGGAAAAAAAAACTGTGAAAAAAAACAGGAGGAGCTTGCCGAAGATGAGGCCATTACGGCTCGCCTTTAGGTGTCCTCCTCAGGATAGCGTCGTTTAACGAACGAGACTCAGCACAACGTAAAAAAAAAAAAAAAGAAAAAAACTCCAAAAAAAATCGGAAAAAAAACTCTGGAAAAAAAACCGGAGGAGCTTGCCGAAGATGAGGCCATTACGGCTCGCCTTTAGGTGTCCTCCTCAGGATAGCGTCGTTTAACGAACGAGAGTTAGCACAACGTAAAAAAAAAAAATAGAAAAAAAAAAGAAAAAAACTCCAAAAAAAACCGGAAAAAAAACCGGAGGAGCTTGCCGAAGATGAGGCCATTACGGCTCGCCTTTAGGTGTCCTCCTCAGGATAGCGTCGTTTAAAGTACGAGAGTCAGCACAACGTAAAAAAAAAAAAAAGGAAAAAAACTGTGGAAAAAATCGGAGGTGCTTGCCATAGATGAGGCCATTACGGCTCGCCTTTAGGTGTCCTCCTCGGGATAATGTCATTTAAAGAACGAGAGTCAGCACAACGTAAAAAAAAAAAAAAAAAAGAACTCGGAAAAAAATCGTAAAAAAACCGGAAAAAAAACTTTGGAAAAAAACCGGTTGAGCTTGCCGAAGATGACGCCATTACGGCTCGCCTTTAGGTGTCCTCCTCAGGATAGCGTCGTTTAAAGAACGAGAGTCAGCACAACGTATAAAAAAAAAAAAAACTCGGAAGAAAATCGGAAAAAAACCTGAAAAAAAAACTGTGGAAAAAAAAACCAGAGGAGCTTGCCGAAGATGAGGCCATTACGGCTCGCCTTTAAGTCTCCTCCGCAGGATAGCGTCGTTTAAAGAACGAGAGTCAGCACAACGTAAAAAAAAAAAAAAAAAAAAAAAAAAAAAAAAAAGAAAAAAAAAACCTGATAAAAACGGAAAAAAAACCGGAAAAAAACTGTGAAAAAAAACCTGAGGAGCTTGCCAAATATGAGGCCATTACGGCTCGCATTTAGGTGTCCTCCTCGGGATAACGTCATTTAAAGAACGATAGTCAGCACAACGTAAAAAAAAAAAACAAAAAAAAAAAACTGAAAAAAAACGGAAAAAACTGTGGAAAAATACCGGAGGAGCTTGCCAAAGATGAGGCCATTACGGCTCGCCTTTAGGTGTCCTCCTCGTGATAACGTCATTTAAAGAACAAGAGTCAGCACAACGTATAAAAAAAAAAAACTCGGAAAAAAATCGGAAAAAAAAACTGTGAAAAAAAACCGGAGGAGCTTGCCGAAGATGAGGCCATTACGGCTCGCCTTTAGGTGTCCTCCTCAGGATAGCGTCGTTTAACGAACGAGAGTCAGCACAACGTAAAAAAATAAAAAATAAAAAGAAAAAAAAGAAAAAAAAGAAAAAAACTCCAAAAAAAATCGGAAAAAAAACTATGGAAAAAAAACCGGAGGAGCTTGCCGAAGATGAGGCCATTACGGCTCGCCTTTAGGTGTCCTCCTCAGGATAGCGTCGTTTAAAGTACGAGAGTCAGCACAACGTAAAAAAAAAAAAGGAAAAAAACTGTGGAAAAAATCGGAGGAGCTTGCCAAATATGAGGCCATTACGGCTCGCATTTAGGTGTCCTCCTCGGGATAACGTCATTTAAAGAACGATAGTCAGCACAACGTAAAAAAAAAAAAAAAACAAAAAAAAACTGAAAAAAAACGGAAAAAACTGTGGAAATGTACCGGAGGAGCTTGCCAAAGATGAGGCCATTACGGCTCGCCTTTAGGTGTCCTCCTCGTGATAACGTCATTTAAAGAACAAGAGTCAGCACAACGTATAAAAAAAAAAAAACTCGGAAAAATAAACTGTGAAAAAAAACCGGAGGAGCTTGCCAAAGATGAGGCCATTACGGCTCGCCTTTAGGTGTCCTCCTCAGGATAGCGTCGTTTAACGAACGAGAGTCAGCACAACGTAAAAAAAAAAAAAAAAGAAAAAAAAAAGAAAAAAAAAGAAAAAAAAAGAAAAAAATAGAAAAAAAACTCCAAAAAAAATCGGAAAAAAAACTCTGGAAAAAAAACCGGAGGAGCTTGCCGAAGATGAGGCCATTACGGCTCGCCTTTAGGTGTCCTCCTCAGGATAGCGTCGTTTAAAGTACGAGAGTCAGCACAACGTAAAAAAAGAAAAAAACTGTGGAAAAAATCGGAGGTGCTTGCCATAGATGAGGCCATTACGGCTCGCCTTTAGGTGTCCTCCTCGGGATAACGTCATTTAAAGAACGAGAGTCAACACAACGTAAAAAAAAAAAAAAAAAAAAAAGAACTTGGAAAAAAATCGTAAAAAAACCGGAAAAAAAATTGTGGAAAAAACCGGAGGAGCTTGCCGAAGATGAAGCCATTACGGCTCGCCTTTAGGTGTCCTCCTCAGGATAGCGTCGTTTAAAGAACAAGAGTCAGCACAACGGATAAAAAAAAAATCGAAAAAAAATCGGAAAAAAACCGGAAAAAAAAACTGTGGAAAAAAAAAACCAGAGGAGCTTGCCGAAGATGAGGCCATTACGGCTCGCCTTTAGGTCTCCTCCTCAGGATAGCGTCGTTTAAAGAATGAGAGTCAGCACAACGTAAAAAAAAGAAAATAAAAAAAAAAACCTGAAAAAAAATGGAAAAAAACCGGAAAAAAATTGTGAAAAAAAACCGAAGGAGCTTGCCAAATATGAGGCCATTACGGCTCGCATTTAGGTGTCCTCCTCGGGATAACGTCATTTAAAGAACGATAGTCAGCACAACGTAAAAAAAAAAAAAACAAAAAAAAATTGAAAAAAAACGGAAAAAACTGTGGAAAAATACCGGAGGAGCTTGCCAAAGATGAGGCCATTACGGCTCGCCTTTAGGTGTCCTCCTCGTGATAACGTCATTTAAAGAACAAGAGTCAGCAAAACGTAAAAAAAAAAAAAAAAAAAAAAAAAAAAAAAAATAGAAAAAAAACTCCAAAAAAAATCGGAAAAAAAACTCTTGAAAAAAAACCGGAGGAGCTTGCCGAAGATGAGGCCATTACGGCTCGCCTTTAGGTGTCCTCCTCAGGATAGCGTCGTTTAAAGTACGAGAGTCAGCACAACGTAAAAAAAAAAAGGAAAAAAACTGTGGAAAAAATCGGAGGTGCTTGCCATAGATGAGGCCATTACGGCTCGCCTTTAGGTGTCCTCCTCGGGATAACGTCATTTAAAGAACGAGAGTCAGCACAACGTAAAAAAAAAAAAAAAAAAAAAAGAACTTGGAAAAAAATCGTAAAAAAATCGGAAAAAAAACTGTGGAAAAAACCGGAGGAGCTTGCCGAAGATGAAGCCATTACGGCTCGCCTTTAGGTGTCCTCCTCAGGATAGCGTCGTTTAAAGAACAAGAGTCAGCACAACGGATAAAAAAAAAATCGAAAAAAAATCGGAAAAAAACCGGAAAAAAAAAACTGTGGAAAAAAAAAACCAGAGGAGCTTGCCGAAGATGAGGCCATTACGGCTCGCCTTTAGGTCTCCTCCTCAGGATAGCGTCGTTTAAAGTACGAGAGTCAGCACAACGTAAAAAAAAAAAAGGAAAAAAACTGTGGAAAAAATCGGAGGAGCTTGCCAAATATGAGGCCATTACGGCTCGCATTTAGGTGTCCTCCTCGGGATAACGTCATTTAAAGAACGATAGTCAGCACAACGTAAAAAAAAAAAAAAACAAAAAAAAACTGAAAAAAAACGGAAAAAACTGTGGAAATGTACCGGAGGAGCTTGCCAAAGATGAGGCCATTACGGCTCGCCTTTAGGTGTCCTCCTCGTGATAACGTCATTTAAAGAACAAGAGTCAGCACAACGTATAAAAAAAAAAAAACTCGGAAAAATAAACTGTGAAAAAAAACCGGAGGAGCTTGCCAAAGATGAGGCCATTACGGCTCGCCTTTAGGTGTCCTCCTCAGGATAGCGTCGTTTAACGAACGAGAGTCAGCACAACGTAAAAAAAAAAAAAAAAGAAAAAAAAGAAAAAAAAAAGAAAAAAAAAGAAAAAAAAAGAAAAAAATAGAAAAAAAACTCCAAAAAAAATCGGAAAAAAAACTCTGGAAAAAAAACCGGAGGAGCTTGCCGAAGATGAGGCCATTACGGCTCGCCTTTAGGTGTCCTCCTCAGGATAGCGTCGTTTAAAGTACGAGAGTCAGCACAACGTAAAAAAAGAAAAAAACTGTGGAAAAAATCGGAGGTGCTTGCCATAGATGAGGCCATTACGGCTCGCCTTTAGGTGTCCTCCTCGGGATAACGTCATTTAAAGAACGAGAGTCAGCACAACGTAAAAAAAAAAAAAAAAAAAAAAGAACTTGGAAAAAAATCGTAAAAAAACCGGAAAAAAAACTGTGGAAAAAACCGGAGGAGCTTGCCGAAGATGAAGCCATTACGGCTCGCCTTTAGGTGTCCTCCTCAGGATAGCGTCGTTTAAAGAACAAGAGTCAGCACAACGGATAAAAAAAAAATCGAAAAAAAATCGGAAAAAAACCGGAAAAAAAAACTGTGGAAAAAAAAAACCAGAGGAGCTTGCCGAAGATGAGGCCATTACGGCTCGCCTTTAGGTCTCCTCCTCAGGATAGCGTCGTTTAAAGAATGAGAGTCAGCACAACGTAAAAAAAAGAAAATAAAAAAAAAAACCTGAAAAAAAATGGAAAAAAACCGGAAAAAAATTGTGAAAAAAAACCGAAGGAGCTTGCCAAATATGAGGCCATTACGGCTCGCATTTAGGTGTCCTCCTCGGGATAACGTCATTTAAAGAACGATAGTCAGCACAACGTAAAAAAAAAAAAAACAAAAAAAAACTGAAAAAAAACGGAAAAAACTGTGGAAAAATACCGGAGGAGCTTGCCAAAGATGAGGCCATTACGGCTCGCCTTTAGGTGTCCTCCTCGTGATAACGTCATTTAAAGAACAAGAGTCAGCAAAACGTAAAAAAAAAAAAAAAAAAAAAAAAAAAAAAAAAAATAGAAAAAAAACTCCAAAAAAAATCGGAAAAAAAACTCTTGAAAAAAAACCGGAGGAGCTTGCCGAAGATGAGGCCATTACGGCTCGCCTTTAGGTGTCCTCCTCAGGATAGCGTCGTTTAAAGTACGAGAGTCAGCGCAACGTAAAAAAAAAAAGGAAAAAAACTGTGGAAAAAATCGGAGGTGCTTGCCATAGATGAGGCCATTACGGCTCGCCTTTAGGTGTCCTCCTCGGGATAACGTCATTTAAAGAACGAGAGTCAGCACAACGTAAAAAAAAAAAAAAAAAAAAAGAACTTGGAAAAAAATCGTAAAAAAACCGGAAAAAAAACTGTGGAAAAAACCGGAGGAGCTTGCCGAAGATGAAGCCATTACGGCTCGCCTTTAGGTGTCCTCCTCAGGATAGCGTCGTTTAAAGAACAAGAGTCAGCACAACGGATAAAAAAAAAATCGAAAAAAAATCGGAAAAAAACCGGAAAAAAAAAACTGTGGAAAAAAAAAACCAGAGGAGCTTGCCGAAGATGAGGCCATTACGGCTCGCCTTTAGGTCTCCTCCTCAGGATAGCGTCGTTTAAAGAATGAGAGTCAGCAAAACGTAAAAAAAAAAAAATAAAAAAAAAACCTGAAAAAAAACGGAAAAAAACCGGAAAAAAATTGTGAAAAAAAACCGGAGGAGCTTGCCAAATATGAGGCCATTACGGCTCGCATTTAGGTGTCCTCCTCGGGATAACGTCATTTAAAGAACGATAGTCAGCACAACGTAAAAAAAAAAAAAAAACAAAAAAAAACTGAAAAAAAACGGAAAAACTGTGGAAAAATACCGGAGGAGCTTGCCAAAGATGAGGCCATTACGGCTCGCCTTTAGGTGTCCTCCTCGGGATAACGTCATTTAAAGAACGAGAGTCAGCACAACGTAAAAAAAAAAAAAAAAAAAAAAAAAACTCGGAAAAAAATCGTAAAAAAACCGGAAAAAAAAAAATGTGGAAAAAAACCGGAGGAGCTTGCCGAAGATGAGGCCATTACGGCTCGCGTTTAGGTGTCTTCCTCAGGATAGTGTCGATTAAAGAACGAGAGTCAGCACAACGTATAAAAAAAAAAAAAACTCGAAAAAAATAGGAAAAAAACCGGAAAAAAAACTGTGGAAAAAAAACCAGAGGAGCTTGCCGAAGATGAGGCCATTACGGCTCGCCTTTAGGTCTCCTCCTCAGGATAGCGTCGTTTAAAGAACGAGAGTCAGCACAACGTAAAAAAAAAAAAAAAAAAAAAAAAAAAAAAAAAAAAAACACCTGAAAAAAACTGTGAAAAAAAACCTGAGGAGCTTGCCAAATATGAGGCCATTACGGCTCGCATTTAGGTGTCCTCCTCGGGATAACGTCATTTAAAGAACGATAGTCAGCACAACGTAAAAAAAAAAAAACAAAAAAAAACTGAAAAAAAACGGAAAAAACTGTGGAAAAATACCGGAGGAGCTTGCCATAGATGAGGCCATTACGGCTCGCCTTTAGGTGTCCTCCTCGGGATAACGTCATTTAAAGAACGAGAGTCAGCACAACGTAAAAAAAAAAAAAAAAAAAAAAAAACTCGGAAAAAAAACGTAAAAAAACCGGAAAAAAAAAACTGTGGAAAAAAACCGGAGGAGCTTGCCGAAGATGAGGCCATTACAGCTCGCGTTTAGGTGTCTTCCTCAGGATAGTGTCGATTAAAGAACGAGAGTCAGCACAACGTATAAAAAAAAAAAAAACTCGAAAAAAATAGGAAAAAAACCGGAAAAAAAACTGTGGAAAAAAAACCAGAGGAGCTTGCCGAAGATGAGGCCATTACGGCTCGCCTTTAGGTCTCCTCCTCAGGATAGCGTCGTTAAAAGAACGAGAGTCAGCACAACGTAAAAAAAAAAAAAAAAAAAAAAAAAAAAAAAAAAAAAAAAAAAAACCGGAAAAAAACTGTGAAAAAAAACCGGAGGAGCTTGCCAAATATAAGGCCATTACCGCTCGCATTTAGGTGTCCTCCTCGGGATAACGTCATTTAAAGAACGATAGTCAGCACAACGTAAAAAAAAAAAACAAAAAAAAAAACTGAAAAAAACGGAAAAAACTGTGGAAAAATATAGGAGGAGCTTGCCAAAGATGAGGCCATTACGGCTCGCCTTTAGGTGTCCTACTCGTGATAACGTCATTTAAAGAACGAGAGTCAGCACAACATAAAAAAAAAAAAAAGGAAAAAAACTGTGGAAAAAATCGGAGGTGCTTGCCATAGATGAGGCCATTACGGCTCGCCTTTAGGTGTCCTCCTCGGGATAACGTCATTTAAAGAACGAGAGTCAGCACAACGTAAAAAAAAAAAAAAAAAAAAAAAACTCGGAAAAAAATCGTAAAAAAACCGGAAAAAAAAACTGTGGAAAAAAACCGGAGGAGCTTGCCGAAGATGAGGCCATTACGGCTCGCGTTTAGGTGTCTTCCTCAGGATAGTGTCGATTAAAGAACGAGAGTCAGCACAATGTATAAAAAAAAAAAAAAACTCGAAAAAAATAGGAAAAAAACCGGAAAAAAAAACTGTGGAAAAAAAACCAGAGGAGCTTGCCGAAGATGAGGCCATTACGGCTCGCCTTTAGGTCTCCTCCTCAGGATAGCGTCGTTTAAAGAACGAGAGTCAGCACAACGTAAAAAAAAAAAAAAAAAAAAAAAAACCAGAAAAAAACTGTGAAAAAAAACCGGAGGAGCTTGCCAAATATGAGGCCATTACGGCTCGCATTTAGGTGTCCTCCTCGGGATAACGTCATTTAAAGAACGATAGTCAGCACAACGTAAAAAAAAAAAACAAAAAAAAAACTGAAAAAAACGGAAAAAACTGTGGAAAAATACCGGAGGAGCTTGCCAAAGATGAGGCCATTACGGCTCGCCTTTAGGTGTCCTCCTCGTGATAACGTCATTTAAAGAACAAGAGTCAGCACAACGTATAAAAAAAAAAAACTCGGAAAAAAATCGGAAAAAAAAACTGTGAAAAAAAACCGGAGGAGCTTGCCGAAGATGACGCCATTACGGCTCGCCTTTAGGTGTCCTCCTCAGAATAGCGTCGTTTAAAGAACGAGAGTCAGCACAACGTATAAAAAAAAAAAAACACGGAAGAAAATCGGAAAAAAACCGGAAAAAAAAACTGTGGAAAAAAAAACCAGAGGAGCTTGCCGAAGATGAGGCCATTACGGCTCGCCTTTAAGTCTCCTCCTCAGGATAGCGTCGTTTAAAGAACGAGAGTCAGCACAACGTAAAAAAAAAAAAAAAACCTGATAAAAACGGAAAAAAAACCGGAAAAAATCTGTGAAAAAAACCGGAGGAGCTTGCCAAATATGAGGCCATTACGGCTCGCATTTAGGTGTCCTCCTCGGGATAACGTCATTTAAAGAACGATAGTCAGCACAACGTAAAAAAAAAAAAACAAAAAAAACTGAAAAAAACGGAAAAAACTGTGGAAAAATACCGGAGGAGCTTGCCAAAGATGAGGCCATTACGGCTCGCCTTTAGGTGTCCTCCTCGTGATAACGTCATTTAAAGAACAAGAGTCAGCACAACGTATAAAAAAAAAACTCGGAAAAAAATCGGAAAAAAAAACTGTGAAAAAAAATCGGAGGAGCTTGCCGAAGATGAGGCCATTACGGCTCGCCTTTAGGTGTCCTCCTCAGGATAGCGTCGTTTAACGAACGAGAGTCAGCACAACGTAAAAAAAAAAAAATAAAAAGAAAAAAAAAGAAAAAAATGAAAAAAACTCCAAAAAAAATCGGAAAAAAAACTTTGGAAAAAAAACCGGAGGAGCTTGCCGAAGATGAGGCCATTACGGCTCGCCTTTAGGTGTCCTCCTCAGGATAGCGTCGTTTAAAGTACGAGAGTCAGCACAACGTAAAAAAAAAAAAAAGGAAAAGAACTGTGGAAAAAATCGGAGGTGCTTGCCATAGATGAGGCCATTACGGCTCGCCTTTAGGTGTCCTCCTCGGGATAACGTCATTTAAAGAACGAGAGTCAGCACAACGTAAAAAAAAAAAAAAAAAACTCAGAAAAAAATCGTAAAAAAACTGGAAAAAAAAAACTGCGGAAAACCGGAGGAGCTTGCCGAAGATGAGGCCATTACGGCTCGCGTTTAGGTGTCTTCCTCAGGATAGTGTCGATTAAAGAACGAGAGTCAGCACAACGTATAAAAAAAAAACTCGAAAAAAATAGGAAAAAAACCGGAAAAAAAAACTGTGGAAAAAAAACCAGAGGAGCTTGCCGAAGATGAGGCCATTACGGCTCGCCTTTAGGTCTCCTCCTCAGGATAGCGTCGTTAAAAGAACGAGAGTCAGCACAACGTAAAAAAAAAAAAAAAAAAAAAACCGGAAAAAAACTGTGAAAAAAAACCGGAGGAGCTTGCCAAATATGAGGCCATTACGGCTCGCATTTAGGTGTCCTCCTCGGGATAACGTCATTTAAAGAACGATAGTCAGCACAACATAAAAAAAAAAAACAAAAAAAAAACTGAAAAAAACGGAAAAAACTGTGGAAAAATACCGGAGGAGCTTGCCAAAGATGAGGCCATTACGGCTCGCCTTTAGGTGTCCTCCTCGTGATAACGTCATTTAAAGAACAAGAGTCAGCACAACGTATAAAAAAAAAAAACTCGGAAAAAAATCGGAAAAAAAACTGTGAAAAAAAACCGGAGGAGCTTGCCGAAGATGACGCCATTACGGCTCGCCTTTAGGTGTCCTCCTCAGGATAGCGTCGTTTAAAGAACGAGAGTCAGCACAACGTATAAAAAAAAAAAAACTCGGAAGAAAATCGGAAAAAAACCGGAAAAAAAAACTGTGGAAAAAAAAACCAGAGGAGCTTGCCGAAGATGAGGCCATTACGGCTCGCCTTTAAGTCTCCTCCTCAGGATAGCGTCGTTTAAAGAACGAGAGTCAGCAAAACGTAAAAAAAAAAAAAAAAAAACCTGATAAAAACGGAAAAAAAACCGGAAAAAATCTGTGAAAAAAACCGGAGGAGCTTGCCAAATATGAGGCCATTACGGCTCGCATTTAGGTGTCCTCCTCGGGATAACGTCATTTAAAGAACGATAGTCAGCACAACGTAAAAAAAAAAAAAACAAAAAAAAACTGAAAAAAACGGAAAAAACTGTGGAAAAATACCGGAGGAGCTTGCCAAAGATGAGGCCATTACGGCTCGCCTTTAGGTGTCCTCCTCGTGATAACGTCATTTAAAGAACAAGAGTCAGCACAACGTATAAAAAAAAAAATCGGAAAAAAAAACTGTGAAAAAAAACCGGAGGAGCTTGCCGAAGATGAGGCCATTACGGCTCGCCTTTAGGTGTCCTCCTCAGGATAGCGTCGTTTAACGAACGAGAGTCAGCACAACGTAAAAAAAAAAAAATAAAAAGAAAAAAAAAGAAAAAAAAGAAAAAAACTCCAAAAAAAATCGGAAAAAAAACTTTGGAAAAAAAACCGGAGGAGCTTGCCGAAGATGAGGCCATTACGGCTCGCCTTTAGGTGTCCTCCTCAGGATAGCGTCGTTTAAAGTACGAGAGTCAGCACAACGTAAAAAAAAAAAAGGAAAAGAACTGTGGAAAAAATCGGAGGTGCTTGCCATAGATGAGGCCATTACGGCTCGCCTTTAGGTGTCCTCCTCGGGATAACGTCATTTAAAGAACGAGAGTCAGCACAACGTAAAAAAAAAAAAAAAAAAACTCGGAAAAAAATCGTAAAAAAACCGGAAAAAAAAACTGTGGAAAAAAACCGGAGGAGCTTGCCGAAGATGAGGCCATTACGGCTCGCGTTTAGGTGTCTTCCTCTGGATAGTGTCGATTAAAGAACGAGAGTCAGCACAACGTATAAAAAAAAAAAACTCGAAAAAAATAGGAAAAAAACCGGAAAAAAAAACTGTGGAAAAAAAACCAGAGGAGCTTGCCGAAGATGAGGCCATTACGGCTCGTCTTTAGGTCTCCTCCTCAGGATAGCGTCGTTAAAAGAACGAGAGTCAGCACAACGTAAAAAAAAAAAAAAAAAAAAAAAAAAAAAAAAAAAACCGGAAAAAAACTGTGAAAAAAAACCGGAGGAGCTTGCCAAATATAAGGCCATTACGGCTCGCATTTAGGTGTCCTCCTCGGGATAACGTCATTTAAAGAACGATAGTCAGCACAACATAAAAAAAAAAAACAAAAAAAAAACTGAAAAAAACGGAAAAAACTGTGGAAAAATACCGGAGGAGCTTGCCAAAGATGAGGCCATTACGGCTCGCCTTTAGGTGTCCTCCTCGTGATAACGTCATTTAAAGAACAAGAGTCAGCACAACGTATAAAAAAAAAAAAACTCGGAAAAAAATCGGAAAAAAAAACTGTGAAAAAAAACCGGAGGAGCTTGCCGAAGATGACGCCATTACGGCTCGCCTTTAGGAGTCCTCCTCAGGATAGCGTCGTTTAAAGAACGAGAGTCAGCACAACGTATAAAAAAAAAAAAAGAACTCGGAAGAAAATCGGAAAAAAACCGGAAAAAAAAACTGTGGAAAAAAAAACCAGAGGAGCTTGCCGAAGATGAGGCCATTACGGCTCGCCTTTAAGTCTCCTCCTCAGGATAGCGTCGTTTAAAGAACGAGAGTCAGCACAACGTAAAAAAAAAAAAAAACCTGATAAAAACGGAAAAAAAAACCGGAAAAAATCTGTGAAAAAAACCGGAGGAGCTTGCCAAATATGAGGCCATTACGGCTTGCATTTAGGTGTCCTCCTCGGGATAACGTCATTTAAAGAACGATAGTCAGCACAACGTAAAAAAAAAAAACAAAAAAAACTGAAAAAAACGGAAAAAACTGTGGAAAAATACCGGAGGAGCTTGCCAAAGATGAGGCCATTACGGCTCGCCTTTAGGTGTCCTCCTCGTGATAACGTCATTTAAAGAACGAGAGTCAGCACAACGTAAAAAAAAAAAAAAAAAAACTCGGAAAAAAATCGTAAAAAAACCGGAAAAAAAAACTGTGGAAAAAAACCGGAGGAGCTTGCCGAAGATGAGGCCATTACGGCTCGCGTTTAGGTGTCTTTCTCTGGATAGTGTCGATTAAAGAACGAGAGTCAGCACAACGTATAAAAAAAAAAAACTCGAAAAAAATAGGAAAAAAACCGGAAAAAAAAACTGTGGAAAAAAAACCAGAGGAGCTTGCCGAAGATGAGGCCATTACGGCTCGTCTTTAGGTCTCCTCCTCAGGATAGCGTCGTTAAAAGAACGAGAGTCAGCACAACGTAAAAAAAAAAAAAAAAAAAAAAAAAAAAAAAAAAAACCGGAAAAAAACTGTGAAAAAAAACCGGAGGAGCTTGCCAAATATAAGGCCATTACGGTTCGCATTTAGGTGTCCTCCTCGGGATAACGTCATTTAAAGAACGATAGTCAGCACAACATAAAAAAAAAAACAAAAAAAAACTGAAAAAAACGGAAAAAACTGTGGAAAAATACCGGAGGAGCTTGCCAAAGATGAGGCCATTACGGCTCGCCTTTAGGTGTCCTCCTCGTGATAACGTCATTTAAAGAACAAGAGTCAGCACAACGTATAAAAAAAAAAAAACTCGGAAAAAAATCGGAAAAAAAAACTGTGAAAAAAAACCGGAGGAGCTTGCCGAAGATGACGCCATTACGGCTCGCCTTTAGGAGTCCTCCTCAGGATAGCGTTGTTTAAAGAACGAGAGTCAGCACAACGTATAAAAAAAAAAAGAACTCGGAAGAAAATCGGAAAAAAACCGGAAAAAAAAACTGTGGAAAAAAAAACCAGAGGAGCTTGCCGAAGATGAGGCCATTACGGCTCGCCTTTAAGTCTCCTCCTCAGGATAGCGTCGTTTAAAGAACGAGACTCAGCACAACGTAAAAAAAAAAAAAACCTGATAAAAACGGAAAAAAAAACCGGAAAAAATCTGTGAAAAAAACCGGAGGAGCTTGCCAAATATGAGGCCATTACGGCTTGCATTTAGGTGTCCTCCTCGGGATAACGTCATTTAAAGAACGATAGTCAGCACAACGTAAAAAAAAAAAAACAAAAAAAACTGAAAAAAACGGATAAAACTGTGGAAAAATACCGGAGGAGCTTGCCAAAGATGAGGCCATTACGGCTCGCCTTTAGGTGTCCTCCTCGTGATAACGTCATTTAAAGAACAAGAGTCAGCACAACGTATAAAAAAAAAAACTCGGAAAAAAATCGGAAAAAAAAACTGTGAAAAAAAACCGGAGGAGCTTGCCGAAGATGAGGCCATTACGGCTCGCCTTTAGGTGTCCTCCTCAGGATAGCGTCGTTTAAAGTACGAGAGTCAGCACAACGTAAAAAAAAAAAAAAGGAAAAGAACTGTGGAAAAAATCGGAGGTGCTTGCCATAGATGAGGCCATTACGGCTCGCCTTTAGGTGTCCTCCTCGGGATAACGTCATTTAAAGAACGAGAGTCAGCACAACGTAAAAAAAAAAAAAAAAAAAAAGAACTCGGAAAAAAATCGTAAAAAAACCGGAAAAAAAACTGTGGAAAAAACCGGAGGAGCTTGCAGAAGATGAGGCCATTACGGCTCGCCTTTAGGTGTCCTCCTCCGGATAGTGTCGTTTAAAGAACAAGAGTCAGCACAACGGATAAAAAAAAAATCGAAAATAAATCGGAAAAACCGGAAAAAAAAAACTGTGGAAAAAAAAAAACCAGAGGAGCTTGCCGAAGATGAGGCCATTACGGCTCACCTTTAGGTCTCCTCCTCAGGATAGCGTCGTTTAAAGAATGAGAGTCAGCACAACGTAAAAAAAAAAAAAAAAAAAAAAAAAAACCTGAAAAAAACGGAAAAAAACCGGAAAAAAATTGTGAAAAAAAACCGGAGGAGCTTGCCAAATATGAGGCCATTACGGCTCGCATTTAGGTGTCCTCCTCGGGATAACGTCATTTAAAGAACGATAGTCAGCACAACGTAAAAAAAAAAAAAAACAAAAAAAAACTGAAAAAAAACGGAAAAAACTGTGGAAATGTACCGGAGGAGCTTGCCAAAGATGAGGCCATTACGGCTCGCCTTTAGGTGTCCTCCTCGTGATAACGTCATTTAAAGAACAAGAGTCAGCACAACGTATAAAAAAAAAAAAAACTCGGAAAAATAAACTGTGAAAAAAAACCGGAGGAGCTTGCCAAAGATGAGGCCATTACGGCTCGCCTTTAGGTTTCCTCCTCAGGATAGCGTCGTTTAACGAACGAGAGTCAGCACAACGTAAAAAAAAAAAAAAAGAAAAAAAAAGAAAAAAAAAAGAAAAAAAAAGAAAAAAAAAGAAAAAAATAGAAAAAAAACTCCAAAAAAAATCGGAAAAAAAACTCTGGAAAAAAAACCGGAGGAGCTTGCCGAAGATGAGGCCATTACGGCTCGCCTTTAGGTGTCCTCCTCAGGATAGCGTCGTTTAAAGTACGAGAGTCAGCACAACGTAAAAAAAGAAAAAAACTGTGGAAAAAATCGGAGGTGCTTGCCATAGATGAGGCCATTACGGCTCGCCTTTAGGTGTCCTCCTCGGGATAACGTCATTTAAAGAACGAGAGTCAGCACAACGTAAAAAAAAAAAAAAAAACTCGGAAAAAAATCGTAAAAAAACCGGAAAAAAAAACTGTGGAAAAAAACCGGAGGAGCTTGCCGAATATGAGGCCATTACGGCTCGCGTTTAGGTGTCTTCCTCAGGATAGCGTCGATTAAAGAACGAGAGTCAGCACAACGTATAAAAAAAAAAAAACTTGAAAAAAATAGGAAAAAAACCGGAAAAAAATCTTTGGAAAAAAAAAAACCAGAGGAGCTTGCCGAAGATGAGGCCATTACGGCTCGCCTTTAGGTGTCCTCCTCAGGATAGCGTCGTTTAAAGTACAAGAGTCAGCACAACGTAAAAAAAAAAAAAGGAAAAAGACTGTGGAAAAAATCGGAGGTGCTTGCCATAGATGAGGCCATTACGGCTCGCCTTTAGGTGTCCTCCTCGGGATAACGTCATTTAAAGAACGAGAGTCAGCACAACATAAAAAAAAAAAAAGAACTCGGAAAAAAATCGTAAAAAAACCGGAAAAAAAACTGTAGAAAAAAACCGGTTGAGCTTGCCTAAGATGACGCCATTACGGCTCGCCTTTAGGTGTCCTCCTCAGGATAGCGTCGTTTAAAGAACGAGAGTCAGCACAACGTATAAAAAAAAAAAGGAAAACTCGGAAGAAAATCGGAAAAAAACCGGAAAAAAAAACTGTGGAAAAAAAAACCAGAGGAGCTTGCCGAAGATGAGGCCATTACGGCTAGCCTTTAAGTCTCCTCCTCAGGATAGCGTCGTTTAAAGAACGAGAGTCAGCACAACGTAAAAAAAAAAAAAAAAAAAAAAAAAACCTGATAAAAACGAAAAAAAAACCGGAAAAAAACTCTGAAAAAAAACCGGAGGAGCTTGCCAAATATGAGGCCATTACGGCTCGCATTTAGGTGTCCTCCTCGGGATAACGTCATTTAAAGAACGATAGTCAGCACAACGTAAAAAAAAAAAAAAAAAAAAAAAACTGAAAAAAAACGGAAAAAACTGTGGAAAAATACCGGAGGAGCTTGCCAAAGATGAGGCCATTACGGCTCGCCTTTAGGTGTCCTCCTCGTGATAACGTCATTTAAAGAACAAGAGTCAGCACAACGTATAAAAAAAAAAAACTCGGAAAAAAATCGGAAAAAAAAACTGTGAAAAAAAACCGGAGGAGCTTGCCGAAGATGAGGCCATTACGGCTCGCCTTTAGGTGTCCTCCTCAGGATAGCGTCGTTTAACGAACGAGAGTCAGCACAACGTAAAAAAAAAATAAAAAGAAAAAAAAAGAAAAAAAAGAAAAAAACTCCAAAAAAAGTCGGAAAAAAAACTCTGGAAAAAAAACCGGAGGAGCTTGCCGAAGATGAGGCCATTACGGCTCGCCTTTAGGTGTCCTCCTCAGGATAGCGTCGTTTAAAGTACGAGAGTCAGCACAACGTAAAAAAAAAAAAAGGAAAAAAACTGTGGAAAAAATCGGAGGTGCTTGCCATAGATGAGGCCATTACGGCTCGCCTTTAGGTGTCCTCCTCGGGATAACGTCATTTAAAGAACGAGAGTCAGCACAACGTAAAAAAAAAAAAAAAAAAAGAACTCAGAAAAAAATCGTAAAAAAACCGGAAAAAAACTGTGGAAAAAACCGGAGGAGCTTGCCGAAGATGAGGCCATTACGGCTCGCCTTTAGGTGTCCTCCTCAGGATAGCGTCGTTTAAAGAACAAGAGTCAGCACAACGGATAAAAAAAAATCGAAAATAAATCGGAAAAAACCGGAAAAAAAAAACTGTGGAAAAAAAAAACCAGAGGAGCTTGCCGAAGATGAGGCCATTACGGCTCACCTTTAGGTCTCCTCCTCAGGATAGCGTCGTTTAAAGAATGAGAGTCAGCACAACGTAAAAAAAAAAAAAAAAAAAAAAAAAAAAAAACCTGAAAAAAACGGAAAAAAACCGGAAAAAAATTGTGAAAAAAAACCGGAGGAGCTTGCCAAATATGAGGCCATTACGGCTCGCATTTAGGTGTCCTCCTCGGGATAACGTCATTTAAAGAACGATAGTCAGCACAACGTAAAAAAAAAAACAAAAAAAAACTGAAAAAAAACGGAAAAAAACTGTGGAAATATACCGGAGGAGCTTGCCAAAGATGAGGCCATTACGGCTCGCCTTTAGGTGTCCTCCTCGTGATAACGTCATTTAAAGAACAAGAGTCAGCACAACGTATAAAAAAAAAAACTCGGAAAAAAAAAACTGTGAAAAAAAACCGGAGGAGCTTGCCAAAGATGAGGACATTACGGCTCGCCTTTAGGTGTCCTCCTCAGGATAGCGTCGTTTAACGAACGAGAGTCAGCACAACGTAAAAAAAAAAAAAAGAAAAAAAAAAAGAAAAAAAAATAAAATAGAAAAAAAACTCCAAAAAAAATCGGAAAAAAAACTCTGGAAAAAAAACCGGAGGAGCTTGCCGAAGATGAGGCCATTACGGCTCGCCTTTAGGTGTCCTCCTCAGGATAGCGTCGTTTAAAGTACGAGAGTCAGCACAACGTAAAAAAAAAAAAAAGGAAAAAAACTGTGTAAAAAATCGGAGGTGCTTGCCATAGATGAGGCCATTACGGCTCGCCTTTAGGTGTCCTCCTCGGGATAACGTCATTTAAAGAACGAGAGTCAGCACAACGTAAAAAAAAAAAAAAAAAACTCGGAAAAAAATCGTAAAAAAAACCGGAAAAAAAAAACTGTGGAAAAAAACCGGAGGAGCTTGCCGAATATGAGGCCATTACGGCTCGCGTTTAGGTGTCTTCCTCAGGATAGCGTCGATTAAAGAACGAGAGTCAGCACAACGTATAAAAAAAAAAAAACTCGAAAAAAATAGGAAAAAAACCGGAAAAAAAAATTGTGGAAAAAAAAAAACCAGAGGAGCTTGGCGAAGATGAGGCCATTACGGCTCGCCTTTAGGTCTCCTCCTCAGGATAGCGTCGTTTAAAGAACGAGAGTCAGCACAACGTAAATAAAAAAAAAAAAAAAAAAAAAAAACTGAAAAAACGAAAAAAAAACCGGAAAAAAAATGTGAAAAAAAACCGGAGGAGCTTGCCAAATATGAGGCCATTACGGCTCGCATTTAGGTGTCCTCCTTGGGATAACGTCATTTAAAGAACGATAGTCAGCACAACGTAAAAAAAAAAAACAAAAAAAAACTGAAAAAAAACGGAAAAAACTGTGGAAAAATACCGGAGGAGCTTGCCAAAGAAGAGGCCATTACGGCTCGCCTTTAGGTGTCTTCCTCGTGATAACGTCATTTAAAGAACAAGAGTCAGCACAACGTATAAAAAAAAACTCGGAAAAAAATCGGAAAAAAAAACTGTGAAAAAAAAACCGGAGGAGCTTGCCGAAGATGAGGCCATTACGGCTCGCCTTTAGGTTTCCTCCTAAGGATAGCGTCGTTTAACGAACGAGAGTCAGCACAACGTAAAAAAAAAAAAAAAGAAAAAAACTCCAAAAAAAATTGGAAAAAAAACTCTGGAAAAAAAACCGGAGGAGCTTGCCGAAGATGAGGCCATTACGACTCGCCTTTAGGTGTCCTCCTCAGGATAGCGTCGTTTAACGAACGAGAGTTAGCACAACGTAAAAAAAAATAGAAAAAAAAAAGAAAAAAACTCCAAAAAAAACCGGAAAAAAAACCGGAGGAGCTTGCCGAAGATGAGGCCATTACGGCTCGCCTTTAGGTGTCCTCCTCAGGATAGCGTCGTTTAAAGTACGAGAGTCAGCACAACGTAAAAAAAAAAAAAGGAAAAAGACTGTGGAAAAAATCGGAGGTGCTTGCCATAGATGAGGCCATTACGGCTCGCCTTTAGGTGTCCTCCTCGGGATAACGTCATTTAAAGAACGAGAGTCAGCACAACATAAAAAAAAAAAAAAAGAACTCGGAAAAAAATCGTAAAAAAACCGGAAAAAAAACTGTGGAAAAAAACCGGTTGAGCTTGCCGAAGATGACGCCATTACGGCTCACCTTTAGGTCTCCTCCTCAGGATAGCGTCGTTTAAAGAATGAGAGTCAGCACAACGTAAAAAAAAAAAAAAAAAAAAAAAAAACCTGAAAAAAACGGAAAAAAACCGGAAAAAAATTGTGAAAAAAAACCGGAGGAGCTTGCCAAATATGAGGCCATTACGGCTCGCATTTAGGTGTCCTCCTCGGGATAACGTCATTTAAAGAACGATAGTCAGCACAACGTAAAAAAAAAAAAAAACAAAAAAAAACTGAAAAAAAACGGAAAAAACT
The DNA here is from genome assembly GCF_059453495.1 of Arachis ipaensis. Taxonomy (NCBI): domain Eukaryota; kingdom Viridiplantae; phylum Streptophyta; class Magnoliopsida; order Fabales; family Fabaceae; genus Arachis; species Arachis ipaensis. The sequence continues at coordinate 52,818,968 of NC_142437.1, read as the reverse complement.
GTGGAAATGTACCGGAGGAGCTTGCCAAAGATGAGGCCATTACGGCTCGCCTTTAGGTGTCCTCCTCGTGATAACGTCATTTAAAGAACAAGAGTCAGCACAACGTATAAAAAAAAAAAAACTCGGAAAAAAAAACTGTGAAAAAAAACTGGAGGAGCTTGCCAAAGATGAGGCCATTACGGCTCGCCTTTAGGTGTCCTCCTCAGGATAGCGTCGTTTAACGAACGAGAGTCAGCACAACGTAAAAAAAAAAAAAAAAGAAAAAAAAGAAAAAAAAAGAAAAAAAAAGAAAAAAAAAGAAAAAAATAGAAAAAAAACTCCAAAAAAAATCGGAAAAAAAACTCTGGAAAAAAAACCGGAGGAGCTTGCCGAAGATGAGGCCATTACGGCTCGCCTTTAGGTGTCCTCCTCAGGATAGCGTCGTTTAAAGTACGAGAGTCAGCACAACGTAAAAAAAAAAAAAAAAAGAAAAAAACTGTGGAAAAAATCGGAGGTGCTTGCCATAGATGAGGCCATTACGGCTCGCCTTTAGGTGTCCTCCTCGGGATAACGTCATTTAAAGAACGAGAGTCAGCACAACGTAAAAAAAAAAAAAAAACTCGGAAAAAAATCGTAAAAAAACCGGAAAAAAAAAACTGTGGAAAAAAACCGGAGGAGCTTGCCGAATATGAGGCCATTACGGCTCGCGTTTAGGTGTCTTCCTCAGGATAGCGTCGATTAAAGATCGAGAGTCAGCACAACGTATAAAAAAAAAAAATCTCGAAAAAAATAGGAAAAAAACCGGAAAAAAAACTTTGGAAAAAAAAAAACCAGAGGAGCTTGCCGAAGATGAGGCCATTACGGCTCGCCTTTAGGTGTCCTCCTCAGGATAGCGTCGTTTAAAGTACGAGAGTCAGCACAACGTAAAAAAAAAAAAGGAAAAAAACTGTGGAAAAAATCGGAGGTGCTTGCCATAGATGAGGCCATTACGGCTCGCCTTTAGGTGTCCTCCTCGGGATAACGTCATTTAAAGAACGAGAGTCAGCACAACGTAAAAAAAAAAAAAAAAAAAAGAACTCGGAAAAAAATCGTAAAAAAACTGGAAAAAAAACTGTGGAAAAAACCGGAGGAGCTTGCCGAAGATGAGGCCATTACGGCTCGCCTTTAGGTGTCCTCCTCAGGATAGCGTCGTTTAAAGAACAAGAGTCAGCACAACGGATAAAAAAAAATCGAAAATAAATCGGAAAAAACCGGAAAAAAAAAACTGTGGAAAAAAAAAACCAGAGGAGCTTGCCGAAGATGAGGCCATTACGGCTCACCTTTAGGTCTCCTCCTCAGGATAGCGTCGTTTAAAGAATGAGAGTCAGCACAACGTAAAAAAAAAAAAAAAAAACCTGAAAAAAACGGAAAAAAACCGGAAAAAAATTGTGAAAAAAAACCGGAGGAGCTTGCCAAATATGAGGCCATTACGGCTCGCATTTAGGTGTCCTCCTCGGGATAACGTCATTTAAAGAACGATAGTCAGCACAACGTAAAAAAAAAAAACAAAAAAAACTGAAAAAAAACGGAAAAAACTGTGGAAATATACCGGAGGAGCTTGCCAAAGATGAGGCCATTACGGCTCGCCTTTAGGTGTCCTCCTCGTGATAACGTCATTTAAAGAACAAGAGTCAGCACAACGTATAAAAAAAAAACTCGGAAAAAAAAACTGTGAAAAAAAACCGGAGGAGCTTGCCAAAGATGAGGCCATTACGGCTCGCCTTTAGGTGTCCTCCTCAGGATAGCGTCGTTTAACGAACGAGAGTCAGCACAACGTAAAAAAAAAAAAAAAAAAAAAAAAAGAAAAAAAAATAAAATAGAAAAAAAACTCCAAAAAAAATCGGAAAAAAAACTCTGGAAAAAAAACCGGAGGAGCTTGCCGAAGATGAGGCCATTACGGCTCGCCTTTAGGTGTCCTCCTCAGGATAGCGTCGTTTAAAGTACGAGAGTCAGCACAACGTAAAAAAAAAAAAAAAGGAAAAAAACTGTGGAAAAAATCGGAGGTGCTTGCCATAGATGAGGCCATTACGGCTCGCCTTTAGGTGTCCTCCTCGGGATAACGTCATTTAAAGAACGAGAGTCAGCACAACGTAAAAAAAAAAAAAAAAAACTCGGAAAAAAATCGTAAAAAAACCGGAAAAAAAAAACTGTGGAAAAAAACCGGAGGAGCTTGCCGAATATGAGGCCATTACGGCTCGCGTTTAGGTGTCTTCCTCAGGATAGCGTCGATTAAAGAACGAGAGTCAGCACAACGTATAAAAAAAAAAAAACTCGAAAAAAATAGGAAAAAAACCGGAAAAAAAAACTGTGGAAAAAAAAAAACAAGAGGAGCTTGCCGAAGATGAGGCCATTACGGCTCGCCTTTAGGTCTCCTCCTCAGGATAGCGTCGTTTAAAGAACGAGAGTCAGCACAACGTAAATAAAAAAAAAAAAAAAAACTGAAAAAACGAAAAAAAAACCGGAAAAAAAATGTGAAAAAAAACCGGAGGAGCTTGCCAAATATGAGGCCATTACGGCTCGCATTTAGGTGTCCTCCTCGGGATAACGTCATTTAAAGAACGATAGTCAGCACAACGTAAAAAAAAAAAACAAAAAAAAAAAAACTGAAAAAAAACGGAAAAAACTGTGGAAAAATACCGGAGGAGCTTGCCAAAGAAGAGGCCATTACGGCTCGCCTTTAGGTGTCTTCCTCGTGATAACGTCATTTAAAGAACAAGAGTCAGCACAACGTATAAAAAAAAACTCGGAAAAAAATCGGAAAAAAAAACTGTGAAAAAAAACCGGAGGAGCTAGCCGAATATGAGGCCATTACGGCTCGCCTTTAGGTGTCCTCCTCAGGATAGCGTCGTTTAAAGTACGAGAGTCAGCACAACGTAAAAAAAAAAAAGGAAAAAGACTGTGGAAAAAATCGGAGGTGCTTGCCATAGATGAGGCCATTACGGCTCGCCTTTAGGTGTCCTCCTCGGGATAACGTCATTTAAAGAACGAGAGTCAGCACAACATAAAAAAAAAAAAAGAACTCGGAAAAAAATCGTAAAAAAACCGGAAAAAAAACTGTGGAAAAAAACCGGTTGAGCTTGCCGAAGATGACGCCATTACGGCTCGCCTTTAGGTGTCCTCCTCAGGATAACGTCGTTTAAAGAACGAGAGTCAGCACAACGTATAAAAAAAAAAAAAACTCGGAAGAAAATCGGAAAAAAACCGGAAAAAAAAACTGTGGAAAAAAAAACCAGAGGAGCTTGCCGAAGATGAGGCCATTACGGCTCGCCTTTAAGTCTCCTCCTCAGGATAGCGTCGTTTAAAGAACGAGAGTCAGCACAACGTAAAAAAAAAAAAAAAAAAAAAAAAAAAAAAAAAAAAGCCTGAAAAAAACGGAAAAAAACCGGAAAAAAATTGTGAAAAAAAACCGGAGGAGCTTGCCAAATATGAGGCCATTACGGCTCGCATTTAGGTGTCCTCCTCGGGATAACGTCATTTAAAGAACGATAGTCAGCACAACGTAAAAAAAAAAAAAAAAAAAACTGAAAAAAAACGGAAAAAACTGTGGAAATATACCGGAGGAGCTTGCCAAAGATGAGGCCATTACGGCTCGCCTTTAGGTGTCCTCCTCGTGATAACGTCATTTAAAGAACAAGAGTCAGCACAACGTATAAAAAAAAAAAAACTCGGAAAAAAAAACTGTGAAAAAAAACCGGAGGAGCTTGCCAAAGATGAGGCCATTACGGCTCGCCTTTAGGTGTCCTCCTCAGGATAGCGTCGTTTAACGAACGAGAGACAGCACAACGTAAAAAAAAAAAATAAAAATAAAAAAATAAAAATAAAAATAAAAATAAAATAGAAAAAAAACTCCAAAAAAAATCGGAAAAAAAACTCTGGAAAAAAAACCGGAGGAGCTTGCCGAAGATGAGGCCATTACGGCTCGCCTTTAGGTGTCCTCCTCAGGATAGCGTCGTTTAAAGTACGAGAGTCAGCACAACGTAAAAAAAAAAAAAAGGAAAAAAACTGTGGAAAAAATCGGAGGTGCTTGCCATAGATGAGGCCATTACGGCTCGCCTTTAGGTGTCCTCCTCGGGATAACGTCATTTAAAGAACGAGAGTCAGCACAACGTAAAAAAAAAAAAAAAACGCGGAAAAAAATCGTAAAAAAACCGGAAAAAAAAAACTGTGGAAAAAAACCGGAGGAGCTTGCCGAATATGAGGCCATTACGGCTCGCGTTTAGGTGTCTTCCTCAGGATAGCGTCGATTAAAGAACGAGAGTCAGCACAACGTATAAAAAAAAAAAAACTCGAAAAAAATAGGAAAAAAACCGGAAAAAAAAACTGTGGAAAAAAAAAAAACCAGAGGAGCTTGCCGAAGATGAGGACATTACGGCTCGCCTTTAGGTCTCCTCCTCAGGATAGCGTCGTTTAAAGAACGAGAGTCAGCACAACGTAAATAAAAAAAAAAAAACTGAAAAAAACGAAAAAAAAACCGGAAAAAAATGTGAAAAAAAACCGGAGGAGCTTGCCAAATATGAGGCCATTACGGCTCGCATTTAGGTGTCCTCCTCGGGATAACGTCATTTAAAGAACGATAGTCAGCACAACGTAAAAAAAAAAAAACAAAAAAAAAACTTAAAAAAAACGGAAAAAACTGTGGAAAAATACCGGAGGAGCTTGCCAAAGATGAGGCCATTACGGCTCGCCTTTAGGTGTCCTCCTCGTGATAACGTCATTTAAAGAACAAGAGTCAGCACAACGTATAAAAAAAAAAACTCGGAAAAAAATCGGAAAAAAAACTGTGAAAAAAAACCGGAGGAGCTTGCCGAAGATGAGGCCATTACGGCTCGCCTTTAGGTTTCCTCCTAAGGATAGCGTCGTTTAACGAACGAGAGTCAGCACAACGTAAAAAAAAAAAAAAAAGAAAAAAACTCCAAAAAATATCGGAAAAAAAACTCTGAAAAAAAAACCGGAGGAGCTTGCCGAAGATGAGGCCATTACGGCTCGCCTTTAGGTGTCCTCCTCAGGATAGCGTCGTTTAACGAACGAGAGTTAGCACAACGTAAAAAAAAAAATAGAAAAAAAAAAGAAAAAAACTCCAAAAAAAATCGGAAAAAAAACTCTGGAAAAAAAACCGGAGGAGCTTGCCGAAGATGAGGCCATTACGGCTCGCCTTTAGGTGTCCTCCTCAGGATAGCGTCGTTTAAAGTACGAGAGTCAGCACAACGTAAAAAAAAAAAAAAAGGAAAAAGACTGTGGAAAAAATCGGAGGTGCTTGCCATAGATGAGGCCATTACGGCTCGCCTTTAGGTGTCCTCCTCGGGATAACGTCATTTAAAGAACGAGAGTCAGCACAACATAAAAAAAAAAAAAAAAGAACTCGGAAAAAAATCGTAAAAAATCCGGAAAAAAAACTGTGGAAAAAAACCGGTTGAGCTTGCCGAAGATGACGCCATTACGGCTCGCCTTTAGGTGTCCTCCTCAGGATAGCGTCGTTTAAAGAACGAGAGTCAGCACAACGTATAAAAAAAAAAAAAAACTCGGAAGAAAATCGGAAAAAAACCGGAAAAAAAAACTGTGGAAAAAAACACCAGAGGAGCTTGCCGAAATAAGGCCATTACGGCTCGCTTTTAAGTCTCCTCCTCAGGATAGCGTCGTTTAAAGAACGAGAGTCAGCAGAACGTAAAAAAAAAAAAAAAAAAAAAAAAAAAAAAAAAAAAAAAAAAAAAAAAAAAAAAAAAAAAAAAAAAAAAAAAAAAAAACCTGATAAAAACGGAAAAAAAACCGGAAAAAAACTGTGAAAAAAAACCGGAGGAGCTTGCCAAATATGAGGCCATTACGGCTCGCATTTAGGTGTCCTCCTCGGGATAACGTCATTTAAAGAACGATAGTCAGCACAACGTAAAAAAAAAAAAAAAAAAAAGAACTCGGAAAAAAATCGTAAAAAAACTGGAAAAAAAACTGTGGAAAAAACCGGAGGAGCTTGCCGAAGATGAGGCCATTACGGCTCGCCTTTAGGTGTCCTCCTCAGGATAGCGTCGTTTAAAGAACAAGAGTCAGCACAACGGATAAAAAAAAATCGAAAATAAATCGGAAAAAACCGGAAAAAAAAAACTGTGGAAAAAAAAAACCAGAGGAGCTTGCCGAAGATGAGGCCATTACGGCTCACCTTTAGGTCTCCTCCTCAGGATAGCGTCGTTTAAAGAATGAGAGTCAGCACAACGTAAAAAAAAAAAAAAAAAAAAAAAAACCTGAAAAAAACGGAAAAAAACCGGAAAAAAATTGTGAAAAAAAACCGGAGGAGCTTGCCAAATATGAGGCCATTACGGCTCGCATTTAGGTGTCCTCCTCGGGATAACGTCATTTAAAGAACGATAGTCAGCACAACGTAAAAAAAAAAAACAAAAAAAAACTGAAAAAAAACGGAAAAAACTGTGGAAATATACCGGAGGAGCTTGCCAAAGATGAGGCCATTACGGCTCGCCTTTAGGTGTCCTCCTCGTGATAACGTCATTTAAAGAACAAGAGTCAGCACAACGTATAAAAAAAAAACTCGGAAAAAAAAACTGTGAAAAAAAACCGGAGGAGCTTGCCAAAGATGAGGCCATTACGGCTCGCCTTTAGGTGTCCTCCTCAGGATAGCGTCGTTTAACGAACGAGAGTCAGCACAACGTAAAAAAAAAAAAAAAAAAAAAAAGGAAAAAAAAATAAAATAGAAAAAAAACTCCAAAAAAAATCGGAAAAAAAACTCTGGAAAAAAAACCGGAGGAGCTTGCCGAAGATGAGGCCATTACGGCTCGCCTTTAGGTGTCCTCCTCAGGATAGCGTCGTTTAAAGTACGAGAGTCAGCACAACGTAAAAAAAAAAAAGGAAAAAAACTGTGGAAAAAATCGGAGGTGCTTGCCATAGATGAGGCCATTACGGCTCGCCTTTAGGTGTCCTCCTCGGGATAACGTCATTTAAAGAACGAGAGTCAGCACAACGTAAAAAAAAAAAAAAAAACTCGGAAAAAAATCGTAAAAAAACCGGAAAAAAAAACTGTGGAAAAAAACCGGAGGAGCTTGCCGAATATGAGGCCATTACGGCTCGCGTTTAGGTGTCTTCCTCAGGATAGCGTCGATTAAAGAACGAGAGTCAGCACAACGTATAAAAAAAAAAAACTCGAAAAAAATAGGAAAAAAACCGGAAAAAAAAACTGTGGAAAAAAAAAAACCAGAGGAGCTTGCCGAAGATGAGGCCATTACGGCTCGCCTTTAGGTCTCCTCCTCAGGATAGCGTCGTTTAAAGAACGAGAGTCAGCACAACGTAAATAAAAAAAAAAAAAAAAAAAAACTGAAAAAACGAAAAAAAAACCGGAAAAAAAATGTGAAAAAAAACCGGAGGAGCTTGCCAAATATGAGGCCATTACGGCTCGCATTTAGGTGTCCTCCTCGGGATAACGTCATTTAAAGAACGATAGTCAGCACAACGTAAAAAAAAAAAACAAAAAAAAAACTGAAAAAAAACGGAAAAAACTGTGGAAAAATACCGGAGGAGCTTGCCAAAGAAGAGGCCATTACGGCTCGCCTTTAGGTGTCTTCCTCGTGATAACGTCATTTAAAGAACAAGAGTCAGCACAACGTATAAAAAAAAACTCGGAAAAAAATCGGAAAAAAAAACTGTGAAAAAAAAACCGGAGGAGCTTGCCGAAGATGAGGCCATTACGGCTCGCCTTTAGGTTTCCTCCTAAGGATAGCGTCGTTTAACGAACGAGAGTCAGCACAACGTAAAAAAAAAAAAAAAGAAAAAAACTCCAAAAAAAATCGGAAAAAAAACTCTGGAAAAAAAACCGGAGGAGCTTGCCGAAGATGAGGCCATTACGACTCGCCTTTAGGTGTCCTCCTCAGGATAGCGTCGTTTAACGAACGAGAGTTAGCACAACGTAAAAAAAAAATAGAAAAAAAAAAGAAAAAAACTCCAAAAAAAACCGGAAAAAAAACCGGAGGAGCTTGCCGAATATGAGGCCATTACGGCTCGCCTTTAGGTGTCCTCCTCAGGATAGCGTCGTTTAAAGTACGAGAGTCAGCACAACGTAAAAAAAAAAAAAGGAAAAAGACTGTGGAAAAAATCGGAGGTGCTTGCCATAGATGAGGCCATTACGGCTCGCCTTTAGGTGTCCTCCTCGGGATAACGTCATTTAAAGAACGAGAGTCAGCACAACATAAAAAAAAAAAAAAGAACTCGGAAAAAAATCGTAAAAAAACCGGAAAAAAAACTGTGGAAAAAAACCGGTTGAGCTTGCCGAAGATGACGCCATTACGGCTCGCCTTTAGGTGTCCTCCTCAGGATAACGTCGTTTAAAGAACGAGAGTCAGCACAACGTATAAAAAAAAAAAAAAACTCGGAAGAAAATCGGAAAAAAACCGGAAAAAAAAACTGTGGAAAAAAAAACCAGAGGAGCTTGCCGAAGATGAGGCCATTACGGCTCGCCTTTAAGTCTCCTCCTCAGGATAGCGTCGTTTAAAGAACGAGAGTCAGCACAACGTAAAAAAAAAAAAAAAAAAAAAAAAAAAAAAAAAAAAAGCCTGAAAAAAACGGAAAAAAACCGGAAAAAAATTGTGAAAAAAAACCGGAGGAGCTTGCCAAATATGAGGCCATTACGGCTCGCATTTAGGTGTCCTCCTCGGGATAACGTCATTTAAAGAACGATAGTCAGCACAACGTAAAAAAAAAAAAAAAAAAACTGAAAAAAAACGGAAAAAACTGTGGAAATATACCGGAGGAGCTTGCCAAAGATGAGGCCATTACGGCTCGCCTTTAGGTGTCCTCCTCGTGATAACGTCATTTAAAGAACAAGAGTCAGCACAACGTATAAAAAAAAAAAAACTCGGAAAAAAAAACTGTGAAAAAAAACCGGAGGAGCTTGCCAAAGATGAGGCCATTACGGCTCGCCTTTAGGTGTCCTCCTCAGGATAGCGTCGTTTAACGAACGAGAGACAGCACAACGTAAAAAAAAAAAATAAAAATAAAAAAATAAAAATAAAAATAAAAATAAAATAGAAAAAAAACTCCAAAAAAAATCGGAAAAAAAACTCTGGAAAAAAAACCGGAGGAGCTTGCCGAAGATGAGGCCATTACGGCTCGCCTTTAGGTGTCCTCCTCAGGATAGCGTCGTTTAAAGTACGAGAGTCAGCACAACGTAAAAAAAAAAAAAAAGGAAAAAAACTGTGGAAAAAATCGGAGGTGCTTGCCATAGATGAGGCCATTACGGCTCGCCTTTAGGTGTCCTCCTCGGGATAACGTCATTTAAAGAACGAGAGTCAGCACAACGTAAAAAAAAAAAAAACTCGGAAAAAAATCGTAAAAAAACCGGAAAAAAAAAACTGTGGAAAAAAACCGGAGGAGCTTGCCGAATATGAGGCCATTACGGCTCGCGTTTAGGTGTCTTCCTCAGGATAGCGTCGATTAAAGAACGAGAGTCAGCACAACGTATAAAAAAAAAACTCGAAAAAAATAGGAAAAAAACCGGAAAAAAAAACTGTGGAAAAAAAAAAAACCAGAGGAGCTTGCCGAAGATGAGGACATTACGGCTCGCCTTTAGGTCTCCTCCTCAGGATAGCGTCGTTTAAAGAACGAGAGTCAGCACAACGTAAATAAAAAAAAAAAAAACTGAAAAAAACGAAAAAAAAACCGGAAAAAAATGTGAAAAAAAACCGGAGGAGCTTGCCAAATATGAGGCCATTACGGCTCGCATTTAGGTGTCCTCCTCGGGATAACGTCATTTAAAGAACGATAGTCAGCACAACGTAAAAAAAAAAAAACAAAAAAAAAACTTAAAAAAAACGGAAAAAACTGTGGAAAAATACCGGAGGAGCTTGCCAAAGATGAGGCCATTACGGCTCGCCTTTAGGTGTCCTCCTCGTGATAACGTCATTTAAAGAACAAGAGTCAGCACAACGTATAAAAAAAAAAACTCGGAAAAAAATCGGAAAAAAAACTGTGAAAAAAAACCGGAGGAGCTTGCCGAAGATGAGGCCATTACGGCTCGCCTTTAGGTTTCCTCCTAAGGATAGCGTCGTTTAACGAACGAGAGTCAGCACAACGTAAAAAAAAAAAAAAAGAAAAAAACTCCAAAAAAAATCGGAAAAAAAACTCTGAAAAAAAAACCGGAGGAGCTTGCCGAAGATGAGGCCATTACGGCTCGCCTTTAGGTGTCCTCCTCAAGATAGCGTCGTTTAACGAACGAGAGTTAGCACAACGTAAAAAAAAAAAATAGAAAAAAAAAAGAAAAAAACTCCAAAAAAAATCGGAAAAAAAACTCTGGAAAAAAAACCGGAGGAGCTTGCCGAAGATGAGGCCATTACGGCTCGCCTTTAGGTGTCCTCCTCAGGATAGCGTCGTTTAAAGTACGAGAGTCAGCACAACGTAAAAAAAAAAAAAAAGGAAAAAGACTGTGGAAAAAATCGGAGGTGCTTGCCATAGATGAGGCCATTACGGCTCGCCTTTAGGTGTCCTCCTCGGGATAACGTCATTTAAAGAACGAGAGTCAGCACAACATAAAAAAAAAAAAAAAGAACTCGGAAAAAAATCGTAAAAAATCCGGAAAAAAAACTGTGGAAAAAAACCGGTTGAGCTTGCCGAAGATGACGCCATTACGGCTCGCCTTTAGGTGTCCTCCTCAGGATAGCGTCGTTTAAAGAACGAGAGTCAGCACAACGTATAAAAAAAAAAAAAAACTCGGAAGAAAATCGGAAAAAAACCGGAAAAAAAAACTGTGGAAAAAAACACCAGAGGAGCTTGCCGAAATAAGGCCATTACGGCTCGCTTTTAAGTCTCCTCCTCAGGATAGCGTCGTTTAAAGAACGAGAGTCAGCAGAACGTAAAAAAAAAAAAAAAAAAAAAAAAAAAAAAAAAAAACCTGATAAAAACGGAAAAAAAACCGGAAAAAAACTGTGAAAAAAAACCGGAGGAGCTTGCCAAATATGAGGCCATTACGGCTCGCATTTAGGTGTCCTCCTCGGGATAACGTCATTTAAAGAACGATAGTCAGCACAACGTAAAAAAAAAAAAAAAAACTGAAAAAAAACAGAAAAAACTGTGGAAAAATACCGGAGGAGCTTGCCAAAGATGAGGCCATTACGGCTCGCCTTTAGGTGTCCTCCTCGTGATAACGTCATTTAAAGAACAAGAGTCAGCACAGCGTATAAAAAAAAAAAACTCGGAAAAAAATCGGAAAAAAAAACTGTGAAAAAAAACCGGAGGAGCTTGCCGAAGATGAGGCCATTACGGCTCGCCTTTAGGTGTCCTCCTCAGGATAGCGTCGTTTAACGAACGAGAGTCAGCACAACGTAAAAAAAAAAAATAAAAAGAAAAAAAAAGAAAAAAAAGAAAAAAACTCCAAAAAAAATCGGAAAAAAAACTCTGGAAAAAAAACCGGAGGAGCTTGCCGAAGATGAGGCCATTACGGCTCGCCTTTAGGTGTCCTCCTCAGGATAGCGTCGTTTAAAGTACGAGAGTCAGCACAACGTAAAAAAAAAAAAAAGGAAAAAATATGTGGAAAAAATCGGAGGTGCTTGCCATAGATGAGGCCATTACGGCTCGCCTTTAGGTGTCCTCCTCGGGATAACGCTATTTAAAGAACGAGAGTCAGCACAACGTAAAAAAAAAAAAAAAAAAAGAACTCGGAAAAAAATCGTAAAAAAACCGGAAAAAAAACTGTGGAAAAAACCGGAGGAGCTTGCCGAAGATGAGGCCATTACGGCTCGCCTTTAGGTGTCCTCCTCAGGATAGCGTCGTTTAAAGAACGAGAGTCAGCACAACGGATAAAAAAAAAAATCGAAAAAAAATCGGAAAAAAAACGGAAAAAAAAAACTGTGGAAAAAAAAAACCAGAGGAGCTTGCCGAAGATGAGGCCATTACGGCTCGCCTTTAGGTCTCCTCCTCAGGATAGCGTCGTTTAAAGAATGAGAGTCAGCACAACGTAAAAAAAAAAAAAAAAAAAAAAAAAAAAAAAAAAAAAAAAAAAAAAAAAAAAAAAAACCTGAAAAAAAATGGAAAAAAACCGGAAAAAAATTGAGAAAAAAAACCGGAGGAGCTTGCCAAATATGAGGCCATTACGGCTCGCATTTAGGTGTCCTCCTCGGGATAACGCCATTTAAAGAACGATAGTCAGCACAACGTAAAAAAAAAAAAAACAAAAAAAAACTGAAAAAAAACGGAAAAAACTGTGGAAAAATACCGGAGGAGCTTGCCAAAGATGAGGCCATTACGGCTCGCCTTTAGGTGTCCTCCTCGTGATAACGTCATTTAAAGAACAAGAGTCAGCACAACGTATAAAAAAAAAAAAACCCGGAAAAAAATCGGAAAAAAAAACTGTGAAAAAAAACCGGAGGAGCTTGCCGAAGATGAGGCCATTACGGCTCGCCTTTAGGTGTCCTCCTCAGGATAGCGTCGTTTAACGAACGAGAGTCAGCACAACGTAAAAAAAAAAAAAAAAAAATAGAAAAAAAACTCCAAAAAAAATCGGAAAAAAACTCTGGAAAAAAAACGGGAGGAGCTTGCCGAAGATGAGGCCATTACGGCTCCCCTTTAGGTGTCCTCCTCAGGATAGCGTCGTTTAAAGTACGAGAGTCAGCACAACGTAAAAAAAAAAAAAGGAAAAAAACTGTGGAAAAAATCGGAGGTGCTTGCCATAGATGAGGCCATTACGGCTCGCCTTTAGGTGTCTTCCTCAGGATAGCGTCGTTTAACGAACGAGAGTCAGCACAACGTAAAAAAAAAAAATAAAAAGAAAAAAAAAGAAAAAAAAAGAAAAAAACTCCAAAAAAAATCGGAAAAAAAACTCTGGAAAAAAAAACCGGAGGATCTTGCCGAAGAAGAGGCCATTACGGCTCGCCTTTAGGTGTCCTCCTCAGGATAGCGTCGTTTAAAGTACGAGAGTCAGCACAACGTAAAAAAAAAAAAAAGGAAAAAAACTGTGGAAAAAATCGGAGGTGCTTGCCATAGATGAGGCCATTATGGCTCGCCTTTAGGTGTCCTCCTCGGGATAACGTCATTTAAAGAACGAGAGTCAGCACAACGTAAAAAAAAAAAAAAAAAAAAGAACTCGGAAAAAAATCGTAAAAAAACCGGAAAAAAAACTGTGGAAAAAACCGGAGGAGCTTGCCGAAGATGAGGCCATTACGGCTCGCCTTTAGGTGTCCTCCTCAGGATAGCGTCGTTTAAAGAACAAGAGTCAGCACAACGGATAAAAAAAAATCGAAAAAAAATCGGAAAAAAACCGGAAAAAAAAAACTGTGGAAAAAAAAACCAGAGGAGCTTGCCGAAGATGAGGCCATTACGGCTCGCCTTTAGGTCTCCTCCTCATGATAGCGTCGTTTAAAGAATGAGAGTCAGCACAACGTAAAAAAAAAAAAAAAAAAAAAACCTGAAAAAAAACGAAAAAAAACCGGAAAAAAATTGTGAAAAAAAACCGGAGGAGCTTGCCAAATATGAGGCCATTACGGCTCGCATTTAGGTGTCCTCCTCGGGATAACGTCATTTAAAGAACGATAGTCAGCACAACGTAAAAAAAAAAAAAACAAAAAAAAAACTGAAAAAAACGAAAAAAACTGTGGAAAAATACCGGAGGAGCTTGCCAAAGATGAGGCCATTACGGCTCGCCTTTAGGTGTCCTCCTCGTGATAACGTCATTTAAAGAACAAGAGTCAGCACAACGTATAAAAAAAAAACTCGGAAAAAAATCGGAAAAAAAAACTGTGAAAAAAAACCGGAGGAGCTTGCCGAAGATGAGGCCATTACGGCTCGCCTTTAGGTGTCCTCCTAAGGATAGCGTCGTTTAACGAACGAGAGTCAGCACAACGTAATAAAAAAAAAAAAAAAAAAAAAGAAAAAAAAAGAAAAAAATAGAAAAAAAACTCCAAAAAAAATCGGAAAAAAAACTCTGGAAAAAAAACCGGAGGAGCTTGCCGAAGATGACGCCATTACGGCTCGCCTTTAGGTGTCCTCCTCAGGATAGCGTCGTTTAAAGTACGAGAGTCAGCACAACGTAAAAAAAAAAAAAAGGAAAAAAACTGTGGAAAAAATCGGAAGTGCTTGCCATAGATGAGGCCATTACGGCTCGCCTTTAGGTCTCCTCCTCAGGATAGCGTCGTTTAAAGAACGAGAGTCAGCACAACGTAAAAATAAAAAAAAAAAAAAAAAACTGAGAAAACGAAAAAAAAACCGGAAAAAAACTGTGAAAAAAAACCGAAGGAGCTTGCCAAATATGAGGCCATTACGGCTCGCATTTAGGTGTCATCCTCGGGATAACGTCATTTAAAGAACGATAGTCAGCACAATGTAAAAAAAAAAACAAAAAAAAAACTGAAAAAAAACGGAAAAACTGTGGAAAAATACCGGAGGAGCTTGCCAAAGATTAGGCCATTACGGCTCGCCTTTAGGTGTCCTCCTCGTGATAACGTCATTTAAAGAACAAGAGTCAGCACAACGTATAAAAAAAAAACTCAGAAAAAAATCGGAAAAAAAAACTGTGAAAAAAAACCGGAGGAGCTTGCCGAAGATGAGGCCATTAAGGCTCGCCTTTAGGTGTCCTCCTCAGGATAGCGTCGTTTAACGAACGAGAGTCAGCACAACGTAAAAAAAAAAAAAGAAAAAAACTCCAAAAAAAATCGGAAAAAAAACTCTGGAAAAAAAACCGGAGGAGCATGCCGAAGATGAGGCCATTACGGCTCGCCTTTAGGTGTCCTCCTCAGGATAGCGTCGTTTAACGAACGAGAGTTAGCACAACGTAAAAAAAAAAAATAGAAAAAAAAAAAAGAAAAAAACTCCAAAAAAAACCGGAGGAGCTTGCCGAAGATGAGGCCATTACGGCTCGCCTTTAGGTGTCCTCCTCAGGATAGCGTCGTTTAAAGTACGAGAATCAGCACAACGTAAAAAAAAAAAAAGGAAAAAGACTGTGGAAAAAATCGGAGGTGCTTGCCATAGATGAGGCCATTACGGCTCGCCTTTAGGTGTCCTCCTCGGGATAACGTCATTTAAAGAACGAGAGTCAGCACAACGTAAAAAAAAAAAAAAGAACTCGGAAATAAATCGTAAAAAAACCGGAAAAAAAACTGTGGAAAAAAACCGGTTGAGCTTGCCGAATATGACGCCATTACGGCTCGCCTTTAGGTGTCCTCCTCAGGATAGCGTCGTTTAAAGAACGAGAGTCAGCACAACGTATAAAAAAAAAAAAAAACTCGGAAGAAAATCGGAAAAAAAAACTATGGAAAAAAAAACCAGAGGAGCTTGCCGAAGATGAGGCCATTACGGCTCGCCTTTAAGTCTCCTCCTCAGGATAGCGTCGTTTAAAGAACGAGAGTCAGCACAACGTAAAAAAAAAAAAAAAAAAAAAAAAAAAAAAAAAAAAAAAAAAAAAAAAAACATGATAAAAACGGAAAAAAAACCGGAAAAAAACTGTGAAAAAAAACCGGAGGAGCTTGCCAAATATGAGGCCATTACGGCTCGCATTTAGGTGTCCTCCTCGGGATAACGTCATTTAAAGAACGATAGTCAGCACAACGTAAAAAAAAAAAACAAAAAAAAACTGAAAAAAAACGGAAAAAACTGTGGAAAAATACCGAAGGAGCTTGCCAAAGATGAGGCCATTACGGCTCGCCTTTAGGTGTCCTCCTCGTGATAACGTCATTTAAAGAACAAGAGTCAGCACAACGTATATAAAAAAAAAAAACTCGGAAAAAAATCGGAAAAAAAAACTGTGAAAAAAAACCGGAGGAGCTTGCCGAAGATGAGGCCATTACGGCTCGCCTTTAGGTCTCCTCCTCAGGATAGCGTCGTTTAAAGAACGAGAGTCAGCACAACGTAAAAATAAAAAAAAAAAAAAAAAAAACTGAAAAAACGAAAAAAAAACCGGAAAAAAACTGTGAAAAAAAACCGGAGGAGCTTGCCAAATATGAGGCCATTACGGCTCGCATTTAGGTGTCCTCCTCGGGATAACGTCATTTAAAGAACGATAGTCAGCACAACGTAAAAAAAAAAAAACAAAAAAAAAACTGAAAAAAAATGGAAAAAACTGTGGAAAAATACCGGAGGAGCTTGCCAAAGATGAGGCCATTACGGCTCGCCTTTAGGTGTCCTCCTCGTGATAACGTCATTTAAAGAACAAGAGTCAGCACAACGTATAAAAAAAAAAAAAACTCAGAAAAAAATCGGAAAAAAAAACTGTGAAAAAAAACCGGAGGAGCTTGCCGAAGATGAGGCCATTAAGGCTCGCCTTTAGGTGTCCTCCTCAGGATAGCGTCGTTTAACTAACGAGAGTCAGCACAACGTAAAAAAAAAAAAACGAAAAAAACTCCAAAAAAAATCGGAAAAAAAACTCTGGAAAAAAAACCGGAGGAGCTTGCCGAAGATGAGGCCATTACGGCTCGCCTTTAGGTGTCCTCCTCAGGATAGCGTCGTTTAACGAACGAGAGTTAGCACAACGTAAAAAAAAAATAGAAAAAAAAAAGAAAAAAACTCCAAAAAAAACCGGAAAAAAAACCGGAGGAGCTTGCCGAAGATGAGGCCATTACGGCTCGCCTTTAGGTGTCCTCCTCAGGATAGCGTCGTTTAAAGTACGAGAGTCAGCACAACTTAAAAAAAAAAAAGGAAAAAGACTGTGGAAAAAATCGGAGGTGCTTGCCATAGATGAGGCCATTACGGCTCGCCTTTAGGTGTCCTCCTCGGGATAACGTCATTTAAAGAACGAGAGTCAGCACAACGTAAAAAAAAAAAAAAAGAACTCGGAAAAAAATCGTAAAAAAACCGGTTGGGCTTGCCGAAGATGACGCCATTACGGCTCGCCTTTAGGTGTCCTCCTCAGGATAGCGTCGTTTAAAGAACGAGAGTCAGCACAACGTATAAAAAAAAAAAAACTCGAAAGAAAATCGGAAAAAAACCGGAAAAAAAAAACTATGGAAAAAAAAACCAGAGGAGCTTGCCGAAGATGAGGCCATTACGGCTCGCCTTTAAGTCTCCTCCTCAGGATAGCGTCGTTTAAAGAATGAGAGTCAGCACAACGTATAATAAAAAAAAAAAAAAAAAAAAAAAAAAAAAAAAAAAACATGATAAAAACGGAAAAAAAACCGGAAAAAAACTGTGAAAAAAAACCGGAGGAGCTTGCCAAATATGAGGCCATTACGGCTCGCATTTAGGTGTCCTCCTCGGGATAACGTCATTTAAAGAACGATAGTTGATGAGATATTTTGATGAGAAACGAATTTCTACCAAAACACCCAAAACTAACCGGCAAGTGTACCGGGTCGTATCAAGTAATAAAAACTCACGGAAGTGAGGTCGATCCCACAGGGATTGAAGGATTGAGCAATTTTAGTTTAGTGGTTGATTTAGTCAAGCGAATCAAGTGTTGGTTGGGTGATTTGTGATTTGCAGAATGTAAATTGCATGAAATTAAAGAGAGCGGGAAAGTAAATTGCTGAAACTTAAAGGGCAAGAAATTAAATGACAGAAACTTAAAGTGCAAGAAATGTAAATTGCAGAATCTTAAAGTGCAAGAAATGTAAATTGCTTGAAAAGTAAAGGGGATTGGGATGAGGATTTGCAGAATTTAAACAAGGGAAAACTAAATTGCATCAAACAGAAGAGGAAAAGGGAGTTGGGATTGAACCGGATCTTATAACAGCAAAGTAAATGAACAATGAAAGCATTAAACAGAGAATTGAAATGAGAATTTAGATCTCAGGACCCAGAGACTAGAAAACCAAGTCTAGATCTCAATGCCTTCCTAGATCCCACAAGAACAATAGCAAGGAAATTGTAAATTGCAAAGAAAAGAGATGAAGATCAAGTAACAGAAACAGAAATGCTAATTCAATTAACAGTAAAGGAAACAGAGAGATCCAAGATTGAGATTGAAACAGAATTTCTTCAATTCTCCAATCCAAGATCCAAGACAAAAGTCAAATGAAATTGAAAGCAATGAAAGCAAGAATTTAAAGTTCACTCAAGTTCAAAAGCTCTTCGAAAACTATTATGAAAATTCTAAAAGGAAAGCTCTAAAAGAAAACTCTCCCGAAAAAGCTCCCTAAACAAATTGAATTCTATCCTATTTATACACTTTCCAAAATGATCTTCAAGCCTTGAGTTGGGCCTTTGTTCTTGGTGGAATTGGGTTGAAAGAGGCCTTGGTTGATTGCTCTTGAAGATTGAAGAAGAACCGAAGTGAACCAATTGAACCGGAAATGGAGTTAGCCAACGTTGGTCTTCAACGTTAGGGTCAAAGTTAGGGGTCTAACTTTGACCCTAACTTTTCATATCAGCAAACCACATTCTTCTGGTTTAGACGTTGGCGCCAACGTTAGGGGTCTAACTTTGACCCTAACGTTGGCCTTGCTTGGTGTGATTGGTGCCAACGTTAGCCTCCACGTTAGGGGGCTAACGTTGGCGCAAACGTTGCCTACTCCCCCATTGTGATTTAAGTGCCAACGTTAGCCTCCAAGTTAGGGGGCTAACGTTGGCGCAAACGTTGGTAGCCCAGGGAGAAACTCTCAAGTTCCAACGTTAGCCTCCAAGTTAGGGGGCTAACGTTGGAGCTAACGTTGGCTACTTCCAAAGAGTGATTCATATGCCCAACGTTAGCCTCCAAGTTAGGGGGCTAACGTTGGGGCTAACTTCATGCAACCCGGTTCAATTTTCACTTATTCCATTGTCCTCTCTTCACTCCTAGCCATTCCTCTTTGCTTCAACCTTTCTCCAAGCCTTCTTCACCTATCATTGATCAACCAAACTAATCAAAGTTTTGCTCAAAATCATGAGGTATTCAATCTTCCACAATATGCAACAAATATAGTTCAAAACCTCATGAAATGGCATGAATTCACATATGGTTGGTTCAATCAAGGGAAACATGAAAATCTACTCAATTAGCTTGCTTGTAGCTTAAGAAAGTGCATAATTCTAATGAAAACAAAAGAAAAAGACTAGCTAAAATGGGCTAGGATGACTTGTCATCACAACACCAAACTTAAAGCTTGCTTGTCCCCAAGCAAGAAATGAATTTATTAAGAAGAAAGAATGAAATGGAAGAGGAAGTTCATGCTAGCAAAGTGTTATTGATAGTTCATGGGGTTTTATGTGGATATGCAAATGCTCACTTCTTATTGACTCCTAGGCCTAGAAAGTTTCCTTCAAGTTTCAAGTGACATACTGCTATGACCTCTCATTATTCCTTTATCCTTGGCTATTACTTTATTCAAAAGCTTTATTTGAGTGTCATGTGTAGCAAGTTCATTTTCTTTTTATACTTGACACATTATTCACCATAGACACTTGGCTCACATTCCTTCTTAAAACATTGATGCCCAGCACCTCTTTGGGCTACTAAATGCTTTGTAGTTAGGTTGCTCTTGATAGTGGATTTTCAGCTGATGATCCCGGGTTAGTTAACCCAAGTCACCAAGTGTTGAGGCACTCCTAAGAGCTTACTAATCCAAGCAGATCCTAGTACAAAAACATCACAGGCATATATTTCAGAGTTCAAGCTATTGGTGTCCAGCTTTATTTCTTTTTGTTTTTCTTTTATTTTGCCACCTTTTAGCTTTCTTTGTTCTTTCTTTCTTTTTTTTTTGTTTTTCTTTCTAACCAAGGAATTCTATTCAATTGAGATTCATAGACAATAGGCCACTCTCTACTTAGAAGGAGATATCTTAGCTCTTTATTCACTAAAGTGAGTTATAATGCAATCACACACACCACCACTTACTTTTATTCCACTTCTAACTAACAGAGACCATTTCACTTCACATTCAAACTGTTCTTTTATTAAATTTAAAGATGCAGGGGACAACACATACTTCTTGTTAAGTGAAAATGAACACACAAGCCAACACATAAAAAACCAGCCTACAAAAACATAATTGATGCATACTACACTAACAGTTTCTGTTAAAATGGGCATATTCATACTTCCAAATTTGAGCAATTCAATACTGATGGAGTTAAATGACAATACAACCTCTTGGTGGCTCCTTCTTCTTTCATCTCAGCTAATGGTGAGTAGTCCTCCCATAAGAGTGATTGATTTTCTGCAGTGTTAATGGAAGTTGCTTGTTTCTCAAGCCCTTATGTGATTTGTTAGTGTGCAAGACTTTCTTGTAGGCGTTTGAACTTACTTTGGTGTGTGAACACCAAACTCAGTCTCTTGCCATGTTTCTTATCCATAACCATATGTGAAAGCTTAAATCTTCGCTAAAGGTAATAAAATTGAAAACTAGAAACAGACAATGCTTAAATGATTTGTCAGATTGCTTGGAGCTGGTAGCTCTTTATATAGAAAGTGAGAATGTGCTTTTAAGTAAGATTTTGGTGGAACACCAAACTTAGAATCCTTCATTCTCCCTTAATATGTTTTGGTGTGAAACACCAAACTTAGCTCCTTGCAATACATACTACTCATTTAACCTTTTTATTGAACTAACTATGAAAGAAAAGTACCTCCGGTTGGGTTGCCTCCCAACAAGCGCTCTTTTATTGTCACTAGCTTGACATTGAAGCTTTCTTTTATGGTGGTTGATGACTGTAGTGCCTCAACTTGTCCCCTCTGATCGTGAGCTTCTTCTTTGTTCCTTGGTGCTCTATCTCAGCATGTTCTAGTGATAATATTTTGCTCACAGTGTAGTAATCGTTAGTCTGTTGGTCTGTTCCCAGTTGTTGATAGACTAACTGCACTTTGTCACCTTTGAAGAGCCCTTCTGTTGGGATTTTTTTGTTCTTCCACCCCTTTTTGATTCTGTTTTTGTTTTTCTTCCTTCCTTTTGTTAATTCTTCTTCTTTGAAAACAGGCTCCCTTTTGAAATTCCTTTTCTTAGTTGCCAATACTACAATGTTCCCTTGAGCTTCTTCATTACTTTGCACAGTCTCTTTCTCTTTTTGGCCTGCTGTATCGTCTATCTCTTGCTTGGGAGGGCAGTTGTTGTTTGTCTTGTTGATTTCCTCCCTCCACTGCAGATTCTCCTTGTCTGTTTCTGTACCATCCTTCTTTTCATTACTGTTCGGTGTTTCTGGTAGTACACTCAGAGTGATACTTTCATTATGCATCCTGAGGGTTAATTCTCCTTGCTCTATGTCTATGATGGCCCTAGCAGTGGCTAAAAACGGTCTTCCCAGTATAATGGAATCGCCCTCATCCTGATTCGAATCCAGGATCACAAAATCTGCTGGGAAGATGAATCTGTCTACTTTGACTAGAAGGTTCTCAATTATACCACTGGGGCATATCACTGATTTGTCCACCAATTCTAGAGACATCTGTACCGGTTTTACCTCTTTTATGCCTAACTTTTTCACTAGAGAAGCAGGCATCAGATTGATACTAGCTCCCAAGTCACACATCGCCTTCTTGATAGTCATACTGCCAATGGCGCAGGGTAGAAAGAAACTCCCAGGGTCCTCAAGTTTGGGAGGAAGTCCCTTCTGGATTAGTGCTCTGCATTCCTCAGTGAGCAGTACAGTTTCATTAACTTGCCAACTCCTCTTCTTGTTGATAAGTTCCTTCAAGAACTTTGCGTACAGGGGCATTTGCTCAAGTGCTTCAGTTAAGGGAATATTGATTTCTAACTTCTTGAAGATTTCAAGAAATTTTGGGAAGTGTTGGTCCTTAGTTTCCTTGTTAAACCTTTGAGGATATGGCAAGGGAGGAGTGAAGTTATTTCCCTGCCTTTGGTCCTCAGTTGGCTCTTCAATTACTTCCTTTCCCTTTCTTGATTTTTGTGGCTGATCTTCTTTTTCTTGAGCTTGATCCTGAGTTGGCTTGCTTGCTGCCTCCTTCTTGTCATTGACTTTCTCTTCTTCAGCTTGTTTCTTGTCACTTTCCTTTGGCTTCTTGGTTGCTTCTTCATTTTTCACCAAGACTTTTCCACTCCTCAATTGTATTGCCTTGCATTCTTCCTTAGAATTTGGGATTGTGTCACTTGGCAGTGAGCTTGAAGATTTCTCAACAGAAATCTGTTTGGAGATTTGCCCAATTTGCCTCTCTAGGCTCTTCATGGAGGCTTCATGGTTCTTGGTTGTCATTTCTTGGTGTTTCCACATTTTGTCTATCAAGGTTTCCAAGTTGGTGAGTCTTTGAGATTCAGGTGATGCTTGTGGTGGGTTGTGAAATGTGGATGGTGGATGGTAGGCATTTTGGTTGGTGGGTTGGTTATTAGATTGGTAATGGTTGGGGTTGGAGTAGTTGTTTTGAGGTTTTCTGTAGGGGTTTTGGTTGGTTTGCTGCTGGTTGTGGTTTTGGTTGTTTCTTAAAGTGTTTTGGTTTGAGTTTCTCTGCCATGGTTGTTGATTTTGGTTGTGATTGTCTCCCCACCTAAGGTTTGGGTGGTTCTTCCAAGAAGGGTTGTAAGTGTCACCATATACTTCATTTGGCCCAGAATTTTGGTTGTGCATGTACTGGACTTGTTCTTGTTGTTGCTCCTCTTGAGTCTCTTCACTCTGACCCCATGTGGTTGATGGCTGGCTAGTGTTGACTGCTGCAACTTGGAGACTGTCAATCCTCTTAGCCATTTGCTCAAATTGTTGTTGAAATTGCTGCTGCATCATCTTGTTTTGAGCTAGGATTGAATCCACTCCGTCTAGTTCCATTACTCCTCTTCTTTGTGATGGTTGGCGGCTTCTTTGATGAGCAAAGAAATATTGATTGTTGGCCACCATGTCCACAAGATTCTGAGCTTCCTCAGCAGTTTTCATTAGTTGTAGTGAACCTCCAGCAGAATGATCTAATGCCTCCTGAGATTTCAATGTCAGGCCTTCATAGAAATTTTGCAGCACATCCCATTCATTGAACATCTCTGGAGGGCACTTTCTGATTAAGGCTTTGTACCTCTCCCATGCTTCATACAAGGATTCAGCATCTAATTGTGTGAATGTCTGCACCTCAGTTTTCAGCCTGATGACTCTCTGGGGTGGATAGAATTTGGCTAGAAATTTAGCCACCAAGTCATCCCAACTAGTGATACTTGCTTGGGGAAAAGTTTCAAGCCATTGTGCAGCCTTATCCCTTAATGAGAACGGGAACAGCAGAAGCTTGTAAGTCTCAGGATTCACACCATTGGATTTGACAGTGTCACAGATCCTCAAGAAGGTAGATAGATGTTGATTTGGATCCTCCAATGGTCCTCCTCCAAATGAGCAGTTATTCTGGACCAATGTGATGAGTTGTGGCTTCAGTTCAAAGTTATTTGCATTGACATTAGGGGTGAGAATGCTGCTTCCACAATGTCTAGCATTTGCAAAAGTATAGGAAGCCAATACTCTCCTCTGTTGTGGTGGATTTTTAACTCCTTCTCCTGGATTAGATGTATCTCCTTCCATCTCGTGGTATTCTTCCTCAGATTCTTCTTCTCCAACAATACTTTTCCCTCTTTCGGCTCTTCTTAACCTCCTGAGAGTTCTTTCGTCTTGTTCATGAAAATTGGGTATGGCTCTTTGTGTACCTGACATACAAGCAGAACATAAGAGCACACAAACCAGTGATACTTCAATCTACTGCTAGAATGAAGTTTTAGTTAGCTTAAGCAAAAATTCAAACAGTTAGTGGGTTAATCAAAGGTTAAAGAAAAATAAAGAAAAAGTGCTTGATCTAGATTACCACCTCACTTAATCATTGTCAATCTAATCAATCCCCGGCAACGGCGCCAAAAACTTGATGAGATATTTTGATGAGAAACGAATTTCTACCAAAACACCCAAAACTAACCGGCAAGTGTACCGGGTCGTATCAAGTAATAAAAACTCACGGAAGTGAGGTCGATCCCACAGGGATTGAAGGATTGAGCAATTTTAGTTTAGTGGTTGATTTAGTCAAGCGAATCAAGTGTTGGTTGGGTGATTTGTGATTTGCAGAATGTAAATTGCATGAAATTAAAGAGAGCGGGAAAGTAAATTGCTGAAACTTAAAGGGCAAGAAATTAAATGACAGAAACTTAAAGTGCAAGAAATGTAAATTGCAGAATCTTAAAGTGCAAGAAATGTAAATTGCTTGAAAAGTAAAGGGGATTGGGATGAGGATTTGCAGAATTTAAACAAGGGAAAACTAAATTGCATCAAACAGAAGAGGAAAAGGGAGTTGGGATTGAACCGGATCTTATAACAGCAAAGTAAATGAACAATGAAAGCATTAAACAGAGAATTGAAATGAGAATTTAGATCTCAGGACCCAGAGACTAGAAAACCAAGTCTAGATCTCAATGCCTTCCTAGATCCCACAAGAACAATAGCAAGGAAATTGTAAATTGCAAAGAAAAGAGATGAAGATCAAGTAACAGAAACAGAAATGCTAATTCAATTAACAGTAAAGGAAACAGAGAGATCCAAGATTGAGATTGAAACAGAATTTCTTCAATTCTCCAATCCAAGATCCAAGACAAAAGTCAAATGAAATTGAAAGCAATGAAAGCAAGAATTTAAAGTTCACTCAAGTTCAAAAGCTCTTCGAAAACTATTATGAAAATTCTAAAAGGAAAGCTCTAAAAGAAAACTCTCCCGAAAAAGCTCCCTAAACAAATTGAATTCTATCCTATTTATACACTTTCCAAAATGATCTTCAAGCCTTGAGTTGGGCCTTTGTTCTTGGTGGAATTGGGTTGAAAGAGGCCTTGGTTGATTGCTCTTGAAGATTGAAGAAGAACCGAAGTGAACCAATTGAACCGGAAATGGAGTTAGCCAACGTTGGTCTTCAACGTTAGGGTCAAAGTTAGGGGTCTAACTTTGACCCTAACTTTTCATATCAGCAAACCACATTCTTCTGGTTTAGACGTTGGCGCCAACGTTAGGGGTCTAACTTTGACCCTAACGTTGGCCTTGCTTGGTGTGATTGGTGCCAACGTTAGCCTCCACGTTAGGGGGCTAACGTTGGCGCAAACGTTGCCTACTCCCCCATTGTGATTTAAGTGCCAACGTTAGCCTCCAAGTTAGGGGGCTAACGTTGGCGCAAACGTTGGTAGCCCAGGGAGAAACTCTCAAGTTCCAACGTTAGCCTCCAAGTTAGGGGGCTAACGTTGGAGCTAACGTTGGCTACTTCCAAAGAGTGATTCATATGCCCAACGTTAGCCTCCAAGTTAGGGGGCTAACGTTGGGGCTAACTTCATGCAACCCGGTTCAATTTTCACTTATTCCATTGTCCTCTCTTCACTCCTAGCCATTCCTCTTTGCTTCAACCTTTCTCCAAGCCTTCTTCACCTATCATTGATCAACCAAACTAATCAAAGTTTTGCTCAAAATCATGAGGTATTCAATCTTCCACAATATGCAACAAATATAGTTCAAAACCTCATGAAATGGCATGAATTCACATATGGTTGGTTCAATCAAGGGAAACATGAAAATCTACTCAATTAGCTTGCTTGTAGCTTAAGAAAGTGCATAATTCTAATGAAAACAAAAGAAAAAGACTAGCTAAAATGGGCTAGGATGACTTGTCATCAATAGTCAGCACAACGTAAAAAAAAAAAACAAAAAAAAACTGAAAAAAAACGGAAAAAACTGTGGAAAATACCGAAGGAGCTTGCCAAAGATGAGGCCATTACGGCTCGCCTTTAGGTGTCCTCCTCGTGATAACGTCATTTAAAGAACAAGAGTCAGCACAACGTATATAAAAAAAAAAACTCGGAAAAAAATCGGAAAAAAAACTGTGAAAAAAAACCGGAGGAGCTTGCCGAAGATGAGGCCATTACGGCTCGCCTTTAGGTGTCCTCCTCAGGATAGCGTCGTTTAACGAACGAGAGTCAGCACAACGTAAAAAAAAAAATAAAAAGAAAAAAAAAGAAAAAAACTCCAAAAAAAATCGGAAAAAAAACTCTGGAAAAAAAACCGGAGGAGCTTGCCGAAGATGAGGCCATTACGGCTCGCCTTTAGGTGTCCTCCTCAGGATAGCGTCGTTTAAAGTACGAGAGTCAGCACAACGTAAAAAAAAAAAAAGGAAAAAAACTGTGGAAAAAATCGGAGGTGCTTGCCATAGATGAGGCCATTACGGCTCGCCTTTAGGTGTCCTCCTCGGGATAACGTCATTTAAAGAACGAGAGTCAGCACAACGTAAAAAAAAAAAAAAAAAAGAACTCTGAAAAAAATCGTAAAAAAACCGGAAAAAAAACTGTGGAAAAAACCGGAGGAGCTTGCCGAAGATGAGGCCATTACGGCTCGCCTTTAGGTGTCCTCCTCAGGATAGCGTCGTTTAAAGAACGAGAGTCAGCACAACGGATAAAAAAAATCGAAAAAAAATCGGAAAAAAACCGGAAAAAAAAAACTGTGGAAAAAAAAACCAGAGGAGCTTGCCGAAGATGAGGCCATTACGGCTCGCCTTTAGGTCTACTCCTCAGGATAGCGTCGTTTAAAGAATGAGAGTCAGCACAACGTAAAAAAAAAAAAAAAAAAAAAAAAAAAAACCTGAAAAAAAACGGAAAAAAACCGGAAAAAATTGTGAAAAAAAACCGGAGGAGCTTGCCAAATATGAGGCCATTACGGCTCGCATTTAGGTGTCCTCCTCGGGATAACGTCATTTAAAGAACGATAGTCAGCACAACGTAAAAAAAAAAAAAACAAAAAAAAAACTGAAAAAAAACGGAAAAAACTGTGGAAAAATACCGGAGGAGCTTGCCAAAGATGAGGCCATTACGGCTCGCCTTTAGGTGTCCTCCTCGTGATAACGTCATTTAAAGAACAAGAGTCAGCACAACGTATAAAAAAAAAAAAAAAACTCGGAAAAAAATCGGAAAAAAAAACTGTGAAAAAAAACCGGAGGAGCTAGCCGAAGATGAGGCCATTACGGCTCGCCTTTAGGTGTCCTCCTCAGGATAGCGTCGTTTAACGAACGAGAGTCAGCACAACGTAAAAAAAAAAAAAAAAAGAAAAAAAAAAGAAAAAAAAAGAAAAAAATAGAAAAAAAACTCCAAAAAAAATCGGAAAAAAAACTCTGGAAAAAAAACCGGAGGAGCTTGCCGAAGATGAGGCCATTACGGCTCGCCTTTAGGTGTCCTCCTCAGGATAGCGTCGTTTAACGAACGAGAGTTAGCACAACATAAAAAAAAAAAATAGAAAAAGAAAAGAAAAAAACTCCAAAAAAAACCGGAAAAAAAACCGGAGGAGCTTGCCGAAGATGAGGCCATTACGGCTCGCCTTTAGGTGTCCTCCTCAGGATAGCGTCGTTTAAAGTACGAGAGTCAGCACAACTTAAAAAAAAAAAGGAAAAAAACTGTGGAAAAAATCGGAGGTGCTTGCCATAGATGAGGCCATTACGGCTCGCCTTTAGGTGTCCTCCTCGGGATAACGTCATTTAAAGAACGAGAGTCAGCACAACGTAAAAAAAAAAAAAAGAACTCGGAAAAAAATCGTAAAAAAACCGGAAAAAAAACTGTGGAAAAAAACCGGTTGAGCTTGCCGAAGATGACGCCATTACGGCTCGGCTTTAGGTGTCCTCCTCAGGATAGCGTCGTTTAAAGAACGAGAGTCAGCACAACGTATAAAAAAAAAAAAAAACTCGGAAGAAAATCGGAAAAAAACCGGAAAAAAAACTGTGGAAAAAAAAACCAGAGGAGCTTGCCGAAGATGAGGCCATTACGGCTCGCCTTTAAGTCTCCTCCCCAGGATAGCGTCGTTTAAAGAACGAGAGTCAGCACAACATAAAAAAAAAATGAAAAAAAACGGAAAAAAAACCGGAAAAAAACTGTGAAAAAAAACCAGAGGAGCTTGCCAAATATGAGGCCATTACGGCTCGCATTTAGGTGTCCTCCTCGGGATAACGTCATTTAAAGAATGATAGTCAGCACAACGTAAAAAAAAAAACAAAAAAAAACTGAAAAAAAACAGAAAAAACTGTGGAAAAATACCGCAGGAGCTTGCCAAAGATGAGGCCATTACGGCTCGCCTTTAGGTGTCCTCCTCGTGATAACGTCATTTAAAGAACAAGAGTCAGCACAACGTATAAAAAAAAAAAAACTCGGAAAAAAATCGGAAAAAAAAACTGTGAAAAAAAACCGGAGGAGCTTGCCGAAGATGAGGCCATTACGACTCGCCTTTAGGTGTCCTCCTCAGGATAGCGTCGTTTTACGAACGAGAGTCAGCACAGCGTAAAAAAAAAAGAAAAAAAAAGAAAAAAATATGAAAAAAACTACAAAAAAAATCGGAAAAAAAACTCTGGAAAAAAAAATCGGAGGAGCTTGCCGAAGATGAGGCCATTACGGCTCGCCTTTAGGTGTCCTCCTCAGGATAGCGTCGTTTAAAGTACGAGAGTCAGCACAACGTAAAAAAAAAAAAAGGAAAAAAACTGTGGAAAAAATCGGAGGTGCTTGCCATAGATGAGGCCATTACGGCTCGCCTTTAGGTGTCCTCCTCGGGATAACGTCATTTGAAGAACGAGAGTCAGCACAACGTATAAAAAAAAAAAAAACTCGGAAGAAAATCGGAAAAAAACCGGAAAAAAAAACTATGGAAAAAAAAAACCAGAGGAGCTTGCCGAAGATGAGGCCATTACGGCTCGCCTTTAAGTCTCCTCCTCAGGATAGCGTCGTTTAAAGAACGAGAGTCAGCACAACGTATAAAAAAAAAAAAAAAAAAAATAAAAAAAAAAAAAAAAAAAAAAAAAAAACATGATAAAAAGCGGAAAAAAAACCGGAAAAAAACTGTGAAAAAAAACCGGAGGAGCTTGCCAAATATGAGGCCATTACGGCTCGCATTTAGGTGTCCTACTCGGGATAACGTCATTTAAAGAACGATAGTCAGCACAACGTAAAAAAAAAAAACAAAAAAAAACTGAAAAAAATGGAAAAAACTGTGGAAAAATACCGAAGGAGCTTGCCAAAGAAGAGGCCATTACGGCTCGCCTTTAGGTGTCCTCCTCGTGATAACGTCATTTAAAGAACAAGAGTCAGCACAACGTATATAAAAAAAAAAACTCGGAAAAAAATCGGAAAAAAAACTGTGAAAAAAAACCGGAGGAGCTTGCCGAAGATGAGGCCATTACGGCTCGCCTTTAGGTGTCCTCCTCAGGATAGCGTCGTTTAACGAACGAGAGTCAGCACAACGTAAAAAAAAAAAAAAAAAAAAAAAAAAAATAGAAAAAAAACTCCAAAAAAAATCGGAAAAAAAACTCTGGAAAAAAAACCGGAGGAGCTTGCCGAAGATGAGGCCATTACGGCTCGCCTTTAGGTGTCCTCCTCAGGATAGTGTCGTTTAAAGTACGAGAGTCAGCACAACGTAAAAAAAAAAAAAAGGAAAAAAACTGTGGAAAAAATCGGAGGTGCTTGCCATAGATGAGGCCATTACGGCTCGCCTTTAGGTGTCCTCCTCGGGATAACGTCATTTAAAGAACGAGAGTCAGCACAACGTAAAAAAAAAAAAAAAAACTCGGAAAAAAATCGTAAAAAAACCGGAAAAAAAAAACTGTGGAAAAAAACCGGAGGAGCTTGCCGAATATGAGGCCATTACGGCTCGCGTTTAGGTGTCTTCCTCAGGATAGCGTCGATTAAAGAACGAGAGTCAGCACAACGTATCAAAAAAAAAAAAACTCGAAAAAAATAGGAAAAAAACCGGAAAAAAAAACTGTGGAAAAAAAAAAAACCAGAGGAGCTTGCCGAAGATGAGGCCATTACGGCTCGCCTTTAGGTCTCCTCCTCAGGATAGCGTCGTTTAAAGAACGAGAGTCAGCACAACGTAAATAAAAAAAAAAAAACTGAAAAAACGAAAAAAAAACCGGAAAAAAAATGTGAAAAAAAACCGGAGGAGCTTGCCAAATATGAGGCCATTACGGCTCGCATTTAGGTGTCCTCCTCGGGATAACGTCATTTAAAGAACGATAGTCAGCACAACGTAAAAAAAAAAACAAAAAAAAAACTGAAAAAAAACGGAAAAAACTGTGGAAAAATACAGGAGGAGCTTGCCAAAAATGAGGCCATTACGGCTCGCCTTTAGGTGTCCTCCTCGTGATAACGTCATTTAAAGAACAAGAGTCAGCACAACGTATAAAAAAAAAAACTCGGAAAAAAATCGGAAAAAAAAACTGTGAAAAAAAACCGGAGGAGCTTGCCGAAGATGAGGACATTACGGCTCGCCTTTAGGTTTCCTCCTAAGGATAGCGTCGTTTAACGAACGAGAGTCAGCACAACGTAAAAAAAAAAAAAAAGAAAAAAACTCCAAAAAAAATCGGAAAAAAAACTCTGGAAAAAAAACCGGAGGAGCTTGCCGAAGATGAGGCCATTACGGCTTGCCTTTAGGTGTCCTCCTCAGGATAGCGTCGTTTAACGAACGAGAGTTAGCACAACGTAAAAAAAAAAATAGAAAAAAAAAAAGAAAAAAACTCCAAAAAAAAACCGGAAAAAAAACCGGAGGAGCTTGCCGAAGATGAGGCCATTACGGCTCGCCTTTAGGTGTCCTCCTCAGGATAGCGTCGTTTAAAGTACGAGAGTCAGCACAACGTAAAAAAAAAAAAAGGAAAAAGACTGTGTAAAAAATCGGAGGTGCTTGCCATAGATGAGGCCATTACGGCTCGCCTTTAGGTGTCCTCCTCGGGATAACGTCATTTAAAGAACGAGAGTCAGCACAACATAAAAAAAAAAAAAGAACTCGGAAAAAAATCGTAAAAAAACCGGAAAAAAAACTGTGGAAAAAAACCGGTTGAGCTTGCCGAAGATGACGCCATTACGGCTCGCCTTTAGGTGTCCTCCTCAGGATAGCGTCGTTTAAAGAACGAGAGTCAGCACAACGTATAAAAAAAAAAAAAAAAACTCGGAAGAAAATCGGAAAAAAACTGGAAAAAAAAACTTTGGAAAAAAAAACCAGAGGAGCTTGCCGAAGATGAGGCCATTACGGCTCGCCTTTAAGTCTCCTCCTCAGGATAGCGTCGTTTAAAGAACGAGAGTCAGCACAACGTAAAAAAAAAAAAAAAAAAAAAAAAAAAAAAAAAAAAAAAAAAAAAAAAAAAAAACTGATAAAAACGAAAAAAAAAACAGGAAAAAAACTGTGAAAAAAAACCGGAGGAGCTTGCCAAATATGACGCCATTACGGCTCGCATTTAAGTGTCCTCCTCGGGATAACGTCATTTAAAGAACGATAGTCAGCACAACGTAAAAAAAAAAAAAATGAAAAAAAACGGAAGAAACTGTGGAAAAATACCGGAGGAGCTTGCCAAAGATGAGGCCATTACGGCTCGCCTTTAGGTGTCCTCCTCGTGATAACGTCATTTAAAGAACAAGAGTCAGCACAACGTATAAAAAAAAAAACTCGGAAAAAAATCGGAAAAAAACTGTGAAAAAAAAACCGGAGGAGCTTGCCGAAGATGAGGCCATTACGGCTCGCCTTTAGGTGTCCTCCTCAGGATAGCGTCGTTTAACGAACGAGAGTCAGCACAACGTAAAAAAAAAAAAAAAAAAAAATAGAAAAAAAACTCCAAAAAAAATCGGAAAAAAAACTCTGGAAAAAAAACCGGAGGAGCTTGCCGAAGATGAGGCCATTACGGCTCGCCTTTAGGTGTCCTCCTCAGGATAGCGTCGTTTAAAGTACGAGAGTCAGCACAACGTATAAAAAAAAAAAAAAACTCGAAAAAAATAGGAAAAAAACCGGAAAAAAAACTGTGGAAAAAAAAAAACCAGAGGAGCTTGCCGAAGATGAGGCCATTACGGCTCGCCTTTAGGTCTCCTCCTCAGGATAGCGTCGTTTAAAGAACGAGAGTCAGCACAACGTAAATAAAAAAAAAAAAAAAAAAAACTGAAAAAACGAAAAAAAAACCGGAAAAAAAATGTGAAAAAAAACCGGAGGAGCTTGCCAAATATGAGGCCATTACGGCTCGCATTTAGGTGTCCTACTCGGGATAACGTCATTTAAAGAACGATAGTCAGCACAACGTAAAAAAAAAAAACAAAAAAAAACTGAAAAAAATGGAAAAAACTGTGGAAAAATACCGAAGGAGCTTGCCAAAGAAGAGGCCATTACGGCTCGCCTTTAGGTGTCCTCCTCGTGATAACGTCATTTAAAGAACAAGAGTCAGCACAACGTATATAAAAAAAAAAACTCGGAAAAAAATCGGAAAAAAAACTGTGAAAAAAAACCGGAGGAGCTTGCCGAAGATGAGGCCATTACGGCTCGCCTTTAGGTGTCCTCCTCAGGATAGCGTCGTTTAACGAACGAGAGTCAGCACAACGTAAAAAAAAAAAAAAAAAAAAAAAAATAGAAAAAAAACTCCAAAAAAAATCGGAAAAAAAACTCTGGAAAAAAAACCGGAGGAGCTTGCCGAAGATGAGGCCATTACGGCTCGCCTTTAGGTGTCCTCCTCAGGATAGCGTCGTTTAAAGTACGAGAGTCAGCACAACGTAAAAAAAAAAAAAGGAAAAAAACTGTGGAAAAAATCGGAGGTGCTTGCCATAGATGAGGCCATTACGGCTCGCCTTTAGGTGTCCTCCTCGGGATAACGTCATTTAAAGAACGAGAGTCAGCACAACGTAAAAAAAAAAAAAAAAACTCGGAAAAAAATCGTAAAAAAACCGGAAAAAAAAACTGTGGAAAAAAACCGGAGGAGCTTGCCGAATATGAGGCCATTACGGCTCGCGTTTAGGTGTCTTCCTCAGGATAGCGTCGATTAAAGAACGAGAGTCAGCACAACGTATAAAAAAAAAAAAAACTCGAAAAAAATAGGAAAAAAACCGGAAAAAAAAACTGTGGAAAAAAAAAAAACCAGAGGAGCTTGCCGAAGATGAGGCCATTACGGCTCGCCTTTAGGTCTCCTCCTCAGGATAGCGTCGTTTAAAGAACGAGAGTCAGCACAACGTAAATAAAAAAAAAAAAAAAACTGAAAAAACGAAAAAAAAACCGGAAAAAAATGTGAAAAAAAACCGGAGGAGCTTGCCAAATATGAGGCCATTACGGCTCGCATTTAGGTGTCCTCCTCGGGATAACGTCATTTAAAGAACGATAGTCAGCACAACGTAAAAAAAAAAACAAAAAAAAAACTGAAAAAAAACGGAAAAAACTGTGGAAAAATACAGGAGGAGCTTGCCAAAAATGAGGCCATTACGGCTCGCCTTTAGGTGTCCTCCTCGTGATAACGTCATTTAAAGAACAAGAGTCAGCACAACGTATAAAAAAAAAAACTCGGAAAAAAATCGGAAAAAAAAACTGTGAAAAAAAACCGGAGGAGCTTGCCGAAGATGAGGACATTACGGCTCGCCTTTAGGTTTCCTCCTAAGGATAGCGTCGTTTAACGAACGAGAGTCAGCACAACGTAAAAAAAAAAAAAAGAAAAAAACTCCAAAAAAAATCGGAAAAAAAACTCTGGAAAAAAAACCGGAGGAGCTTGCCGAAGATGAGGCCATTACGGCTCGCCTTTAGGTGTCCTCCTCAGGATAGCGTCGTTTAACGAACGAGAGTTAGCACAACGTAAAAAAAAAATAGAAAAAAAAAAGAAAAAAACTCCAAAAAAAAACCGGAAAAAAAACCGGAGGAGCTTGCCGAAGATGAGGCCATTACGGCTCGCCTTTAGGTGTCCTCCTCAGGATAGCGTCGTTTAAAGTACGAGAGTCAGCACAACGTAAAAAAAAAAAAAAGGAAAAAGACTGTGGAAAAAATCGGAGGTGCTTGCCATAGATGAGGCCATTACGGCTCGCCTTTAGGTGTCCTCCTCGGGATAACGTCATTTAAAGAACGAGAGTCAGCACAACATAAAAAAAAAAAAAAAAGAACTCGGAAAAAAATCGTAAAAAAACCGGAAAAAAAACTGTGGAAAAAAACCGGTTGAGCTTGCCGAAGATGACGCCATTACGGCTCGCCTTTAGGTGTCCTCCTCAGGATAGCGTCGTTTAAAGAACGAGAGTCAGCACAACGTATAAAAAAAAAAAAAAAAACTCGGAAGAAAATCGGAAAAAAACTGGAAAAAAAAACTTTGGAAAAAAAAACCAGAGGAGCTTGCCGAAGATGAGGCCATTACGGCTCGCCTTTAAGTCTCCTCCTCAGGATAGCGTCGTTTAAAGAACGAGAGTCAGCACAACGTAAAAAAAAAAAAAAAAAAAAAAAAAAAAAAAAAAAAAAAAAAAAAAAAAAAAAAAAAACTGATAAAAACGAAAAAAAAAACAGGAAAAAAACTGTGAAAAAAAACCGGAGGAGCTTGCCAAATATGACGCCATTACGGCTCGCATTTAAGTGTCCTCCTCGGGATAACGTCATTTAAAGAACGATAGTCAGCACAACGTAAAAAAAAAAAAAAATGAAAAAAAACGGAAGAAACTGTGGAAAAATACCGGAGGAGCTTGCCAAAGATGAGGCCATTACGGCTCGCCTTTAGGTGTCCTCCTCGTGATAACGTCATTTAAAGAACAAGAGTCAGCACAACGTATAAAAAAAAAAACTCGGAAAAAAATCGGAAAAAAACTGTGAAAAAAAACCGGAGGAGCTTGCCGAAGATGAGGCCATTACGGCTCGCCTTTAGGTGTCCTCCTCAGGATAGCGTCGTTTAACGAACGAGAGTCAGCACAACGTAAAAAAAAAAAAAAAAAAAATAGAAAAAAAACTCCAAAAAAAATCGGAAAAAAAACTCTGGAAAAAAAACCGGAGGAGCTTGCCGAAGATGAGGCCATTACGGCTCGCCTTTAGGTGTCCTCCTCAGGATAGCGTCGTTTAAAGTACGAGAGTCAGCACAACGTAAAAAAAAAAAAAAGGAAAAAAACTGTGGAAAAAATCGGAGGTGCTTGCCATAGATGAGGCCATTACGGCTCGCCTTTAGGTGTCCTCCTCGGGATAACGTCATTTAAAGAACGAGAGTCAGCACAACGTAAAAAAAAAAAAAAAACTCGGAAAAAAATCGTAAAAAAACCGGAAAAAAAAAATTGTGGAAAAAAACCGGAGGAGCTTGCCGAATATGAGGCCATTACGGCTCGCGTTTAGGTGTCTTCCTCAGGATAGCGTCGATTAAAGAACGAGAGTCAGCACAACGTATAAAAAAAAAAAAAAACTCGAAAAAAATAGGAAAAAAACCAGAAAAAAAACTGTGGAAAAAAAAAAACCAGAGGAGCTTGCCGAAGATGAGGCCATTACGGCTCGCCTTTAGGTCTCCTCCTCAGGATAGCGTCGTTTAAAGAACGAGAGTCAGCACAACGTAAATAAAAAAAAAAAAAAAAAAACTGAAAAAACGAAAAAAAAACCGGAAAAAAAATGTGAAAAAAAACCGGAGGAGCTTGCCAAATATGAGGCCATTACGGCTCGCATTTAGGTGTCCTCCTCGGGATAACGTCATTTAAAGAATGATAGTCAGCACAACGTAAAAAAAAAAAACAAAAAAAAAAAAACTGAAAAAAAACAGAAAAAACTGTGGAAAAATACCGGAGGAGCTTGCCAAAGATGAGGCCATTACGGCTCGCCTTTAGGTGTCCTCCTCGTGATAACGTCATTTAAAGAACAAGAGTCAGCACAACGTATAAAAAAAAAACTCGGAAAAAAATCGGAAAAAAAAACTGTGAAAAAAAACCGGAGGAGCTTGCCGAAGATGAGGCCATTACGGCTCGCCTTTAGGTTTCCTCCTAAGGATAGCGTCGTTTAACGAACGAGAGTCAGCACAACGTAAAAAAAAAAAAAAGAAAAAAACTCCAAAAAAAATCGGAAAAAAAACTCTGGAAAAAAAAACCGGAGGAGCTTGCCGAAGATGAGGCCATTACGGCTCGCCTTTAGGTGTCCTCCTCAGGATAGCGTCGTTTAACGAACGAGAGTTAGCACAACGTAAAAAAAAATAGAAAAAAAAAAGAAAAAACTCCAAAAAAAACCGGAAAAAAAACCGGAGGAGCTTGCCGAAGATGAGGCCATTACGGCTCGCCTTTAGGTGTCCTCCTCAGGATAGCGTCGTTTAAAGTACGAGAGTCAGCACAACGTAAAAAAAAAAAAAGGAAAAAGACTGTGGAAAAAATCGGAGGTGCTTGCCATAGATGAGGCCATTACGGCTCGCCTTTAGGTGTCCTCCTCGGGATAACGTCATTTAAAGAACGAGAGTCAGCACAACATAAAAAAAAAAAAAAGAACTCGGAAAAAAATCGTAAAAAAACCGGAAAAAAAACTGTGGAAAAAAACCGGTTGAGCTTGCCGAAGATGACGCCATTACGGCTCGCCTTTAGGTGTCCTCCTCAGGATAGCGTCGTTTAAAGAACGAGAGTCACAACAACGTATAAAAAAAAAAAAAACTCGGAAGAAAATCGGAAAAAAACCGGAAAAAAAAACTTTGGAAAAAAAAACCAAAGGAGCTTGCCGAAGATGAGGCCATTACGGCTCGCCTTTAAGTCTCCTCCTCAGGATAGCGTCGTTTAAAGAACGAGAGTCAGCACAACGTAAAAAAAAAAAAAAAAAAAAACCTGATAAAAACGGAAAAAAAACAGGAAAAAAACTGTGAAAAAAAACCGGAGGAGCTTGCCAAATATAAGGCCATTACGGCTCGCATTTAGGTGTCCTCCTCGGGATAACGTCATTTAAAGAACGATAGTCAGCACAACGTAAAAAAAAAAAAAAAAAAAAAAAAACTGAAAAAAAACGGAAAAAACTGTGGAAAAATACCGGAGGAGCTTGCCAAAGATGAGGCCATTACGGCTCGCCTTTAGGTGTCCTCCTCGTGATAACGTCATTTAAAGAACAAGAGTCAGCACAACGTATAAAAAAAAAACTCGGAAAAAAAAACTGTGAAAAAAAACCGGAGGAGCTTGCCGAAGATGAGGCCATTACGGCTCGCCTTTAGGTGTCCTCCTCAGGATAGCGTCGTTTAACGAACGAGAGTCAGCACAACGTAAAAAAAAAAAATAAAAAGAAAAAAAAAAGAAAAAAACTCCAAAAAAAATCGGAAAAAAAACTCTGGAAAAAAAACCGGAGGAGCTTGCCGAAGATGAGGCCATTACGGCTCGCCTTTAGGTGTCCTCCTCAGGATAGCGTCGTTTAAATTACGAGAGTCAGCACAACGTAAAAAAAAAAAAAAGGAAAAAAACTGTGGAAAAAAAAAACCAGAGGAGCTTGCCGAAGATGAGGCCATTACGGCTCGCCTTTAGGTCTCCTCCTCAGGATAGCGTCGTTTAAAGAATGAGAGTCAGCACAACGTAAAAAAAAAAAAAAAAAAAAAAACCTGAAAAAAAATGGAAAAAAACCGGAAAAAAATTGTGAAAAAAAACCGGAGGAGCTTGCCAAATATGAGGCCATTACGGCTCGCATTTAGGTGTCCTCCTCGGGATAACGCCATTTAAAGAACGATAGTCAGCACAACGTAAAAAAAAAAAAACAAAAAAAAACTGAAAAAAAACGGAAAAAACTGTGGAAAAATACCGGAGGAGCTTGCCAAAGATGAGGCCATTACGGCTCGCCTTTAGGTGTCCTCCTCGTGATAACGTCATTTAAAGAACAAGAGTCAGCACAACGTATAAAAAAAAAAAAAACTCGGAAAAAAATCGGAAAAAAAAACTGTGAAAAAAAACCGGAGGAGCTTGCCGAAGATGAGGCCATTACGGCTCGCCTTTAGGTGTCCTCCTCAGGATAGCGTCGTTTAACGAACGAGAGTCAGCACAACGTAAAAAAAAAAAAAAAAAAAAAAATAGAAAAAAACTCCAAAAAAAATCGGAAAAAAAACTCTGGAAAAAAAACCGGAGGAGCTTGCCGAAGATGAGGCCATTACGGCTCCCCTTTAGGTGTCCTCCTCAGGATAGCGTCGTTTAAAGTACGAGAGTCAGCACAACGTAAAAAAAAAAAGAAAAGAAAAAAACTGTGGAAAAAATCGGAGGTGCTTGCCATAGATGAGGCCATTACGGCTCGCCTTTAGGTGTCTTCCTCAGGATAGCGTCGTTTAACGAACGAGAGTCAGCACAACGTAAAAAAAAAAAATAAAAAGAAAAAAAAGAAAAAAAAGAAAAAAACACCAAAAAAATCGGAAAAAAAACTCTGGAAAAAAAAAACCGGAGGAGCTTGCCGAAGATGAGGCCATTACGGCTCGCCTTTAGGTGTCCTCCTCAGGATAGCGTCGTTTAAAGTACGAGAGTCAGCACAACGTAAAAAAAAAAAAAAGGAAAAAAACTGTGGAAAAAATCGGAGGTGCTTGCCATAGATGAGGCCATTATGGCTCGCCTTTAGGTGTCCTCCTCGGGATAACGTCATTTAAAGAACGAGAGTCAGCACAACGTAAAAAAAAAAAAAAAAAAAGAACTCGGAAAAAAATCGTAAAAAAACCGGAAAAAAAACTGTGGAAAAAACCGGAGGAGCTTGCCGAAGATGAGGCCATTACGGCTCGCCTTTAGGTGTCCTCCTCAGGATAGCGTCGTTTAAAGAACAAGAGTCAGCACAACGGATAAAAAAAAAATCGAAAAAAAATCGGAAAAAAACCGGAAAAAAAAAACTGCGGAAAAAAAAAACCAGAGGAGCTTGCCGAAGATGAGGCCATTACGGCTCGCCTTTAGGTCTCCTCCTCAGGATAGCGTCGTTTAAAGAATGAGAGTCAGCACAACGTAAAAAAAAAAAAAAAAAAACCTGAAAAAAAACGAAAAAAAACCGGAAAAAAATTGTGAAAAAAAACCGGAGGAGCTTGCCGAATATGAGGCCATTACGGCTCGCATTTAGGTGTCCTCCTCGGGATAACGTCATTTAAAGAACGATAGTCAGCACAACGTAAAAAAAAAAAACAAAAAAAAACTGAAAAAAAACGAAAAAAACTGTGGAAAAATACCGGAGGAGCTTGCCAAAGATGAGGCCATTACGGCTCGCCTTTAGGTGTCCTCCTCGTGATAACGTCATTTAAAGAAAAAGAGTCAGCACAACGTATAAAAAAAAAAACTCGGAAAAAATCGGAAAAAAAAACTGTGAAAAAAAAACCGGAGGAGCTTGCCGAAGATGAGGCCATTATGGCTCGCCTTTAGGTGTCCTCCTAAGGATAGCGTCGTTTAACGAACGAGAGTCAGCACAACGTAATAAAAAAAAAAAAAAAAAAAAAAAAAAGAAAAAAATAGAAAAAAAACTCCAAAAAAAATCGGAAAAAAAACTCTGGAAAAAAAACCGGAGGAGCTTGCCGAAGATGAGGCCATTACGGCTCCCCTTTAGGTGTCCTCCTCAGGATAGCGTCGTTTAAAGTA
The DNA here is from genome assembly GCF_059453495.1 of Arachis ipaensis. Taxonomy (NCBI): domain Eukaryota; kingdom Viridiplantae; phylum Streptophyta; class Magnoliopsida; order Fabales; family Fabaceae; genus Arachis; species Arachis ipaensis. The sequence continues at coordinate 52,779,894 of NC_142437.1, read as the reverse complement.
CGAGAGTCAGCACAACGTAAAAAAAAAAAGAAAAGAAAAAAACTGTGGAAAAAATCGGAGGTGCTTGCCATAGATGAGGCCATTACTGCTCGCCTTTAGGTGTCCTCCTCGGGATAACGTCATTTAAAGAACGAGAGTCAGCACAACGTAAAAAAAAAAAAAAAAAAAAAAAAAAAAAAAAAAAAAAAAACTCGGAAAAAAATCGTAAAAAAACCGGAAAAAAAAAACTGTGGAAAAAAACCGGAGGAGCTTGCCAAAGATGAGGCCATTACGGCTCGCGTTTAGGTGTCTTCCTCAGGACAGCGTGGATTAAAGAACGAGAGTCAGCACAACGTATAAAAAAAAAAAAACTCGAAAAAAATAGGAAAAAAACCGGAAAAAAAAACTGTGGAAAAAAAAACCAGAGGAGCTTGCCGAAGATGAGGCCATTACGGCTCGCCTTTAGGTCTCCTCCTCAGGATAGCGTCGTATAAAGAACGAGAGTCAGCACAACGTAAAAAAAAAAAAAAAAAAAAAAAAAAAAAAAAAAAAAAAAAAACTGAAAAAACGAAAAAAAAACCGGAAAAAAACTGTGAAAAAAAACCGGAGGAGCTTGCCAAATATGAGGCCATTACGGCTCGCATTTAGGTGTCCTCCTCGGGATAACGTCATTTAAAGAACGATAGTCAGCACAACGTAAAAAAAAAAAAACAAAAAAAAAACTGAAAAAAAACGGAAAAAACTGTGGAAAAATACCGGAGGAGCTTGCCAAAGATGAGGCCATTACGGCTCGCCTTTAGGTATCCTCCTCGTGATAACGTCATTTAAAGAACAAGAGTCAGCACAACGTATAAAAAGAAAAAACTCAGAAAAAAATCGGAAAAAAAACTGTGAAAAAAAACCGGAGGAGCTTGCCGAAGATGAGGCCATTAAAGCTCGCCTTTAGGTGTCCTCCTCAGGATAGCGTCGTTTAACGAACGAGAGTCAGCACAACGTAAAAAAAAAAAAAGAAAAAAACTCCAAAAAAAATCGGAAAAAAAACTCTGGAAAAAAAACCGGAGGAGCTTGCCGAAGATGAGGCCATTACGGCTCGCCTTTAGGTGTCCTCCTCAGGATAGCGTCGTTTAACGAACGAGAGTTAGCACAACATAAAAAAAAAAATAGAAAAAAAAAAGAAAAAAACTCCAAAAAAAACCGGAAAAAAAAACCGGAGGAGCTTGCCGAAGATGAGGCCATTACGGTTCGCCTTTAGGTGTCCTCCTCAGGATAGCGTCGTTTAAAGTACGAGAGTCAGCACAACGTAAAAAAAAAAAAGGAAAAAGACTGTGGAAAAAATCGGAGGTGCTTGCCATAGATGAGGCCATTACGGCTCGCATTTAGGTGTCCTCCTCGGGATAACGTCATTTAAAGAACGAGAGTCAGCACAACGTAAAAAAAAAAAAAAAAGAACAAGGAAAAAAATCGTAAAAAACTCCAAAAAAAACAGGAAAAAAAACCGGTTGAGCTTGCCGAAGATGACGCCATTACGGCTCGCCTTTAGGTGTCCTCCTCAGGATAGCGTCGTTTAAAGAACGAGAGTCAGCACAACGTATAAAAAAAAAAAAACTCGGAAGAAAATCGGAAAAAAACCGGAAAAAAAAACTATGGAAAAGAAAACCAGAGGAGCTTGCCGAAGATGAGGCCATTACGGCTCGCCTTTAAGTCTCCTCCTCAGAATAGCGTCGTTTAAAGAACGAGAGTCAGCACAACGTAAAAAAAAAAAATGATAAAAACGGAAAAAAACTGTGAAAAAAAACCGGAGGAGCTTGCCAAATATGAGGCCATTACGGCTCGCATTTAGGTGTCCTCCTCGGGATAACGTCATTTAAAGAACGATAGTCAGCACAACGTAAAAAAAAAAAACAAAAAAAACTGAAAAAAAACGGAAAAAACTGTGGAAAAATACCGAAGGAGCTTGCCAAAGATGAGGCCATTACGGCTCGCCTTTAGGTGTCCTCCTCGTGATAACGTCATTTAAAGAACAAGAGTCAGCACAACGTATATAAAAAAAAAACTCAGAAAAAAATCGGAAAAAAAAACTGTGAAAAAAAACCGGAGGAGCTTGCCGAAGATGAGGCCATTACGGCTCGCCTTTAGGTCTCCTCCTCAGGATAGCGTCGTTTAAAGAACGAGAGTCAGCACAACGTAAAAATAAAAAAAAAAAAAACTGAAAAAACGAAAAAAAACCGGAAAAAAACTGTGAAAAAAAACCGGAGGAGCTTGCCAAATATGAGGCCATTACGGCTCGCATTTAGGTGTCCTCCTCGGGATAACGTCATTTAAAGAACGATAGTCAGCACAACGTAAAAAAAAAAAAAAAAACTGAAAAAAAACGGAAAAAACTGTGGAAAAATACCGGAGGAGCTTGCCAAAGATGAGGCCATTACGGCTCGCCTTTAGGTGTCCTCCTCGTGATAACGTCATTTAAAGAACAAGAGTCAGCACAACGTATAAAAAAAAAAACTCAGAAAAAAATCGAAAAAAAAAACTGTGAAAAAAAACCGGAGGAGCTTGCCGAAGATGAGGCCATTAAGGCTCGCCTTTAGGTGTCCTCCTCAGGATAGCGTCGTTTAACGAACGAGAGTCAGCACAACGTAAAAAAAAAAAAAAGAAAAAAACTCCAAAAAAAATTGGAAAAAAAACTCTGGAAAAAAAACCGGAGGAGCTTGCCGAAGATGAGGCCATTACGGCTCGCCTTTAGGTGTCCTCCTCAGGATAGCGTCGTTTTACGAACGAGAGTTAGCACAACGTAAAAAAAAAAATAGAAAAAAAAAAGAAAAAAACTCCAAAAAAAACCGGAAAAAAAACCGGAGGAGCTTGCCGAAGATGAGGCCATTACGGCTCGCCTTTAGGTGTCCTCCTCAGGATAGCGTCGTTTAAAGTACGAGAGTCAGCACAACATAAAAAAAAAAAAGGAAAAAGACTGTGGAAAAAATCGGAGGTGCTTGCCATAGATGAGGCCATTACGGCTCGCCTTTAGGTGTCCTCCTCGGGATAACGTCATTTAAAGAACGAGAGTCAGCACAACGTAAAAAAAAAAAAAAAAAAGAACTCGGAAAAAAATCGTAAAAAAACCGGAAAAAAAACTGTGGAAAAAAACCGGTTGAGCTTGCCGAAGATGACGCCATTACGGCTCGCATTTAGGTGTCCTCCTCAGGATAGCGTCGTTTAAAGAACGAGAGTCAGCACAACGTATAAAAAAAAAAAAAACTCGGAAGAAAATCGGAAAAAAACCGGAAAAAAAAACTATGGAAAAAAAAACCAGAGGAGCTTGCCGAAGATGAGGCCATTACGGCTCGCCTTTAAGTCTCCTCCTCAGGATAGCGTCGTTTAAAGAACGAGAGTCAGCACAACGTATAAAAAAAAAATGATAAAAACGGAAAAAAAACCGGAAAAAAACTGTGAAAAAAAACCGGAGGAGCTTGCCAAATATGAGGCCATTACGGCTCGCATTTAGGTGTCCTCCTCGGGATAACGTCATTTAAAGAACGATAGTCAGCACAACGTAAAAAAAAAAAACAAAAAAAAACTGAAAAAAAACGGAAAAAACTGTGGAAAAATACCGAAGGAGCTTGCCAAAGATGAGGCCATTACGGCTCGCCTTTAGGTGTCCTCCTCGTGATAACGTCATTTAAAGAACAAGAGTCAGCACAACGTATATAAAAAAAAAAAACTCGGAAAAAAATCGGAAAAAAAAACTGTGAAAAAAAACCGGAGGAGCTTGCCGAAGATGAGGCCATTACGGCTCGCCTTTAGGTGTCCTCCTCAGGATAGCGTCGTTTAACGAACGAGAGTCAGCACAACGTAAAAAAAAAAATAAAAAGAAAAAAAAAGAAAAAAAAGAAAAAAACTCCAAAAAAAATCGGAAAAAAAACTCTGGAAAAAAAACCGGAGGAGCTTGCCGAAGATGAGGCCATTACGGCTCGCCTTTAGGTGTCCTCCTCAGGATAGCGTCGTTTAAAGTACGAGAGTCAGCACAACGTAAAAAAAAAAAAAAGGAAAAAAACTGTGGAAAAAATCGGAGTTGCTTGCCATAGATGAGGCCATTACGGCTCGCCTTTAGGTGTCCTCCTCGGGATAACGTCATTTAAAGAACGAGAGTCAGCACAACATAAAAAAAAAAAAAAAAAAAAAGAACTCTGAAAAAAATCGTAAAAAAACCGGAAAAAAAACTGTGGAAAAAACCGGAGGAGCTTGCCGAAGATGAGGCCATTACGGCTCGCCTTTAGGTGTCCTCCTCAGGATAGCGTCGTTTAAAGAACGAGAGTCAGCACAACGGATAAAAAAAAAATCGAAAAAAAAATCGGAAAAAAACCGGAAAAAAAAACTGTGGAAAAAAAAACCAGAGGAGCTTGCCGAAGATGAGGCCATTACGGCTCGCCTTTAGGTCTCCTCCTCAGGATAGCGTCGTTTAAAGAATGAGAGTCAGCACAACGTAAAAAAAAAAAAAAAACTGAAAAAAAACGGAAAAAAACCGGAAAAAAATTGTGAAAAAAAACCGGAGGAGCTTGCCAAATATGAGTCCATTACGGCTCGCATTTAGGTGTCCTCCTCGGGATAACGTCATTTAAAGAACGATAGTCAGCACAACGTAAAAAAAAAAAAACAAAAAAAAAACTGAAAAAAAACGGAAAAAACTGTGGAAAAATACCGGAGGAGCTTGCCAAAGATGAGGCCATTACGGCTCGCCTTTAGGTGTCCTCCTCGTGATAACGTCATTTAAAGAACAAGAGTCAGCACAACGTATAAAAAAAAAAAAAAAAAACTCGGAAAAAAATCGGAAAAAAAACTGTGAAAAAAAACCGGAGGAGCTTGCCGAGGATGAGGCCATTACGGCTCGCCTTTAGGTGTCCTCCTCAGGATAGCGTCGTTTAACGAACGAGAGTCAGCACAACGTAAAAAAAAAAAAAAAAGAAAAAAAAAGAAAAAAAAAGAAAAAAATAGAAAAAAAACTCCAAAAAAAATCAGAAAAAAAACTCTGGAAAAAAAACCGGAGGAGCTTGCCGAAGATGAGGCCATTACGGCTCGCCTTTAGGTGTCCTCCTCAGGATAGCGTCGTTTAAAGTACGAGAGTCAGCACAACGTAAAAAAAAAAAAAAAGGAAAAAAACTGTGGAAAAAATCGGAGGTGCTTGCCATAGATGAGGCCATTACGGCTCGCCTTTAGGTGTCCTCCTCGGGATAACGTCATTTAAAGAACGAGAGTCAGCACAACGTAAAAAAAAAAAAAAAAAAAAAAAAAAAAAAAAAAAAAAAAAAAAAAAAAAAAAAAACTCGGAAAAAAATCGTAAAAAAACTGTGGAAAAAAACCGGAGGAGCTTGCCGAAGATGAGGCCATTACGGCTCGCGTTTAGGTGTCTTCCTCAGGATAGCGTCGATTAAAGAACGAGAGTCAGCACAACGTATAAAAAAAAAAAAAAACTCGAAAAAAATAGGAAAAAAACCGGAAAAAAAAAACTGTGGAAAAAAAAACCAGAGGAGCTTGCCGAAGATGAGGCCATTACGGCTCGCCTTTAGGTCTCCTCCTCAGGATAGCGTCGTTTAAAGAACGAGAGTCAGCACAACGTAAAAAAAAAAAAAAAAACTGAAAAAACGAAAAAAAACCGGAGGAGCTTGCCAAATATGAGGCCATTACGGCTCGCATTTAGGTGTCCTCCTCGGGATAACGTCATTTAAAGAACGATAGTCAGCACAATGTAAAAAAAACAAAAAAACAAAAAAAAAAATTGAAAAAAAAACGGAAAAAACTGTGGAAAAATACCGGAGGAGCTTGCCAAAGATGAGGCCATTACGGCTCGCCTTTAGGTGTCCTCCTCGTGATAACGTCATTTAAAGAACAAGAGTCAGCATAACGTATAAAAAAAAAAAACTCGGAAAAAAATCGGAAAAAAAAACTGTGAAAAAAAACCGGGGGAGCTTGCCGAAGATGAGGCCATTACGGCTCGCCTTTAGGTGTCCTCCTCAGGATAGCGTCGTTTAACGAACGAGAGTCAGCACAACGTAAAAAAAAAAGAAAAAGAAAAAAACTCCAAAAAAAATCGGAAAAAAAACTCTGGAAAAAAAACCGGAGGAGCTTGCCGAAGATGAGGCCATTACGGCTCGCCTTTAGGTGTCCTCCTCAGGATAGCGTCGTTTAACGAACGAGAGTTAGCACAACGTAAAAAAAAAAAATAGAAAAAGAAAAGAAAAAAACTCCAAAAAAAACCGGAAAAAAAACCGGAGGAGCTTGCCGAAGATGAGGCCATTACGGCTCGCCTTTAGGTGTCCTCCTCGGGATAACGTCATTTAAAGAACGAGAGTCAGCACAACGTAAAAAAAAAAAAAAAAAAAAAGAACTCGAAAAAAAATCGTAAAAAAATCGGAAAAAAAACTGTGGAAAAAACCGGAGGAGCTTGCCGAAGATGAGGCCATTACGGCTCGCCTTTAGGTCTCCTCCTCAGGATAGCGTCGTTTAAAGAACGAGAGTCAGCACAACGTAAAAAAAAAAAAAAAAAAAAAAAAAAAAAAAAAACCTGATAAAAACGGAAAAAAACCGGAAAAAAACTGTGAAAAAAACCGGAGGAGGTTGCCAAATATGAGGCCATTACGGCTCGCATTTAGGTGTCCTCTCGGGATAACGTCATTTAAAGAACAAGAGTCAGCACAACGTATAAAAAAAAAAACTCGGAAAAAAATCAGAAAAAAAAACTGTGAAAAAAAACCGGAGGAGCTTGCCGAAGATGAGGCCATTACGGCTCGCCTTTAGGTGTCCTCCTCAGGATAGCGTCGTTTAACGAACGAGACTCAGCACAACGTATAAAAAAAAAAAAACTCGGAAAAAAATCGGAAAAAAACCGGAAAAAAAAACTGTGGAAAAAAAAACTAGAGGAGCTTGCCGAAGATGAGGCCATTACGGCTCGCCTTTAGGTCTCCTCCTCAGGATAGCGTCGTTTAAAGAACGAGAGTCAGCACAACGTAAAAAAAGAAAAAAAAACCTGAAAAAAAACGGAAAAAAAAACCGGAAAAAAGCTGTGAAAAAAACCAGAGGAGCTTGCCAAATATGAGGCCATTACGGCTCGCATTTAGGTGTCCTCCTCGAGATAACGTCATTTAAAGAACGATAGTCAGCACAACGTAACAAAAAAAACAAAAAAAAAAACTGAAAAAAAATGGAAAAAACTGTGGAAAAATACCGGAGGAGCTTGCCAAAGATGAGACCATTACGGCTCGCCTTTAGGTGTCCTCCTCGCGATAACGTCATTTAAAGAACAAGAGTCAGCACAACGTATAAAAAAAAAAAAACTCGGAAAAAAATCGGAAAAAAAACTGTGAAAAAAAACCAGAGGAGCTTGCTGAAGATGAGGCCATTACGGCTTGCCTTTAGGTGTCCTCCTCAGGATAGCGTTGTTTAACGAACGAGAGTCAGCACAACGTAAAAAAAAAAAAGAAAAGAAAAAAAAAAGAAAAAAAGAAAAAAACTCCAAAAAAATCGGAAAAAAAACTGTGGAAAAAAAACCGGAGGAGCTTGCCGAAGATGAGGCCATTACGGCTCGCCTTTAGGTGTCCTCCTCAGGATAGCGTCGTTTAAAGAACGAGAGTCAGCACAACGTATAAAAAAAAAAAACTCGAAAAAAATTTGAAAAAAACCAGAAAAAAAACTGTGCAAAAAAAAACCAGAGGAGCTTGCCGAAGATGAGGCCATTACGGCTCGCCTTTAGGTCTCCTCCTCAGGATAGCGTCGTTTAAAGAACGAGAGTTAGCACAACGCAAAAAAAAAAAAAAAAAAAAAAAAACCTGATAAAAACGGAAAAAAAACCGGAGGAGCTTGCCAAATATGAGGCCATTACGGCTCGCCTTTAGGTGTCCTCCTCCGGATAGCGTCGTTTAACGAACGAGAGTCAGCACAACGTAAAAAAAAAATAAAAAATAAAAACAGAAAAAAACTGTGGAAAAAAACCGGAGGAGCTTGCCATAGATGAGGCCATTACGGCTCGCCTTTAGGTGTCCTCCTCGGGATAACGTCATTTAAAGAACAAGAGTCAGCACAACGTATAAAAAAAAAAACTCGGAAAAAAATCGGAAAAAAAAACTGTGAAAAAAAACCGGAGGAGCTTGCCGAAGATGAGGCCATTACGGCTCGCCTTTAGGTGTCCTCCTCAGGATAGCGTCGTTTAACGAACGAGAGTCAGCACAATGTAAAAAAAAAAAAAAAGAACTGTGGAAAAAAACCGGAGGAGCTTGCCATAGATGAGGCCATTACGGCTCGCCTTTAGGTGTCCTCCTCGGGACAACGTCATTTAAAGAACGAGAGTCAGCACAACGTAAAAAAAAAATAACTCAGAAAAAAACCGGAAAAAAAACTCTGGAAAAAAACCGGAGGATCTTGCCGAAGATGAGGCCATTACGGCTCGGCTTTAGGTGTCCTTCTCAGGATAGCGTCGTTTAAAGAACGAGTGTCAGCACAACGTTAAAAAAAAAAAAAAAAAAAAAAAAAAAAAAAAAAAAACTCGGGAAAAAACCGGAAAAAAAACTCTGGAAAAAAACCGGAGGAGCTTGCCGAAGATGAGGCCATTACGGCTCGCCTTTATGTGTCCTCATCAGGATAGCGTCGTTTAAAGAACAAGAGTCAGCACAACGTAAGAAAAAAAAAACGGAAAAAAACTCTAGCAAAAAACCGGAGAAGGTTGCCAAAGATGAGGCCATTACGGCTCGCCTTTAGGTGTCCTCCTCGAGATAACGTCATTTAAAGAACAAGAGTCAGCACAACGTAAAAAATAAAAAAATAAAAAAAGAAACTCGGAAAAAAATCGTATTAAAGAACGAGAGTCAGCACAACGTAAAAAAAAAAAAAAAAAAAAAAAAAAAAAAAAAAAAAAAAAAAAACTCGGAAAAAATCTTAAAAAAAACCGGAAAAAAAAAACTATGGAAAAAAACCGGAGGAGCTTGCCGAAGTGGAGGCCATTATGGCTCGCCTTTAGGTCTCCTCCTCAGGATAACGTCGTTTAAAGAACGAGAGTCAGCACAACGTAAAAAAAAAAAATAAAATAAAAACTTGAAAAAAAAACGGAAAAAAAACCGGAAAAAAACTGTGGAAAAAAACCGGAGGAGCTTGCCATAGATGAGGCCATTACAGCTCGCCTTTAGGTGTCCTCCTCGGGATAACGTCATTTAAAGAACGATAGTCAGCACACGGTGAAAAAAAAAAAAACTGAAAAAAAACGGAAAAAACTGTGGAAAAATACCGGAGGAGCTTGCCAAAGATGAGGCCATTACGGCTCGCCTTTAGGTGTCCTCCTCGTGATAACGTCATTTAAAGAACAAGAGTCAGCACGACGTATAAAAAAAAACTCGGAAAAAAATCGGAAAAAAAAACTGTGGAAAAAAACCGGAGGAGCTTGCCGAAGATGAGGCCATTACGGCTCGCCTTTAGGTGTCCTCCTCAGGATAGCGTCGTTTAACGAACGAGAGTCAGCACAATGTAAAAAAAAAAAAAAAAGAACTGTGGAAAAAAACCGGAGGAGCTTGCCATAGATGAGGCCATTACGGCTCGCCTTTAGGTGTCCTCCTCGGGACAACGTCATTTAAAGAACGAGAGTCAGCACAACGTAAAAAAAAAATAACTCAGAAAAAAACCGGAAAAAAAACTCTGGAAAAAAACCGGAGGATCTTGCCGAAGATGAGGCCATTACGGCTCGGCTTTAGGTGTCCTCCTCAGGATAGCGTCGTTTAAAGAACGAGTGTCAGCACAACGTATAAAAAAAAAGGGAAAAAAACTGTGGAAAAAAACCGGAGAAGCTTGCCAAAGATGAGGCCATTACAGCTCGCCTTTAGGTGTCCTCCTCGGGATAACGTCATTTAAAGAACAAGAGTCAGCACAACGTAAAAAATAAAAAATAAAAAAAAAACTCAGAAAAAAAACGGAAAAAAAACTGTGGAAAAAAACCGGAGGAGCTTGCCGAAAAAAAAAAAAACAGAAAAAAACTGTGGAAAAAAACCGAAGGAGCTTGCCATAGATGAGGCCATTACGGCTCGCCTTTAGGTGTCCTCCGCGGGACAACGTCATTTAAAGAACGAGAGTCAGCACAAAGTAAAAAAAAAAATAAAAATAACTCTAGAAAAAAACCGGAGGATCTTGCCGAAGATGAGGCCATTACGGCTCGCCTTTAGGTGTCCTCCTCAGGATAGCGTCGTTTAAAGAACGAGTGTCAGCACAACGTATAAAAAAAATGGAAAAAAAACTGTGGAAAAAAACCGGAGAAGCTTGCCAAAGATGAGGCCATTACGGCTCGCCTTTAGGTGTCCTCCTCGGGATAACGTCATTTAAAGAACAAGAGTCAGCACAACGTAAAAAAAAAAAAAAAACCTCGGAAAAAAAACGTATAAAAAACTGTGGAAAAAAACCGGAGGAGCTTGCCGAAGATGAGGCCATTACGGCTCGCCTTTAGGTCTCCTCCTCAGGATAGCGTCATTTAAAGAACGAGAATAAGCACAACGTAAAAAATAAAATAAAAAAATAAAAAAAACCTGAAAAAAACAAAAAAATACTGTGGAAAAAAACCGGAGGAGCTTGCCATAGATGAGGCCATTACGGCTCGCCTTTAGGTGTCCTCCTCGGGCCAACGTCATTTAAAGAACGAGAGTCAGCACAAAAAAAAAAAAAAAACTAGGAAAAAAATCGTAAAAAAACCGGAAAAAAAAACTGTGGAAAAAAACCAGAGGAGCTTGCCGAAGATGAGGCCATTATGGCTCGCCTTTAGGTGTCCTCCTCAGGATAGCGTCGTTTAAAGAACGAGAGTCAGCACAACGTAAAAAAAAAAATAAATAAAAAATGAAAAAAAAAAGGAAAAAAATCGGAAAAAAACTGTGGAAAAAAACCGGAGGAGCTTGCCATAGATGAGGCCATTACGGCTTGCCTTTAGGTGTCCTCCTCGGGACAACGTCATTTAAAGAACGAGAGTCAGCACAACGTAAAAAAAAAAAAAAAAAAAACTCAGGAAAAAACCGGAAAAAAAACTCTGGAAAAAAACCGGAGGAGCTTGCCGAAGATGAGGCCATTACGGCTCGCCTTTAGGTGTCCTCCTCCGGATAGCGTCGTTTAACGAACGAGAGTCAGCACAACGTAAAAAAAAAAAATAAAAAATAAAAACAGAAAAAAACTGTGGAAAAAAACCGGAGGAGCTTGCCATAGATGAGGCCATTACGGCTCGCCTTTAGGTGTCCTCCTCATGATAACGTCATTTAAAGAACAAGAGTCAGCACAACGTATAAAAAAAAAACTCGGAAAAAAATTGAAAAAAAAAACTGTGGAAAAAAAACCGGTGGAGCTTGCCGAAGATGAGGCCATTACGGCTCGCCTTTAGGTGTCCTCCTCTGGATAGCGTCGTTTAAAGAACGAGAGTCAGCACAATGTAAAAAAAAAAAAACAGAAAAAAACTGTGGGAAAAAACCGGAGGAGCTTGCCATAGATGAGGCAATTACGGCTCGCCTTTAGGTGTCCTCCTCGGGACAACGTCATTTAAAGAACGAGAGTCAGCACAACGTAAAAAAAAAAAAAAAAAAAAACTCGGGAAAAAACCGGAAAAAAAACTCTGGAAAAAAACCGGAGGAGCTTGCCGAAGATGTGGCCATTACGAGTCGCCTTTAGGTGTCCTCCTCAGGATAGCGTCGTTTAAAGAACGAGAGTCAGCACAACGTAAAAAAAAAAAAAAAAAGAAACTCGGGAAAAAACCGGAAAAAAAACTCTGGAAAAAAACCGGAGGAGCTTGCCGAAGATGAGGCCATTACGGCTCGCCTTTATGTGTCCTCATCAGGATAGCGTCGTTTAAAGAACAAGAGTCAGCACAACGTAAGAAAAAAAAAACGGAAAAAAACTCTGGCAAAAAACCGGAGAAGGTTGCCAAAGATGAGGCCATTACGGCTCGCCTTTAGGTGTCCTCCTCGGGATAACGTCATTTAAAGAACAAGAGTCAGCACAACGTAAAAAATAAAAAAATAAAAAAAGAAACTCGGAAAAAAATCGTATTAAAGAACGAGAGTCAGCATAACGTATAAAAAAAAAAAAAAAAAAAAAAAAACTCGGAAAAAATCGTAAAAAAACCGGAAAAAAAAAACTATGGAAAAAAACCGGAGGAGCTTACCGAAGTTGAGGCCATTACGGCTCGCCTTTAGGTCTCCTCCTCAGGATAACGTCGTTTAAAGAACGAGAGTCAGCACAACGTAAAAAAAAAAAAAAAAAACCTGAAAAAAAAACGGAAAAAAAAAACCGGAAAAAAACTGTGGAAAAAAACCGGAGGAGCTTGCCATAGATGAGGCCATTACAGCTCGCCTTTAGGTGTCCTCCTCGGGATAACGTCATTTGAAGAACGATAGTCAGCACACGGTAAAAACAAAAAAAACAAAAAAAAAACTGAAAAAAACGGAAAAAACTGTGGAAAAATACCGGAGGAGCTTGCCAAAGATGAGGCCATTACGGCTCGCCTTTAGGTGTCCTCCTCGTGATAACGTCATTTAAAGAACAAGAGTCAGCACGACGTATAAAAAAAAAAACTCGGAGAAAAATCGGAAAAAAAAACTGTGGAAAAAAACCAGAGGAGCTTGCCGAAGATGAGGCCATTACGGCTCGCCTTTAGGTGTCCTCCTCAGGATAGCGTCGTTTAACGAACGAGAGTCAGCACAATGTAAAAAAAAAAAAAGAACTGTGGAAAAAAACCGGAGGAGCTTGCCATAGATGAGGCCATTACGGCTCGCCTTTAGGTGTCCTCCTCGGGACATCGTCATTTAAAGAACGAGAGTCAGCACAACGTAAAAAAAAAATAACTCAGAAAAAAACCGAAAAAAAAACTCTGGAAAAAAACCGGAGGATCTTGCCGAAGATGAGGCCATTACGGCTCGCCTTTAGGTGTCCTCCTCAGGATAGCGTCGTTTAAAGAACGAGTGTCAGCACAACGTTTAAAAAAAAACGAAAAAAAACTGTGGAAAAAAACCGGAGAAGCTTGCCAAAGATGAGGCCATTACGGCTCGCCTTTAGGTGTCCTCCTCGGGATAACGTCATTTAAAGAACAAGAGTCAGCACAACGTAAAAAAAAAAAAACTCGGAAAAAAAACGTATAAAAAACTGTGGAAAAAAACCGGAGGAGCTTGCCGAAGATGAGGCCATTACAGCTCGCCTTTAGGTCTCCTCCTCAGGATAGCGTCGTTTAAAGAACGAGAATAAGCACAACGTAAAAAAAAAAATAAAAAAAAAACTAAAAAAAAAACCTAAAAAAAACAGAAAAATACTGTGGAAAAAAACCGGAGGAGCTTGCCATAGATGAGGCCATTACGGCTCGCCTTTAGGTGTCCTCCTCGGGACAACGTCATTTAAAGAACGAGAGTCAGCACAAAAAAAAAAAAAAAAACTAGGAAAAAAATCGTAAAAAAACCGGAAAAAAAAACTGTGGAAAAAAACCAGAGGAGCTTGCCGAAGATGAGGCCATTATGGCTCGCCTTTAGGTGTCCTCCTCAGGATAGCGTCGTTTAAAGAACGAGAGTAAGCACAACGTAAAAAAAAAAAAAAAAAAAAAAAAAAAAAAAAAAAAAAAAAAAAAAAAAAAAAAAAAAAAAAAACTGAAAAAAAAACGGAAAAAAAATCGGAAAAAAACTGTGGAAAAAAACCGGAGGAGCTTGCCATTACGGCTTGCCTTTAGGTGTCCTCCTCGGGACAACGTCATTTAAAGAACGAGAGTCAGCACAACGTTAAAAAAAAAAAAAAAAAAAAAAAAACTCGGGAAAAAACCGGAAAAAAAAACTCTGGAAAAAAACCGGAGGAGCTCGCCGAAGATGAGGCCATTACGTCTCGCCTTTAGGTGTCCTCCTCAGGATAGCGTCGTTTAAAGAACGAGAGTCAGCACAACGTAAGAAAAAAAAAACGGAAAAAAACTCTGGAAAAAAACCGGAGAAGCTCGCCAAAGATGAGGCCATTACGGCTCGCCTTTAGGTGTCCTCCTCGGGATAACGTCATTTAAAGAACAAGAGTCAGCACAACGTAAAAAATAAAAAAATAAAAAAAAACTCAAAAAAAAATCGTAAAAAAACTGGAAAAAAAACTGTGGAAAAAAACCGGAGTAGCTTGCCGAAGATGAGGCCATTACGGCTCGCCTTTAGGTGTCCTCCTCAGGATAGCGTCGATTAAAGAACGAGAGTCAGCACTCCGTAAAAAAAAAAAAAAAAAAAAAAAAAAAAAAAAAAACTGGAAAAAAGTTGGAAAAAAACCGGAAAAAAAACTTTGGAAAAAAACCGGAGGAGCTTGCCGAAGATGAGGCCATTACGACTCGCCTTTAGGTGTCCTCCTCAGGATAGCGTCGTTTAAAGAACGAGAGTCAGCACAACGTTAAAAAAAACGGAAAAAAACTGTGGAAAAAAACCGGAGGAGCTTGCCATAGATGAGGCCATTACGGCTCGCCTTTAGGTGTCCTCCTCGGGATAACGTCATTTAAAGAACGAGAGTCAGCACAACGTAAAAAAAAAAAAAAAAACTTGGAAAAAAATCGTAAAAAAACCGAAAAAAAATCTGTGGAAAAAAACCGGAAGAGCTTGCCAAAGATGAGGCCATTATGGCTCGCCTTTAGGTGTCCTCCTCAGGATAGCGTCGTTTAAAGAACGAGAGTCAGCACAACGTATAAAAAAAAAAAAAAAAAAAAAAAACTCAGAAAAATATCGGAAAAAAACTGAAAAAAAAAACTGTGGAAAAAAAACCGGAGGAGCTTGCCGAAGATGAGGCCATTACGGCTCGCCTTTAGGTGTCCTCCTCAGGATAGCGTCGTTTAAAGGACGAGAGTCAGCACAACGTAAAAAAAAAAAAAAAAACGGAAAAAAACTGTGGAAAAAAACCGGAGGAGCTTGCCATAGATGAGGTCATTACGGCTCGCCTTTAGGTGTCCTCCTCGGGACAACGTCATTTAAAGAACGAGAGTCAGCAAAACGTAAAAAATAAAAAAAAAACTCGAAAAAAAATCGGAAAAAAACCGGAAAAAAACTGTGGAAAAAAAACCGGAGGAGCTTGCCATAGATGAGGCCATTACGGCTCGCCTTTAGGTGTCCTCCTCGGGATAACGTCATTTAAAGAACGAGAGTCAGCACAACGTAAAAAAAAAAAAAAACTTGGAAAAAAATCGTAAAAAAACCGGAAAAAAAACTGTGGAAAAAACCGGAGGAGCTTGCCGAAGATGAGGCCATTACGGCTCGCCTTTAGGTGTCCTCCTCAGGATAGCGTCGTTTAAAGAACGAGAGTCAGCACAACGTAAAAAAAAAAAAAAAAAAAAAAAAAAAAAAAAAAAAAAAAAAAAAAAAAAAAAAAAAAAAAAAAAAAAAAAAAAAAAACTCGGAAAAAAACTGTGGAAAAAAAACCGGAGGAGCTTGCCGAAGATGAGGCCATTACGGCTCGCCTTTAGGTGTCCACCTCGTGATAACGTCATTTAAAGAACGAGAGTCAGCACAACATAAAAAAAAAAAAAACAAAAAAAAACTGTGGAGAAAAATCGGAGGAGCTTGCCATAGATGAGGCCATTACGGCTCGCCTTTAGGTGTCCTCCTCGGGACAACGTCATTTAAAGAACGAGAGTCAGCACAACGTTAAAAAAAAAAAAACTCGGAAAAAAACCTGAAAAAAAACTCTGGAAAAAAACTGGAGGATCTTGCCGAAGTTGAGGCCATTACGGCTCGCCTTTAGGTGTCCTCCTCGGGATAACGTCATTTAAAGAACAAGAGTCAGCACAACGTAAAAAAAAAAAAAAAAAAACTCGAAAAAAAAAACGTATAAAAAACTGTGGAAAAAAACCGGAGGAGCTTGCCGAAGATGAGGCCATTACGGCTCGCCTTTAGGTCTCCTCCTCAGGATAGCGTCGTTTAAAGAACGAGAATAAGCACAACGTAAAAAAAAAATAAAAAAAAAACTAAAAAAAAAACCTGAAAAAAACAGAAAAATACTGTGGAAAAAAACCGGAGGAGCTTGCCATAGATGAGGCCATTACGGCCCGCCTTTAGGTGTCCTCCTCGGGACAACGTCATTTAAAGAACGAGAGTAAGCATAAAAAAAAACAAAAAGAAAAAACTACGAAAAAAATCGTAAAAAAACCGGAAAAAAAAACTGTGGAAAAAAACCAGAGGAGCTTGCCGAAGATGAGGCCATTACAGCTCGCCTTTAGGTGTCCTCCTCAGGATAGCGTCGTTTAAAGGACAAGAGTCAGCACAACGTAAAAAAAAAAAAAAACGGAAAAAAACTGTGGAAAAAAACCGGAGGAGCTTGCCATAGATGAGGCCATTACGGCTCGCCTTTAGGTGTCCTCCTCGGGACAACGTCATTTAAAGAACGAGAGTCAGCAAAACGTAAAAAATAAAAAAAAAACTCGGAAAAAAATCGGAAAAAAACCGGAAAAAAACTGTGGAAAAAAACCGGAGGAGCTTGCCATAGATGAGGCCATTACGGCTCGCCTTTAGGTGTCCTCCTCGGGATAACGTCATTTAAAGAACGAGAGTCAGCACAACGTAAAAAAAAAAAAAACTTGGAAAAAAATCGTAAAAAAACCGAAAAAAAAAACTGTGGAAAAAAACCGGAAGAGCTTGCCAAAGATGAGGCCATTATGGCTCGCCTTTAGGTGTCCTCCTCAGGATAGCGTCGTTTAAAGAACGAGAGTCAGCACAACGTATAAAAAAAAAAAAAACTCAGAAAAATATCGGAAAAAAACTGAAAAAAAAAACTGTGGAAAAAAAACCGGAGGAGCTTGCCGAAGATGAGGCCATTACGGCTCGCCTTTAGGTGTCCTCCTCAGGATAGCGTCGTTTAAAGGACGAGAGTCAGCACAACGTAAAAAAAAAAAAAACGGAAAAAAACTGTGGAAAAAAACCGGAGGAGCTTGCCATAGATGAGGCCATTACGGCTCGCCTTTAGGTGTCCTCCTCGGGACAACGTCATTTAAAGAACGAGAGTCAGCAAAACGTAAAAAATAAAAAAAAAAACTCGGAAAAAAATCGGAAAAAAACCGGAAAAAAACTGTGGAAAAAAACCGGAGGAGCTTGCCATAGATGAGGCCATTACGGCTCGCCTTTAGGTGTCCTCCTCGGGATAACGTCATTTAAAGAACGAGAGTCAGCACAACGTAAAAAAAAAAAAAAAACTACGAAAAAAATCGTAAAAAACCGGAAAAAAAACTGTGGAAAAAACCGGAGGAGCTTGCCGAAGATGAGGCCATTACGGCTCGCCTTTAGGTGTCCTCCTCAGGATAGCGTCGTTTAAAGAACGAGAGTCAGCACAACGTAAAAAAAAAAAAAAAAAAAAAAAAAAAAAAAAAAAAAAAAAAAAAAAAAAAAAAAAAAAAAAAAAAAAAAAAAAAAAAAAAACTCGGAAAAAAAACTGTGGAAAAAAAACCGGAGGAGCTTGCCGAAGATGAGGCCATTACGGCTCGCCTTTAGGTGTCCACCTCGTGATAACGTCATTTAAAGAACGAGAGTCAGCACAACATAAAAAAAAAAAAAACAAAAAAAAACTGTGGAGAAAAATCGGAGGAGCTTGCCATAGATGAGGCCATTACGGCTCGCCTTTAGGTGTCCTCCACGGGACAACGTCATTTAAAGAACGAGAGTCAGCACAACGTTAAAAAAAAAAAAACTCGAAAAAAAACCTGAAAAAAAACTCTGGAAAAAAACTGGAGGATCTTGCCGAAGTTGAGGCCATTACGGCTCGCCTTTAGGTGTCCTCCTCGGGATAACGTCATTTAAAGAACAAGAGTCAGCACAACGTAAAAAAAAAAAAAAAAACTCGAAAAAAAAACGTATAAAAAACTGTGGAAAAAAACCGGAGGAGCTTTCCGAAGATGAGGCCATTACGGCTCGCCTTTAGGTCTCCTCCTCAGGATAGCGTCGTTTAAAGAACGAGAATAAGCACAACGTAAAAAAAAAAATAAAAAAAAAACTAAAAAAAAAACCTGAAAAAAACAGAAAAATACTGTGGAAAAAAACCGGAGGAGCTTGCCATAGATGAGGCCATTACGGCCCGCCTTTAGGTGTCCTCCTCGGGACAACGTCATTTAAAGAACGAGAGTAAGCATAGAAAAAAACAAAAAGAAAAAACTACGAAAAAAATCGTAAAAAAACCGGAAAAAAAAACTGTGGAAAAAAACCAGAGGAGCTTGCCGAAGATGAGGCCATTACGGCTCGCCTTTAGGTGTCCTCCTCAGGATAGCGTCGTTTAAAGGACGAGAGTCAGCACAACGTAAAAAAAAAAAAAAACGGAAAAAAACTGTGGAAAAAAACCGGAGGAGCTTGCCATAGATGAGGCCATTACGGCTCGCCTTTAGGTGTCCTCCTCGGGACAACGTCATTTAAAGAACGAGAGTCAGCAAAACGTAAAAAATAAAAAAAAAACTCGGAAAAAAATCGGAAAAAAACCGGAAAAAAACTGTGGAAAAAAACCGGAGGAGCTTGCCATAGATGAGGCCATTACGGCTCGCCTTTAGGTGTCCTCCTCGGGATAACGTCATTTAAAGAACGAGAGTCAGCACAACGTAAAAAAAAAAAAAAAAAAAACTTGGAAAAAAATCGTAAAAAAACCGGAAAAAAAACTGTGGAAAAAACCGGAGGAGCTTGCCGAAGATGAGGCCATTACGGCTCGCCTTTAGGTGTCCTCCTCAGGATAGCGTCGTTTAAAGAACGAGAGTCAGCACAACGTAAAAAAAAAAAAAAAACTCGGAAAAAAATCGGAAAAAAAAACTGTGGAAAAAAAACCGGAGGAGCTTGCCGAAGATGAGGCCATTACGGCTCGCCTTTAGGTGTCCACCTCGTGATAACGTCATTTAAAGAACGAGAGTCAGCACAACATAAAACAAAAAAAAACAAAAAAAAACTGTGGAGAAAAATCGGAGGAGCTTGCCATAGATGAGGCCATTACGGCTCGCCTTTAGGTGTCCTCCTCGGGACAACGTCATTTAAAGAACGAGAGTCAGCACAACGTTAAAAAAAAAAAAACTCGGAAAAAAACCTGAAAAAAACTGGAGGATCTTGCCGAAGTTGAGGCCATTACGGCTCGCCTTTAGGTGTCCTCCTCGGGATAACGTCATTTAAAGAACAAGAGTCAGCACAACGTAAAAAAAAAAAAAAAAACTCGAAAAGAAAAATGTATAAAAAACTGTGGAAAAAAACCGGAGGAGCTTGCCGAAGATGAGGCCATTACGGCTCGCCTTTAGGTCTCCTCCTCAGGATAGCGTCGTTTAAAGAACGAGAATAAGCACAACGTAAAAAAAAAAATAAAAAAAAAACTAAAAAAAAAACCTAAAAAAAACAGAAAAATACTGTGGAAAAAAACCGGAGGAGCTTGCCATAGATGAGGCCATTACGGCTCGCCTTTAGGTGTCCTCCTCGGGACAACGTCATTTAAAGAACGAGAGTAAGCATAAAAAAAAACAAAAAGAAAAAACTACGAAAAAAATCGTAAAAAAACCGGAAAAAAAAACTGTGGAAAAAAACCAGAGGAGCTTGCCGAAGATGAGGCCATTACGGCTCGCCTTTAGGTGTCCTCCTCAGGATAGCGTCGTCTAAAGAACGAGAGTCAGCACAACGTAAAAAAAAAAAAAAAACTCGGAAAAAAACCGAAAATAACCGGAAAAAAAACTGTGGAAAAAAACCAGAGGAGCTTGCCGAAGATGAGGCCATTATGGCTCGCCTTTAGGTCTCCTCCTCAGGATAGCGTCGTTTAAAGAACGATAGTCAGCACAATGTAAAAAAAAAATAAAAAAAATAAAAAACCTGAAAAAAAAAACGGAAAAAAAATCGGAAAAAAACTGTGGAAAAAAACCGGAGGAGCTTGCCATAGATGAGGCCATTACGGCTCGCCTTTAGGTGTCCTCCTCGGGACAACGTCATTTAAAGAACGAGACTCAACACAACATAAAAAAAAAAAAACTCGGGAAAAAACCGGAAAAAAAAACTCTGGAAAAAAACCGGATGAGCTCGCCGAAGATGAGGCCATTACGGCTCGCCTTTAGGTGTCCTCCTCAGGATAGCGTCGTTTAAAGAACGAGAGTCAGCACAACGTAAGAAAAAAAAAAGGAAAAAAACTCTGGAAAAAAACCGGAGAAGCTCGCCAAAGATGAGGCCATTACGGCTCGCCTTTAGGTGTCCTCCTCGGGATAACGTCATTTAAAGAACAAGAGTCAGCACAACGTAAAAAATAAAAAAATAAAAAAAACTCGAAAAAAATCGTAAAAAAACCGGAAAAAAAAAACTGTGGAAAAAAACCGGAGGAGCTTGCCGAAGATGAGCCCATTACGGCTCGCCTTTAGGTGTCCTCCTCAGGATAGCGTCGATTAAAGAACGAGAGTCAGCACAACGTAAAAAAAAAAAAAAAAAACCCGGAAAAAAGTCGGAAAAAAATCGGAAAAAAAACTTTGGAAAAAAACCGGAGGAGCTTGCCGAAGATGAGGCCATTACGGCTCGCCTTTAGGTGTCCTCCTCAGGATAGCGTCGTTTAAAGAACGAGAGTCAACACAACGTAAAATAAAAAAAAATGGAAAAAAACTGTGGAAAAAAACCGGAGGAGCTTGCCATTACGGCTCACCTTTAGGTGTCCTCCTCGGGATAACGTCATTTAAAGAACGAGAGTCAGCACAACGTAAAAAAAAAAAAAAAAAACTTGGAAAAAAATCGTAAAAAAACCGGAAAAAAACTGTGGAAAAAACCGGAGGAGCTTGCCGAAGATGAGGCCATTACGGCTCGCCTTTAGGTGTCCTCCTCAGGATAGCGTCGTTTAAAGAACGATAGTCAGCACAACGTAAAAAAAAAAAAAAAAAAAAACTCGGAAAAAAATCGGAAAAAAAAACGAAAAAAAAAACTGTGGAAAAAAAACCGGAGGAGCTTGCCGAAGATGAGGCCATTACGGCTCGCCTTTAGGTGTCCTCCTCGTGATAACGTCATTTAAAGAACGAGAGTCAGCACAACATAAAAAAAAAAAACAGAAAAAAACTGTGGAGAAAAATCGGAGGAGCTTGCCATAGATGAGGCCATTACGGCTCGCCTTTAGGTGTCCTCCTCGGGACAACGTTATTTAAAGAACGAGAGTCAGCACAACGTTAAAAAAAAAAAAAACTCGGAAAAAAAACTCTGGAAAAAAACTGGAGGATCTTGCCGAAGATGAGGCCATTACGGCTCGCCTTTAGGTGTCCTCCTCGGGACAACGTCATTTAAAGAACGAGACTCAACACAACATAAAAAAAAAAAAAAAACTCGGGAAAAAACCGGAAAAAAAAACTATGGAAAAAAACCGGACGAGCTCGCCGAAGATGAGGCCATTACGGCTCGCCTTTAGGTGTCCTCCTCAGGATAGCGTCGTTTAAAGAACGAGAGTCAGCACAACGTAAGAAAAAAAAAAGGAAAAAAACTCTGGAAAAAAACCGGAGGAGCTCGCCGAAGATGAGGCCATTACGTCTCGCCTTTAGGTGTCCTCCTCAGGATAGCGTCGTTTAAAGAACGAGAGTCAGCACAACGTAAGAAAAAAAAACGGAAAAAAACTCTGGAAAAAAACCGGAGAAGCTCGCCAAAGATGAGGCCATTACGGCTCGCCTTTAGGTGTCCTCCTCGGGATAACGTCAGTTAAAGAACAAGAGTCAGCACAACGTAAAAAATAAAAAAATAAAAAAAAACTCGAAAAAAAATCGTAAAAAAACCGGAAAAAAAAACTGTGGAAAAAAACCGGAGTAGCTTGCCGAAGATGAGGCCATTACGGCTCGTCTTTAGGTGTCCTCCTCAGGATAGCGTCGATTAAAGAACGAGAGTCAGCACACCGTAAAAAAAAAAAAAAAAAAAAAAAAAAAAAAAAAAAAAAAAAACTGGAAAAAAGTCGGAAAAAAACCGGAAAAAAAACTTTGGAAAAAAACCGGAGGAGCTTGCCGAAGATGAGGCCATTACGGCTCGCCTTTAGGTGTCCTCCTCAGGATAGCGTCGTTTAAAGAACGAGAGTCAGCACAACGTTAAAAAAAACGGAAAAAAACTGTGGAAAAAAACCGGAGGAGCTTGCCATAGATGAGGCCATTACGGCTCTTCTTTAGGTGTCCTCCTCGGGATAACGTCATTTAAAGAACGAGAGTCAGCACAACGTAAAAATAAAAAAAAAACTCCGAAAAAATCGTAAAAAAACCAGAAAAAAAAACTGTGGAAAAAAACCGGAGGAGCTTGCTGAAGATGAGGCCATTACGGCTCGCCTTTAGGTGTCTTCCTCAGGATAGCGTCGTTTAAAGAACGAGAGTCCGCACAACGAAAAAAAAAAAATACTTGGAAAGAAATCGGAAAAAAACCGGAAAAAAAACTTTGGAAAAAAACCGGAGGAGCTTGCCGAAGATGAGGCCATTACGGCTCGCCTTTAGGTGTCCTCCTCAGGAGAGCGTCGATTAAAGAACGAGAGTCAGCACAACGTAAAATAAAAAAAAAAACGGAAAAAAACTGTGGAAAAAAACCGGAGGAGCTTGCCATAGATGAGGCCATTACGGCTCGCCTTTAGGTGTCCTCCTCGGGATAACGTCATTTAAAGAACGAGAGTCAGCACAACGTAAAAAAAAAAAAAAAAAAAACTTGGAAAAAAAAAAAAAAAAAAAACTCGGAAAAAAATCGGAAAAAAAAACTGTGGAAAAAAAACCGGAGGAGCTTGCCGAAGATGAGTGATGAGATATTTTGATGAGAAACGAATTTCTACCAAAACACCCAAAACTAACCGGCAAGTGTACCGGGTCGTATCAAGTAATAAAAACTCACGGAAGTGAGGTCGATCCCACAGGGATTGAAGGATTGAGCAATTTTAGTTTAGTGGTTGATTTAGTCAAGCGAATCAAGTGTTGGTTGGGTGATTTGTGATTTGCAGAATGTAAATTGCATGAAATTAAAGAGAGCGGGAAAGTAAATTGCTGAAACTTAAAGGACAAGAAATTAAATGACAGAAACTTAAAGTGCAAGAAATGTAAATTGCAGAATCTTAAAGTGCAAGAAATGTAAATTGCTTGAAAAGTAAAGGGGATTGGGATGAGGATTTGCAGAATTTAAACAAGGGAAAACTAAATTGCATCAAACAGAAGAGGAAAAGGGAGTTGGGATTGAACCGGATCTTATAACAGCAAAGTAAATGAACAATGAAAGCATTGAACAGAGAATTGAAATGAGAATTTAGATCTCAGGACCCAGAGACTAGAAAACCAAGTCTAGATCTCAATGCCTTCCTAGATCCCACAAGAACAATAGCAAGGAAATTGTAAATTGCAAAGAAAAGAGATGAAGATCAAGTAACAGAAACAGAAATGCTAATTCAATTAACAGTAAAGGAAACAGAGAGATCCAAGATTGAGATTGAAACAGAATTTCTTCAATTCTCCAATCCAAGATCCAAGACAAAAGTCAAATGAAATTGAAAGCAATGAAAGCAAGAAATTAAAGTTCACTCAAGTTCAAAAGCTCTTCGAAAACTATTATGAAAATTCTAAAAGGAAAGTTCTAAAAGAAAACTCTCCCGAAAAAGCTCCCTAAACAAATTGAATTCTATCCTATTTATACACTTTCCAAAATGATCTTCAAGCCTTGAGTTGGGCCTTTGTTCTTGGTGGAATTGGGTTGAAAGAGGCCTTGGTTGATTGCTCTTGAAGATTGAAGAAGAACCGAAGTGAACCAATTGAACCGGAAATGGAGTTAGCCAACGTTGGTCTTCAACGTTAGGGTCAAAGTTAGGGGTCTAACTTTGACCCTAACTTTTCATATCAGCAAACCACATTCTTCTGGTTTAGACGTTGGCGCCAACGTTAGGGGTCTAACTTTGACCCTAACGTTGGCCTTGCTTGGTGTGATTGGTGCCAACGTTAGCCTCCACGTTAGGGGGCTAACGTTGGCGCAAACGTTGCCTACTCCCCCATTGTGATTTAAGTGCCAACGTTAGCCTCCAAGTTAGGGGGCTAACGTTGGCGCAAACGTTGGTAGCCCAGGGAGAAACTCTCAAGTTCCAACGTTAGCCTCCAAGTTAGGGGGCTAACGTTGGAGCTAACGTTGGCTACTTCCAAAGAGTGATTCATATGCCCAACGTTAGCCTCCAAGTTAGGGGGCTAACGTTGGGGCTAACTTCATGCAACCCGGTTCAATTTTCACTTATTCCATTGTCCTCTCTTCACTCCTAGCCATTCCTCTTTGCTTCAACCTTTCTCCAAGCCTTCTTCACCTATCATTGATCAACCAAACTAATCAAAGTTTTGCTCAAAATCATGAGGTATTCAATCTTCCACAATATGCAACAAATATAGTTCAAAACCTCATGAAATGGCATGAATTCACATATGGTTGGTTCAATCAAGGGAAACATGAAAATCTACTCAATTAGCTTGCTTGTAGCTCAAGAAAGTGCATAATTCTAATGAAAACAAAAGAAAAAGACTAGCTAAAATGGGCTAAGATGACTTGTCATCACAACACCAAACTTAAAGCTTGCTTGTCCCCAAGCAAGAAATAGATTTATGCTCCAAGGTTCTTTCAATTAAGATGGATTGAGGAACACTTGTAAAGTGCAGTGAGTGAAGTGATCAAGTATCAGTGGGATAAATTCTAAATCATATGCTCATGCAAGGGCTTCAGTGCTCACTAGTCCTTACATATTGGGAGTCGTAGGTCTTAGGATTTTCATCCAAATGGTGTCATGGAGATCTCTTTATATGTAGTCACCTTGAAGCAGCTTATAGTTTATGTGTTTTGGCCTCGACTCTAAGTATCATGTCTCAAGGCGGCTCTTTAGATAAGCTTTCAATCAATACTCCTAAACCAGTTGGTTTTAAGGTATTAGGTGTTGAAGCACCCCTGAGGATTTACTTGCTCAAGCCTCTTTCCTTGACACACTTCAACCACAAGCATTTACTAGGATAACAACTCTTTGAGTTTTTGTTTCTTTCTTTCTTTTTCTGCCTAGTAATTGATGCTCAGAGCCTTGGGCCATATTTCTTTTGTTTTTGTATTTTCTTTTCTTTCTTTTTTTTTTTTTTTTTTTTTTGTTTGCTGCTTCTTGGATCAATAAATTTTTGAGAATCTCCACAAAACTTCTTTGAACTTCATGTCCCGCCTATGAGCTCCCATGCAAGTTTTCACAAGCATGCAACCTCAATACAAAATCATATAACCAGAACCACCACTTTTCCTAATCTTTTGCTTGCCTCAAAATTGTTTAATTCCTCAATCTTTCTTTTCAAAGAACTTTCATGTGATGCATTTCTTGAAACTGGAGTGCAAACAAGTTTTGAAGATAAGAATGTTGTGAATGATCAGACACCTTGCTTATTGAATTATAAAGAAAGACTATGCTATGCAGGCAGGGGAAAATAAAAAAAAAAAAAAAAAAAAAAGAGAAACTATGCTATGCAGATAGGCAGGGCAGATCAGAATACCATTCAACTTTCAATTACAGCAATATTTGATGCAAAACAATGACTTAACAATACAACCTGTTGAAGTTTACTTGCTTTCCTTCTTCTCATCATCATCATTGCTGTCTTCTAGATTCATCTTTTGTTTCTTTGGTTGATGATGCTTTAATCCTTCCAACAGCTTGTATGGACCTCTGCAATGATATTGAAAGTTGCTTGTTCCCCAAGCACTTGGAAATAATGGTTAATCTGCATGATTTATTTGTGGGCTTTTTGAACTTACTTTGGTGTGGGAACACCAAACTTAGTACCTTGCCAATGCATCGGATTAACCATGTGTGATAATTTCTTTTTTTTTTTTCTTTTTCAAAAGTAAAAGAACTGGAAACTAAGAAAAACAGTAAAATGGCTAACTAGTTCATCCAGTATGCTTGAAGCCTACATTATGCAAGAAGTGAGAATGTGTTTTATAATGGGAATTTGGTGAAACACCAAACTTAAAATCCTGCATTCTCCTTTAGATTGTTTTGGTGTGCAACACCAAAATTAGCTTCTTGCATTATAGATAAAACTAATTAACCTTTTTATTAAAATAGTTATGAACAGAAAACTACCTCGGGTTGGGTTGCCTCCCAACAAGCGCTCTTTTATTGTCACTAGCTTGACATCCTTCATCCTCTGATCATGGAAGTTGAGGTCTCTGTTGCCTTTGGTTTCCTCCTCTTATCGTAGGCTTTTCCTTGTTTTCCATAACTGCTTTCCCTTTCAACTCAGCAGCTTTTTCATTGTTCTTTGAGTCATCTTCATTGGCTCTTAGGGATATATTTCCCTCTCTCTCACCCAGTTTAGCAGGGTTTTGAACCATTTGTTCCATGTACCTTTCAATTCTCTTGAGATATGCCTCCTGGTTTTTCCTTATGTCCTCCTGTTCTATTAATGTCATTTCTTGAATTTTCATAAGCCTTTCCATCATCATTTCTAGAACATAGAGTTTTTGGAAGTTTAGGACTGGTTGTGACTGTGTTAATTGTGGTGATTGATGTAAGTCATTTTGGGCAGGTGGTGAGGTAGGATAGGGTTGGAGATGTGTATATTGGGGTAGTGTGTAGTGATTTTTGTTGGCATGGTGGTGTTTTTGCAGGTTTGGAAAGTTGGGGTTATTATAGTTGAGGTCCCTTTGTTCATGATTCTGAGGTTCCCTCATTCTTAGATAAGAATGTGGTTTCCATGGTGGAAATTGTGCATTCACTGTGGCAGAATGTAGAAAATCAATTTGTCTAGCTATTGATTCCAAGTGCTGCTGAGTTTGCTGGTGTAGCTGCTTGTTTTGATTCATGATTGCTCTTACTCCTTCAAGATTCATTACTTCCTTTTCTGAAATTGTATTCCGTGGCGTCTCAAATGAGTGTTGGTTATTGGCTCTTTTGTCACTGAACTCTGCAGTTCCTTGGATGGTTGCTGTTGCCTTGAGTAGGCCATCTGAGAAGTAATCTACTGCTTTTCTTGTTTCGGAGGTTACTCCTTCATAGAATGCTCGAAAATCCACCTTGTCATTTGATTTCTTGTATCTCTCCCATGCTTTGAACAGTGGTTCTTCTTTTGTTTGTATGAATGGGTGTACTCCTTCTTTCATCTTGATGTGTTGTTGGGGTGGGGAAAATTTGGCTAGAAACTTGGCAACCAATTCATCCCAACTAGTTATACTTCCTTGAGGAAAGGTTTCAAGCCATTGTGCCGCTTCATCCTTCAGTGAGAAGGGAAATAACATGAGCTTAATGGTATCATGGTCTACACCATTGAGATTGACAGCCCCACATGTTTTCAGAAAAATGGATAGGTGCTGTTTAGAGTCCTCCAAGGGATTTCCACCATAGGAACAATTGTTCTCTATTAGTGTAATGAGTTGTGGCTTCATGTTGTGATGTTCTTCTTTCTCAGAAACTCCTTCTTCCCTGTGATATATAAATCAACAACGGAACACACAGCGATTCTCTTGAAAATTGAGTGTAGCCGGTTGAAACAAAACTTCAAACAGTTAGTGGGTTAGTCAAAAATTAAAGAAAAAATATTTGATCTAGATCACCACCTCACTTTATCATTGTCAATCTAATCAATCCCCGGCAACGGCGCCAAAAACTTGATGAGATATTTTGATGAGAAACGAATTTCTACCAAAACACCCAAAACTAACCGGCAAGTGTACCGGGTCGTATCAAGTAATAAAAACTCACGGAAGTGAGGTCGATCCCACAGGGATTGAAGGATTGAGCAATTTTAGTTTAGTGGTTGATTTAGTCAAGCGAATCAAGTGTTGGTTGGGTGATTTGTGATTTGCAGAATGTAAATTGCATGAAATTAAAGAGAGCGGGAAAGTAAATTGCTGAAACTTAAAGGACAAGAAATTAAATGACAGAAACTTAAAGTGCAAGAAATGTAAATTGCAGAATCTTAAAGTGCAAGAAATGTAAATTGCTTGAAAAGTAAAGGGGATTGGGATGAGGATTTGCAGAATTTAAACAAGGGAAAACTAAATTGCATCAAACAGAAGAGGAAAAGGGAGTTGGGATTGAACCGGATCTTATAACAGCAAAGTAAATGAACAATGAAAGCATTGAACAGAGAATTGAAATGAGAATTTAGATCTCAGGACCCAGAGACTAGAAAACCAAGTCTAGATCTCAATGCCTTCCTAGATCCCACAAGAACAATAGCAAGGAAATTGTAAATTGCAAAGAAAAGAGATGAAGATCAAGTAACAGAAACAGAAATGCTAATTCAATTAACAGTAAAGGAAACAGAGAGATCCAAGATTGAGATTGAAACAGAATTTCTTCAATTCTCCAATCCAAGATCCAAGACAAAAGTCAAATGAAATTGAAAGCAATGAAAGCAAGAAATTAAAGTTCACTCAAGTTCAAAAGCTCTTCGAAAACTATTATGAAAATTCTAAAAGGAAAGTTCTAAAAGAAAACTCTCCCGAAAAAGCTCCCTAAACAAATTGAATTCTATCCTATTTATACACTTTCCAAAATGATCTTCAAGCCTTGAGTTGGGCCTTTGTTCTTGGTGGAATTGGGTTGAAAGAGGCCTTGGTTGATTGCTCTTGAAGATTGAAGAAGAACCGAAGTGAACCAATTGAACCGGAAATGGAGTTAGCCAACGTTGGTCTTCAACGTTAGGGTCAAAGTTAGGGGTCTAACTTTGACCCTAACTTTTCATATCAGCAAACCACATTCTTCTGGTTTAGACGTTGGCGCCAACGTTAGGGGTCTAACTTTGACCCTAACGTTGGCCTTGCTTGGTGTGATTGGTGCCAACGTTAGCCTCCACGTTAGGGGGCTAACGTTGGCGCAAACGTTGCC
Organism: Arachis ipaensis; assembly: GCF_059453495.1. Lineage (NCBI taxonomy): Eukaryota > Viridiplantae > Streptophyta > Magnoliopsida > Fabales > Fabaceae > Arachis > Arachis ipaensis. Next base: position 52,751,136 of record NC_142437.1, on the reverse strand, counting down.
TACTCCCCCATTGTGATTTAAGTGCCAACGTTAGCCTCCAAGTTAGGGGGCTAACGTTGGCGCAAACGTTGGTAGCCCAGGGAGAAACTCTCAAGTTCCAACGTTAGCCTCCAAGTTAGGGGGCTAACGTTGGAGCTAACGTTGGCTACTTCCAAAGAGTGATTCATATGCCCAACGTTAGCCTCCAAGTTAGGGGGCTAACGTTGGGGCTAACTTCATGCAACCCGGTTCAATTTTCACTTATTCCATTGTCCTCTCTTCACTCCTAGCCATTCCTCTTTGCTTCAACCTTTCTCCAAGCCTTCTTCACCTATCATTGATCAACCAAACTAATCAAAGTTTTGCTCAAAATCATGAGGTATTCAATCTTCCACAATATGCAACAAATATAGTTCAAAACCTCATGAAATGGCATGAATTCACATATGGTTGGTTCAATCAAGGGAAACATGAAAATCTACTCAATTAGCTTGCTTGTAGCTCAAGAAAGTGCATAATTCTAATGAAAACAAAAGAAAAAGACTAGCTAAAATGGGCTAAGATGACTTGTCATCAATGAGGCCATTACGGCTCGCCTTTAGGTGTCCACCTCGTGATAACGTCATTTAAAGAACGAGAGTCAGCACAACATAAAAAAAAAAAAAACAAAAAAAAACTGTGGAGAAAAATCGGAGGAGCTTGCCATAGATGAGGCCATTACGGCTCGCCTTTAGGTGTCCTCCTCGGGACAACGTCATTTAAAGAACGAGAGTCAGCACAACGTTAAAAAAAAAAAAAAACTCGGAAAAAAACCTGAAAAAAAACTCTGGAAAAAAACTGGAGGATCTTGCCGAAGTTGAGGCCATTACGGCTCGCCTTTAGGTGTCCTCCTCGGGATAACGTCATTTAAAGAACAAGAGTCAGCACAACGTAAAAAAAAAAAAAAAAACTCGAAAAGAAAAACGTATAAAAAACTGTGGAAAAAAACCGGAGGAGCTTGCCGAAGATGAGGCCATTATGGCTCGCCTTTAGCTCTCCTCCTCAGGATAGCGTCGTTTAAAGAACGAGAATACGCACAACGTAAAAAAAAAAATAAAAAAAAAACTAAAAAAAAAACCTAAAAAAAACAGAAAAATACTGTGGAAAAAAACCGGAGGAGCTTGCCATAGATGAGGCCATTACGGCTCGCCTTTAGGTGTCCTCCTCGGGACAACGTCATTTAAAGAACGAGAGTAAGCATAAAAAAAAACAAAAAGAAAAAACTACGAAAAAAATCGTAAAAAAACCGGAAAAAAAAACTGTGGAAAAAAACCAGAGGAGCTTGCCGAAGATGAGGCCATTACGGCTCGCCTTTAGGTGTCCTCCTCAGGATAGCGTCGTTTAAAGAACGAGAGCCAGCACAACGTAAAAAAAAAAAAAAAAAAAAAAAAAAAAAAAAACTCGGAAAAAATCGGAAAAAAACTGAAAAAAAAACTGTGGAAAAAAAACCGGAGGAGCTTGCCGAAGATGAGGCCATTACGGCTCGCCTTTAGGTCTCCTCCTCAGGATAGGGTCGTTTAAAGAACGAGAGTAAGCACAACGTAAAAAAAAAAAAAAAGAGCGAAAAAAATGTGGTAAAAAAACCGGAGAAGCTTGCCAAAGATGAGGCCATTGCGGCTCGCCTTGAGGTGTCCTCCTCGGGACAACGTCATTTAAAGAACGAGAGTCAGCAAAACGTAAAAAATAAAAAAAAAAACTCGGAAAAAAATCGGAAAAAAACCGGAAAAAAACTGTGGAAAAAAACCGGAGGAGCTTGACGAAGATGAGGCCATTACGGCTCGCCTTTAGGTATCTTCCTCAGGATAGCGTCGTTTAAAGAACGAGAGTCAGCACAACGTAAAAAAAAAAACGGAAAAAAACTGTGGAAAAAAACCGGAGGAGCTTGCCATAGATGAGGCCATTACGGCTCTTCTTTAGGTGTCCTCCTCGGGATAACGTCATTTAAAGAACGAGAGTCAGCACAACGTAAAAATAAAAAAAAAACTCCGAAAAAATCGTAAAAAAACCGGAAAAAAAAAACTGTGGAAAAAAACCGGAGGAGCTTGCTGAAGATGAGGCCATTACGGCTCGCCTTTAGGTGTCCTCCTCAGGATAGCGTCGTTTAAAGAACGAGAGTCAGCACAACGAAAAAAAAAAAAAAAACTTGGAAAGAAATCGGAAAAAAACCGGAAAAAAAACTTTGGAAAAAAACCGGAGGAGCTTGCCGAAGATGAGGCCATTACGGCTCGCCTTTAGGTGTCCTCCTCAGGATAGCGTCGATTAAAGAACGAGAGTCAGCACAACGTAAAATAAAAAAAAAACGGAAAAAAACTGTGGAAAAAAACCGGAGGAGCTTGCCATAGATGAGGCCATTACGGCTCGCCTTTAGGTGTCCTCCTCGGGATAACGTCATTTAAAGAACGAGAGTCAGCACAACGTAAAAAAAAAAAAAACTTGGAAAAAAAAAAAAAAAAAAAAACTCAGAAAAAAATCGGAAAAAAAAACTGTGGAAAAAAAACCGGAGGAGCTTGCCGAAGATGAGGCCATTACGGCTCGCCTTTAGGTGTCCACCTTGTGATAACGTCATTTAAAGAACGAGAGTCAGCACAACATAAAAAAAAAAAAAAACAAAAAAAAACTGTGGAGAAAAATCGGAGGAGCTTGCCATAGATGAGGCCATTACGGCTCGCCTTTAGGTGTCCTCCTCGGGACAACGTCATTTAAAGAACGAGAGTCAGCACAACGTTAAAAAAAAAAACTCGGAAAAAAACCTGAAAAAAAACTCTGGAAAAAAACTGGAGGATCTTGCCGAAGTTGAGGCCATTACGGCTCGCCTTTAGGTGTCCTCCTCGGGATAACGTCATTTAAAGAACAAGAGTCAGCACAACGTAAAAAAAAAAAAAAAAACTCGAAAAGAAAAATGTATAAAAAACTGTGGAAAAAAACCGGAGGAGCTTGCCGAAGATGAGGCCATTACTGCTCGCCTTTAGGTCTCCTCCTCAGGATAGCGTCGTTTAAAGAATGAGAGTCAGCACAACGTAAAAAAAAAAAAAACTCGGAAAAAAACCGAAAAAAACCGGAAAAAAAACTGTGGAAAAAAACCAGAGGAGCTTGCCAAAGATGAGGCCATTACGGCTCGCCTTTAGGTCTCCTCCTCAGGATAGCGTCGTTTAAAGAACGAGAGTCAGCACAATGTAAAAAAAAAAAAAAATAAAATAAAAAACCTGAAAAAAAAACGGAAAAAAAATCGGAAAAAAACTGTGGAAAAAAACCGGAGGAGCTTGCCATAGATGAGGCCATTACGGCTCGCCTTTAGGTATCTTCCTCAGGATAGCGTCGTTTAAAGAACGAGAGTCAGCACAACGTAAAAAAAAAACGGAAAAAAACTGTGGAAAAAAACCGGAGGAGCTTGCCATAGATGAGGCCATTACGGCTCTTCTTTAGGTGTCCTCCTCGGGATAACGTCATTTAAAGAACGAGAGTCAGCACAACGTAAAAATAAAAAAAAAACTCCGAAAAAATCGTAAAAAAACCGGAAAAAAAAAACTGTGGAAAAAAACCGGAGGAGCTTGCTGAAGATGAGGCCATTACGGCTCGCCTTTAGGTGTCCTCCTCAGGATAGCGTCGTTTAAAGAACGAGAGTCAGCACAACGAAAAAAAAAAAAAAAAACTTGGAAAGAAATCGGAAAAAAACCGGAAAAAAAACTTTGGAAAAAAACCGGAGGAGCTTGCCGAAGATGAGGCCATTACGGCTCGCCTTTAGGTGTCCTCCTCAGGATAGCGTCGATTAAAGAACGAGAGTCAGCACAACGTAAAATAAAAAAAAAACGGAAAAAAACTGTGGAAAAAAACCGGAGGAGCTTGCCATAGATGAGGCCATTACGGCTCGCCTTTAGGTGTCCTCCTCGGGATAACGTCATTTAAAGAACGAGAGTCAGCACAACGTAAAAAAAAAAAAAAACTTGGAAAAAAAAAAAAAAAAAAAAACTCAGAAAAAAATCGGAAAAAAAACTGTGGAAAAAAAACCGGAGGAGCTTGCCGAAGATGAGGCCATTACGGCTCGCCTTTAGGTGTCCACCTCGTGATAACGTCATTTAAAGAACGAGAGTCAGCACAACATAAAAAAAAAAAAAAACAAAAAAAAACTGTGGAGAAAAATCGGAGGAGCTTGCCATAGATGAGGCCATTACGGCTCGCCTTTAGGTGTCCTCCTCGGGACAACGTCATTTAAAGAACGAGAGTCAGCACAACGTTAAAAAAAAAAACTCGGAAAAAAACCTGAAAAAAAACTCTGGAAAAAAACTGGAGGATCTTGCCGAAGTTGAGGCCATTACGGCTCGCCTTTAGGTGTCCTCCTCGGGATAACGTCATTTAAAGAACAAGAGTCAGCACAACGTAAAAAAAAAAAAAAAAACTCGAAAAGAAAAATGTATAAAAAACTGTGGAAAAAAACCGGAGGAGCTTGCCGAAGATGAGGCCATTACTGCTCGCCTTTAGGTCTCCTCCTCAGGATAGCGTCGTTTAAAGAATGAGAGTCAGCACAACGTAAAAAAAAAAAAAAACTCGGAAAAAAACCGAAAAAAACCGGAAAAAAAACTGTGGAAAAAAACCAGAGGAGCTTGCCAAAGATGAGGCCATTACGGCTCGCCTTTAGGTCTCCTCCTCAGGATAGCGTCGTTTAAAGAACGAGAGTCAGCACAATGTAAAAAAAAATAAAATAAAATAAAAAACCTGAAAAAAAAACGGAAAAAAAATCGGAAAAAAACTGTGGAAAAAAACCGGAGGAGCTTGCCATAGATGAGGCCATTACGGCTCGCCTTTAGGTGTCCTCCTCGGGACAACGTCATTTAAAGAACGAGACTCAACACAACATAAAAAAAAAAAAAACTCGGGAAAAAACCGGAAAAAAAAACTCTGGAAAAAAACCGGACGAGCTCGCCGAAGATGAGGCCATTACGGCTCGCCTTTAGGTGTCCTCCTCAGGATAGCGTCGTTTAAAGAACGAGAGTCAGCACAACGTAAGAAAAAAAAAAGGAAAAAAACTCTGGAAAAAAACCGGAGAAGCTCGCCAAAGATGAGGCCATTACGGCTCGCCTTTAGGTGTCCTCCTCGGGATAACGTCATTTAAAGAACAAGAGTCAGCATAACGTAAAAAATAAAAAAATAAAAAAAACTCGAAAAAAAATCGTAAAAAAACCGGAAAAAAAAAACTGTGGAAAAAAACCGGAGGAGCTTGCCGAAGATGAGCCCATTACGGCTCTTCTTTAGGTGTCCTCCTCAGGATAGCGTCGATTAAAGAACGAGAGTCAGCACAACGTAAAAAAAAAAAAAAAAAAAAAACCCCCGGAAAAAAGTCGTAAAAAAACCGGAAAAATAACTTTGTAAAAAAACCGGAGGAGCTTGCCGAAGATGAGGCCATTAGGGCTCGCCTTTAGGTGTCCTCCTCAGGATAGCGTCGTTTAAAGAACGAGAGTCAGCACAACGTAAAATAAAAAAAAAATGGAAAAAAACTGTGGAAAAAAACCGGAGGAGCTTGCCATTACGGCTCACCTTTAGGTGTCCTCCTCGGGATAACGTCGTTTAAAGAACGAGAGTCAGCACAACGTAAAAAAAAAAAAAAACTTGGAAAAAAATCGTAAAAAAACCGGAAAAAAACTGTGGAAAAAACCGGAGGAGCTTGCCGAAGATGAGGCCATTACGGCTCGCCTTTAGGTGTCCTCCACAGGATAGCGTCGTTTAAAGAACGAGAGTCAGCACAACGTAAAAAAAAAAAAAAAAAAAAAAAAAAAAAAAAAAACTCGGAAAAAAAAACAAAAAAAAAAACTGTGGAAAAAAAACCGGAGGAGCTTGCCGAAGATGAGGCCATTACGGCTCGCCTTTAGGTGTCCTCCTCGTGATAACGTCATTTAAAGAACGAGAGTCAGCACAACATAAAAAGAAAAAAAACAGAAAAAAACTGTGGAGAAAAATCGGAGGAGCTTGCCATAGATGAGGCCATTACGGCTCGCCTTTAGGTGTCCTCCTCGGGACAACGTCATTTAAAGAACGAGAGTCAGCACAACGTTAAAAAAAAAAAAAAACTCGGAAAAAAACCGGAAAAAAAATTCTGGAAAAAAACTGGAGGATCTTGCCGAAGATGAGGCCATTACGGCTCGCCTTTAGGTGTCCTCCTCGGGATAACGTCATTTAAAGAACAAGAGTCGGCACAACGTAAAAAAAAAAAAAAAAAACTCGGAAAAAAACGTATAAAAAACTGTGGAAAAAAATCGGAGGAGCTGATGAGTATTTTGGTGAAAAATAAATTTCTCCCAAAACACACAAATCTAACCGGCAAGTGTACCGGGTCGCATCAAGTAATAAAAACTCACGGGAGTGAGGTCGATCCCACAGGGATTGAAGGATTGAGCAATTTTAGTTTAGTGGTTGATTTAGTCAAGCGAATCAAGATTTGGTTGATTGATTGGTGCTTTGCAGAATTTAAATTGCATGGAATTAAAGAGAGCAGGAAATTAAATTGCTGAATCTTAAAGAACAAGAAATTAAATGGCAGAAACTTAGAGTGCAAGAAATGTAAATTGCGGAATCTTAAAGTGCAAGGAATGTAAATGACTTGAATTGTAAAGGGGATTGTGATTTGGATTTGCAGAAATTAAACAAAGAAAAGTTAAATTGCATTAAACAGAAGAGAAAAAGGGAATTGGGATTGGATCGGATCTTATAGCAGAAAAGTAAATGAACATGGAAAGCAAGAAACAGAATGTAAATTGGAGATTTGGATCTCAGGACCCAGAGACTAGAAAACTAAGTCTAGATCTCAATGCCTTCCTAGATCCAATAAGAACAATTGCAAGGGAATTGTAAATTGCAAAGAGAATAGATGAAGAGCAATTAACCGGAAATGAAATTCAATTAACAATAAAGAAACAGAGAGATCCAAGATTGAGATTGAAACAGAATTTCTTCAATTCTCCAATCCAAGATCCAAGACAAGTGTAATTGAAATTGAAAGCAATAAAACTAAGAGGAAGAGAAGTGAATTCTCCTTCCCCAAGACAAAGAAATTAAAGAACACTCAATATTAAAAGCTCTCCGAAAACTATTATGAAAATTCCAAAAGAAAGCTCCCCGAAGAACTTGAATTCTATCCTATTTATACACTTTCTTCAAATGATCTTCAAGCCTTGAGTTGGGCCTTTGCTCTTGGTGGAATTGGGTTGAAAGAGGCCTTGGTTGATTGCTCTTGAAGTTTGGAGAAGAACCGAAGTGAACCAATTGAACCGGTTTAGAGGTTAGCAAAAGTTGGACCAAAAGTTTGAGCCAAAGTTAGAGGCTCCAACTTTTCATATCAGCTAGCACAATTTGCTGATATCAACGTTGGTGCCAACGTTAGGGGTCTAACTTTGACCCTAACGTTGGCCTTGCCTAGTGTGCTTGTGGCGCCAACGTTAGCCACCAAGTTAGGGGGCTAACGTTGGCGCAAACTTTTGCTCCTTCCCCATTGAATTTTCATGTGCCAACGTTAGCCTCCAAGTTAGGGGGCTAACGTTGGCGCAAACGTTGGATGGCCAGGGAGGAATTCATGTGCCAACGTTAGCCTCAAAGTTAGGGGGCTAACGTTGGCGCAAACTTTTGGTGCCCAGGGGAGAAATTCATGTGCCAACGTTAGCCTCAAAGTTAGGGGGCTAACGTTGGCGCAAACTTTTGGAGCCCAGGGGAGAATTTTCAAGTTCCAACGTTAGCCTCCAAGTTAGGGGGCTAACGTTGGGGCTAACTTTTCAACCAAAAGTTTGTGCAAAAGTTTGATGCTAACTTTAGGTCCAGCTTCTTGCTTCCTGGTTCAATTTCACTTATTCCATTGTCCTCTCTTCACTCCTAGCCATTCCTTCTTGCTTCAACCTTTCTCCAAGCTTTCTTCACCTATCATTAATCAACCAAACTCATCAAAGCTATGCTCAAAATCATGAGATATTCATTCTTTTATAATATGCAAATATAGCATAAAACCTCATGAAATGGCATGAATTCATATATGGTTGGTTCAATCAAGGGAAACATGAAAATCTACTCAATTAGCTTGCTTGTAGCTCAAGAAAGTGCATAATTCTAATGAAAACAAAAGAAAAAGACTAGTTAAAATAGGCTAGGATGACTTGTCATCACAACACCAAACTTAAAGCTTGCTTGTCCCCAAGCAAGAAAAGATTTGTTGAGAAGAAAGAATGAAATGGAAGAGGATGTTCATGCTAGCAGAGTATTATTGATAGTTCATGGGGTTTTGTGTGGATATGCAAATACTCACTTCTTATTGACTCCTAGGCCTAGAAAGTCTCCTTCAAGCTTCAAGTGACATACTGCTATGACCTCTCATTATTCCTTTATCCTTGGCTATTACTTTGTTCATAAGCTTTATTTGAGTGTCATGTGTAGCAAGTTCATTTTCTTTTCTTTATACTTGACACATTATTCACCATAGACACTTGGCTCACATTCCTTCTTAAAACATTGATGCCCAGCACCTCTTTGGGTTACTAAATGCCTTGTAGTTAGGTTGCTCTTGATAGTGGACTTTCAGCTGATGATCCCGGATTAGTTAACCGAAGTCACCGAGTGTTGAGGCACTCCTAAGAGCTTACTAATCCAAGCAGATCCTAGTACAAAGACATCACAGGCATATATTTCAAAGTTCAAGCTATTGGTGTCCAGCTTTGTTTCTTTTTGTTTTTCTTTTGTTCTGCCACTTTTTGGCTATCTTTTTTCTTTCCTTCTTTTTGTTTTTCTTTCTAACCAAGGAATTTAATTCAATTGAGATTCATAGACAGTAGGCCACTCTTTACTTAGAAGGAGATATCCTGGCTCTTTATTCATTAAAAGTGAGCTATTATACAATTACACACATACCACCACTTACTTTTATTCTACTTCTATCTAACAGAAACCATCTTACTTCATATTCAAGCATTTCTTTTATTGAATTTAAAGTGCAGGGGACAAACATGCTTTTTGCTAAGTGAAAGTAAACACACAAGCATACACATAGACTAGTTTACTTATTCTAAGAGAAGTTTGAATCTGTTTGAACTAAATGAACACTTTATCAAGACATCAATCAAAAATATTTCTCAACAGTAAAGGTTAAGTATAGATACAACCTATTGGTTTGCATGTCTTTTGTTCTTCTTTCTGTTGTGCCCCTTTTTGAGTCTTTATGCATGGTACCTTCAATTGGTGGTTAACTTCCACTTAATTTCTTGCTACTTCTTCTGATTCAACAGGTTAACTCTGGGCAAACTTTTGTGTCCTTGCTAAAGGTTATGATATTGGGACTAAACAAAAATAGTTAAGTTGTTGAATAATCTGTTTGATTGCTTGGAACTAGCAATGTGCAGGAAGTTAGAATGAAGTTTTGGTGGAACACCAAACTTAGCATCTTGCATTCTCCCTTCGATTGTTTTTGGTGTGCAACACCAAACTTAGCTTCTTGCAATACATAGCAGTTATCCAACGCTCTTATTGAAAAAGTTATGAAAAGAAAACTACCTCCGGTTGGGTTGCCTCCCAACAAGCGCTCTTTTATTGTCACTAGCTTGACATCTTTCAATTCTTTTTAAGAGGGCTGTAGGTGTTGAACCTCTTTTTCCTTATCCAATTGTCCTCCCAAATACAGCTTTGCTCTGTGACCATTTGTTGTGAATTGATTCTTTGTTGCCTCATCTAGCAGTTCAATATTCCCATAGGGAAAAACCTTTGTCACTAAGTATGGGCCAGTCCATTTAGACTTCAGTTTGCCAGGAAAAATTTTAAGCCTCGAATTATACAGGAGCACTTGCTGTCCTGGCTTGAATTCCTTCTTTGTGATCTTCTTGTCATGCCACTTCTTAGCTCTCTCCTTGTATATCTTCGCACTTTCATAAGCTTTTAGTCTAAATTCATCCAACTCGTTTAGTTGTAACAACCTTTTTTCTCCTGCAGCTTGGGGATCAAGGTTGAGGAGTTTAGTGGCCCAAAAAGCTCTGTGTTCAAGCTCTACAGGGAGGTGGCAGGATTTGCCATACAATAGCTGAAAGGGTGACTTGCCAATAGGAGTTTTAAAAGCTATCCTATATGCCCACAATGCATCCTCTAGCTTTCTAGCCCAATCTTTTCTTGTGATTCCCACTGTTTTCTCTAGGATCTTCTTTAATTCTCTATTTGCAAGTTCAGCTTGGCCGTTAGTCTGAGGATGGTAAGGTGTGGCTACTTTGTGAATTACTCCATATTTGTGAAGGAGTTTCTCCATTTGTTTATTGCAAAAGTGACTACCACCATCACTAATAAGACTCTTGGGCACTCCATACCTAGTGAAGATGTGCTTTTTAAGGAATTGGAGGACGATCTGTGCATCACAGGTGGTTGTGGCTATGGCTTCCACCCACTTTGAGACATACTCCACTGCTACCAGGATGTATCTAAAAGAATAGGAAGGAGGAAAAGGCCCCATGAAATCAATTCCCCATAGATCGAACAATTCTAATTCTAAGATAAAGTTTTGAGGCATCTCATTCCTTCTTGTTAATCCTCCTGCTTTCTGGCATTCATTACATTGGTGTACATATTCTCTGGCATCCTTGAAGATAGTTGGCCAATAGAAGCCACTCTGCAGTATTTTTGCGGCTGTTTTTTCTGGGCCAAAGTGTCCACCATAAGCTGAACCATGACAATGCCACAAGATGTCTCTCACTTCACTTTCAGGAATACACCTTCTGATCACTCCATCAGAGCATCTCTTGAATAAGAAGGGTTCATCCCATGAAAATTTCCTTGCTTCGTTGATCAACTTCTTCACTTGTTGCTTAGAGAATTCTTGCGGTATCTTCCTTCCCACTTTGTAATTTGCTATGTCAGCAAACCAAGGTACTTGCTGGATCTGCAGAAGGTGCTCATCTGGGAAGCTTTCATTTATGGGCTGGGATGCTTTTTGACTTGTTTCATGTGGTAGCCTTGACAGATGATCAGCGACCTGATTTTCAGTGCCCTTCCTATCTCTTATCTCAATGTCAAATTCTTGTAGGAGCAGTATCCACCTGATGAGTCTTGGTTTAGCATCCTGCTTTGACATCAAATACTTAAGTGCAGCATGATCAGTGTAAACCACAACTTTGGATCCTATCAGATATGATCTAAACTTATCAAATGCATAGACTACAGCTAGCAACTCTTTTTCTGTTGTGGTGTAATTTCTTTGGGCCTCATTCAACACTTTACTTGCATAATATATGACATGATGCAAATTTCCCTTCTTTTGCCCAAGTACAGCACCAATTGCAATGTCACTTGCATCACACATGAGTTCAAAAGGTAATTCCCAATCTGGAGGTGTGATGATTGGTGCTGTTGTGAGTCTATTTTTTAAAGTTTCAAAGGCATGCTGGCAGTTTTCATCAAAAACAAAAGGGTTATCAAGCATTAACAGATTACTTAAAGGTTTGGCTATTTTTGAAAAGTCCTTAATAAACCTTCTGTAAAATCCGGTATGCCCCAAGAAACTTCTAACAGATTTCACATTAATTGGTGGAGGGAGTTTTTCTATGATCTCAACCTTTGCCTTATCAACCTCTATCCCTTTTCTTGAAACTTTATGGCCAAGAACAATCCCTTCGGGTACCATGAAATGGCATTTCTCCTAGTTTAAAACCAAGTTAGTTTCTTGGCACCGTTTCAAGACAAGAGTTAAATGGTTTAGGCAAGCATTGAAATTATCACCAAAAACAGAGAAGTCATCCATGAAGACTTCTAAAATTTTTTCGACCATATCAGAGAAAATGGAGAGCATACACCTTTGAAATGTGGCAGGGGCGTTGCAGAGCCCAAAAGGCATCCTCCGATATGCAAAAACTCCAAATGGACATGTAAAGGCAGTTTTCTCTTGGTCCTTGGGGTCCACCACGATTTGATTATACCCAGAATATCCGTCCAAAAAGCAGTAATAGGCATGGCCGGCTAACCTTTCCAGCATCTGATCAATGAATGGGAGAGGGAAATGATCCTTCCTGGTGGCATCATTCAATCTTCTATAGTCTATGCACATCCTCCACCCAGTCACTGTTCTGGTAGGGATCAACTCATTCTTCTCATTAGTGATGACCGTCATTCCTCCCTTCTTTGGTACAACTTGAACCGGGCTTACCCATGGGCTGTCAGATATTGGGAAGATTATCCCTGCATTCCACAACTTCATTACTTCCTTCTGGACAACTTCCTTCATTGTAGGATTTAGCCTTCTTTGCGGTTGAACCACTGGTTTGGAATTATCTTCCAAGAGGATTTTATGCATACATATTGCAGGGCTGATTCCCTTCAGGTCATCAATGGTCCATCCTAAAGCATCTTTATGAGCTTTGAGTACGTCAAGAAGTTCTCCTTCTTCCTTCTTTGTCAGGGATGAATTAATGATTACTGGGAAGCTCTCCGATGTGCCAAGGAATGCATATTTGAGATGGGTGGGTAAAGGTTTCAGTTCTTGTTTTCGTACATCTTCCTTCTTATCTTGTCTTTCATCTTGCTCAGTGAAGGTCTCAGCCACTTGTTCCTCTGTTGCCCCTTGATTTCCTTCTTGTTCTTGAAAATTTTCTTCCAATGTTTCTTCCACCAAACTGTCTATCATATCCACTCTTACGTAATTCTCTTGCTCAGGAGCGTTTTGCATTGATTTGAACACATTTATGATCATTTGTTCATTATGGACCCTGAAGGTCATTTCTCCTTTTTCTACATCAATGATGGCCCTTGCTGTGTGTAGAAATGGCCTTCCCAGAATGATTGAGTCGTTTCCTTCTTCTTCAGTGTCCAAAATTACAAAGTCTGCTGGAAAAATAAACTCCCCAACCTTCACCAACAGATTCTCCATAATTCCATTGGGTGTCTTGATTGATCTGTCAGCCATGACTAGTGACATCCTGGTGGGTTTAAGTTCTTCTATGGCAAGTTTTCTCATCATTGAGAGAGGCATTAAATTGATGCTGGCACCCAGGTCACAGAGAGCCTTGTTGAGAATTATCTAGCCAATAGTACATGAGACTACAAAGCTTCCCGGATCCTTAAGTTTTGGTGGAATACCCCGTTGAATCACAGCACTGCATTCCTCGGTGAGTAATATGGTTTCCCTTTCAAGCCAACTTCTTTTCTTGTTGATAAGATCCTTCAGAAATTTGGAATATAGAGGCATTTGCTCAAGTGCTTCAGCCAAGGGAATATTGATTTCCAGCTTCTTAAAAATCTCAAGGAATTTGTGAAAATGCTGGTCTTTAACCTCTTTGTTGAACCTCTGGGGATATGGCAGTGGAGGTGTGATGCTCTTTCCTATTTGCTACTGCCCCTGAGCTACTTCCTTTGAGCTATGTGGCTGGTTATCTTTCTCTTTAAGGTTCTCAGTGCCTTTGTTTGGCATCACAACTTGCTCCTTAGCTTCATCTGCCTTTGTTTGATTCTCATCCTCCGTTGGCTCTTTGATGTTCTCTGCTTGCTTCCTTGTAGTGTCATTGTTGCTTATCAATGTTCTCCCACTCCTTAATTGTATTGCCTTGCATTCCTCCTTGGGATTTGGAATTGTGTCACTGGGCAGTGAGTTTGAAGGTCTCTCAACAGATACTTGCTTGGAGAGTTGCCCCATCTGTCTCTCTAGGCTCTTCAGGGAGGCTTCCTGATTCTTGGTTACCATTTCTTGGTGTTTCAACATTTTGTCTATCATGGCCTCCAAGTGAGTGATTCTTTGGGCTTCAGGTGATACTTGAGGTGGGTTATGAGATGTGGGTGGTGGATGGTAGGCATTTTGGTTGGTGGGTTGGTTATTAGATTGGTATTGGTTGAGGTTGGGGTAGTTGTTTTGAGGTTTTCTGTAGGGGTTTTGGTTAGTTTGCTGCTGGTTGTGGTTTTGGTTGCTTCTTGGGTTGTATTGGTTTGAGTTCCTCTGCCATGTTTGTTGGTTTTGGGTATGGTTATCTCCCCATCTGAGGTTTGGGTGGTTTTTCCAGGATGGATTGTATGTATCACCATACACTTCATTTGGTCCTTGGTTGTGCATATACTGTACTTGCTCTTGTTGTTGTTCTTCTTGAGTTTCTTCACTCTGTCCCCATGTGGTTGATGGTTGGCTGGTGTTAACTGCTGCAACTTGGAGACTATCAATCCTCTTGGCCATTTGCTCAAATTGTTGTTGAATTTGCTGCTGCATCATCTTGTTTTGAGCCAGGATTGAATCCACTCCTTCTAGCTCCATTACTCCTCTCCTTTGTGATGGTTGGCGGCCTCTTTGATGAGCAAAGAAATATTGGTTGTTGGACACCATATCAATGAGTTCTTGAGCTTCTTCTGCAGTTTTCATGAGTTGCAAGGAACCTCCAGCTGAATGATCCAAAGCTTCCTGGGATTTCAGTGTTAAGCCTTCATAGAAGTTTTGAAGCTTCTCCCACTCATTAAACATGGCAGGGGGACATTTCCTGATCAGAGCCTTGTACCTCTCCCATGCCTCATAGATGGGTTCGGCCTCCATTTGTGTAAATGTTTGTACCTCAGCCTTTAACCTTATAATCCTCTGAGGTGGATAAAATTTGGCAAGAAACTTAGTTACCAAATCATCCCAGTTGTTAATGCTGTCCCTTGGAAACGATTCCAACCATTGAGTGGCCTTGTCCCTGAGAGAAAATGGGAATAGCATCAGTTTGTAACTGTCAGGGGGCACTCCATTAGTTTTGACAGTGTTGCATATCCTCAAGAAAGTGGATAAATATTGGTGTGGGTCCTCAAGTGGTCCTCCACCAAAAGAGCAATTGTTCTGAACCAAAGTGATGAGTTGTGGCTTGAGTTCAAAATTGTTGGCATTGACATTTGGAGCCAAGATGCTGCTCCCACAATGTCTAGGATTTGCAAAGGTATAGGAAGCCAAAACTCTCCTCTGGGGTGGGTTGCCATTGTTGTTGTCTTCTCCACCTGGTGGATTGGTTAAATGTTCCTCCATCTCTTGGAATTCTTCGTCTGATTCCTCTTCTCCAACAATATTTTTCCCTCTTTCAGCTCTTCTTAACCTCCTGAGAGTTCTTTCGTCTTGTTCATGAAAATTGGGTATGGTTCTTTTTGTACCTGACATACAAGCAGAGCATGAAAAATGCACAAAATCAGTGACACTTCAATTTACTGCCAGATTGAAGTGTTAGTTAGTTTAAGCAAAAAATCAAACAGTTAGTGGGTTAATCAAAATTAAAGAAAAAGTGCTTGATCTAGATCACCACCTCACTTAATCATTGTCAATCTAATCAATCCCCGGCAACGGCGCCAAAAACTTGATGAGTATTTTGGTGAAAAATAAATTTCTCCCAAAACACACAAATCTAACCGGCAAGTGTACCGGGTCGCATCAAGTAATAAAAACTCACGGGAGTGAGGTCGATCCCACAGGGATTGAAGGATTGAGCAATTTTAGTTTAGTGGTTGATTTAGTCAAGCGAATCAAGATTTGGTTGATTGATTGGTGCTTTGCAGAATTTAAATTGCATGGAATTAAAGAGAGCAGGAAATTAAATTACTGAATCTTAAAGAACAAGAAATTAAATAGCAGAAACTTAGAGTGCAAGAAATGTAAATTACGGAATCTTAAAGTGCAAGGAATGTAAATGACTTGAATTGTAAAGGGGATTGGGATTTGGATTTTCAGAAATTAAACAAAGAAAAGTTAAATTGCATTAAACAGAAGAGAAAAAGGGAATTGGGATTGGATCGGATCTTATAGCAGAAAAGTAAATGAACATGGAAAGCAAGAAACAGAATGTAAATTGGAGATTTGGATCTCAGGACCCAGAGACTAGAAAACTAAGTCTAGATCTCAATGCCTTCCTAGATCCAATAAGAACAATTGCAAGGGAATTGTAAATTGCAAAGAGAATAGATGAAGAGCAATTAACCGGAAATGAAATTCAATTAACAATAAAGAAACAGAGAGATCCAAAATTGAGATTGAAACAGAATTTCTTCAATTCTCCAATCCAAGATCCAAGACAAGTGTAATTGAAATTGAAAGCAATAAAACTAAGAGGAAGAGAAGTGAATTCTCCTTCCCCAAGACAAAGAAATTAAAGAACACTCAATATTAAAAGCTCTCCGAAAACTATTATGAAAATTCCAAAAGAAAGCTCCCCGAAGAACTTGAATTCTATCCTATTTATACACTTTCTTCAAATGATCTTCAAGCCTTGAGTTGGGCCTTTGCTCTTGGTGGAATTGGGTTGAAAGAGCCCTTGGTTGATTGCTCTTGAAGTTTGGAGAAGAACCGAAGTGAACCAATTGAACCGGTTTAGAGGTTAGCAAAAGTTGGACCAAAAGTTTGAGCCAAAGTTAGGGGTCTAACTTTGGCTCCAACTTTTCATATCAGCTAGCACAATTTGCTGATATCAACGTTGGTGCCAACGTTAGGGGTCTAACTTTGACCCTAACGTTGGCCTTGCCTAGTGTGCTTGTAGCGCCAACGTTAGCCACCAAGTTAGGGGGCTAACGTTGGCGCAAACCTTTGCTCCTTCCCCATTGAATTTTCATGTGCCAACGTTAGCCTCCAAGTTAGGGGGCTAACGTTGGCGCAAACGTTGGATGGCCAGGGAGGAATTCATGTGCCAACGTTAGGGGGCTAACGTTGGCGCAAACTTTTGGTGCCCAGGGGAGAAATTCATGTGCCAACGTTAGCCTCAAAGTTAGGGGCCTAACGTTGGCGCAAACTTTTGGAGCCCAGGGGAGAATTTTCAAGTTCCAACGTTAGCCTCCAAGTTAGGGGGCTAACGTTGGGGCTAACTTTTCAACCAAAAGTTTGTGCAAAAGTTTGATGCTAACTTTAGGTCCAGCTTCTTGCTTCCTGGTTCAATTTCACTTATTCCATTGTCCTCTCTTCACTCCTAGCCATTCCTTCTTGCTTCAACCTTTCTCCAAGCTTTCTTCACCTATCATTAATCAACCAAACTCATCAAAGCTATGCTCAAAATCATGAGATATTCATTCTTTTATAATATGTAAATATAGCATAAAACCTCCTGAAATGGCATGAATTCATATATGGTTGGTTCAATTAAGGGAAACATGAAAATCTACTCAATTAGCTTGCTTGTAGCTCAAGAAAGTGCATAATTCTAATGAAAACAAAAGAAAAAGACTAGTTAAAATAGGCTAGGATGACTTGTCATCAGGAGCTTGCCGAAGATGAGGCCATTACGGCTCGCCTTTAGGTCTCCTCCTCAGGATAGCGTCGTTTAAAGAACGAGAATAAGCACAACGTAAAAAAAAAATAAAAAAAAAACTAAAAAAAAACCTGAAAAAAACAGAAAAATACTGTGGAAAAAAACCGGAGGAGGTTGCCATAGATGAGGCCATTACGGCTCGCCTTTAGGTGTCCTCCTCGGGACAACGTCATTTAAAGAACGAGAGTCAGCACAAAAAAAAAAAAAAAAACTAGGAAAAAAATCGTAAAATAACCGGAAAAAAAAACTGTGGAAAAAAATCAGAGGAGCTTGCCGAAGATGAGGCCATTACGGCTCGCCTTTAGGTGTCCTCCTCAGGATAGCGTCTTTTAAAGAACGAGAGTCAGCACAACGTAAAAAAAAAAAAACTCGGAAAAAAACCGGAAAAAACCGGAAAAAAAACTGTGGAAAAAAACCGGAGGAGCTTGCCGAAGATGAGGCCATTACGGCTCGCCTTTAGGTCTCCTCCTCAGGATAGCGTCGTTTAATGAACGAGAGTCAGCACAACGTAAAAAAAAAAATAAAAAAAAAATAAAAAACCTGAAAAAAAAAACGGAAAAAAAATCGGAAAAAAACTGTGGAAAAAAACCGGAGGAGCTTGCCATAGATGAGGCCATTACAGCTCGCCTTTAGGTGTCCTCCTCGGGACAACGTCATTTAAAGAACGAGACTCAGCACAACGTAAAAAAAAAAAAATCGGGAAAAAATCGGAAAAAAAACTCTGGAAAAAAACCGGAGGAGCTCGCCGAAGATGAGGCCATTACGGCTCGCCTTTAGGTGTCCTCCTCAGGATAGCGTCGTTTAAAGAACGAGAGTCAGCACAACGTAAGAAAAAAAAAAAGGAAAAAAACTCCGGAAAAAAACCGGAGAAGCTCGCCAAAGATGAGGCCATTACGGCTCACCTTTAGGTGTCCTCCTCGGGATAACGTCATTTAAAGAACAAGAGTCAGCACAACGTAAAAAATAAAAAAATAAAAAAAAAACTCGGAAAAAATCGTAAAAAAACCAGAAAAAAAACTGTGGAAAAAAACCGGAGGAGCTTGCCGAAGATGAGCCCATTACGGCTCGCCTTTAGGTGTCCTCCTCAGGATAGCGTCGATTAAAGAACGAGAGTCAGCACAACGTAAAAAAAAAAAAAAAAAAAAAAAACCTGGAAAAAAGTCGGAAAAAAACCGGAAAAAAAACTTTGGAAAAAAACCGGAGGAGCTTGCCGAAGATGAGGCCATTACGGCTCGCCTTTAGGTGTCCTCCTCAGGATAGCGTCGTTTAAAGAACGAGAGTCAGCACAACGTAAAATAAAAAAAAAAGCGGAAAAAAACTGTGGAAAAAAACCGGAGGAGCTTGCCATAGATGAGGCCATTACGGCTCGCCTTTAGGTGTCCTCCTCCGGACAACGTCATTTAAAGAACGAGAGCCAGCACAACGTAAAAAAAAAAAAAAAAAAACTCGGAAAAAAATCGGAAAAAAACCGGAAAAAAACTGTGGAAAAAAACCGGAGGAGCTTGCCGAAGATGAGGCCATTACGGCTCGCCTTTAGGTGTCCTCCTCGGGACAACGTCATTTAAAGAACGAGAGCCAGCACAACGTAAAAAAAAAAAAAAAAAAAAACTCGAAAAAAAATCGGAAAAAAACCGGAAAAAAACTGTGGAAAAAAACCGGAGGAGCTTGCCGAAGATGAGGCCATTACGGCTCGCCTTTAGGTATCCTCCTCAGGATAGCGTCGTTTAAAGAACGAGAGTCAGCACAACGTAAAAAAAAAAAATACGGAAAAAAACTGTGGAAAAAAACCGGAGGAGCTTGCCATAGATGAGGCCATGACGGCTCGTCTTTCGGTGTCCTCCTCAGGATAGCGTCGTTTAAAGAACGAGAGTCAACACAACGTAAAAAAAAAAAAATCGGAAAAAAATCTGAAAAAAATTGTGGAAAAAAAACCGGAGGAGCTTGCCAAAGATGAGGCCATTACGGCTCGCCTTTAGGTGTCCTCCTCAGGATAGCGTCGTTTAAAGAACGAGAGTCAACACAACGTAAAAAAAAAAAAAAAAAAACTCGGAAAAAACCGGAAAAAACCGGAAAAAAAACTGTGGAAAAAAACCGGAGGAGCTTGCCGAAGATGAGGCCATTACGGCTCGCCTTTAGGTCTCCTCCTCAGGATAGCGTCGTTTAAAGAACGAGAGTCAGCACAACGTAAAAAAAAAATAAAAAAAAAATAAAAAACCTGAAAAAAAACGGAAAAAAAATCGGAAAAAAACTGTGGAAAAAAACCGGAGGAGCTTGCCATAGATGAGGCCATTACGGCTCGCCTTTAGGTGTCCTCCTCGGGACAACGTCATTTAAAGAACGAGACTCAGCACAACGTAAAAAAAAAAAAACTCGGGAAAAAACCAGAAAAAAAACTCTGGGAAAAAACCGGAGGAGCTCGCCGAAGATGAGGCCATTACGGCTCGCCTTTAGGTGTCCTCCTCAGGATAGCGTCGTTTAAAGAACGAGAGTCAGCACAACGTAAGAAAAAAAAAAGGAAAAAAACTCTGGAAAAAAACCGGAGAAGCTCGCCAAAGATGAGGCCATTACGGCTCGCCTTTAGGTGTCCTCCTCGGGATAACGTCATTTAAAGAACAAGAGTCAGTACAACGTAAAAAATAAAAAAATAAAAAAAACTCGAAAAAAAATCGTAAAAAAACCGGAAAAAAAAGAGTGGAAAAAAACCGGAGGAGCTTGCCGAAGATGAGCCCATTACGGCTCGCCTTTAGGTGTCCTCCCCAGGATAGCGTCGATTAAAGAACGAGAGTCAGCACAACGTAAAAAAAAAAAAAAAAAAAAAAAAAAAAAAAAAAAAAACCCGGAAAAAAGTCGGAAAAAAACCGGAAAAAAAACTTTGGAAAAGAACCGGAGGAGCTTGCCGAAGATGAGGCCATTACGGCTCGCCTTTAGGTGTCCTCCTCAGGATAGCGTCGTTTAAAGAACGAGAGTCAGCACAACGTAAAATAAAAAAAAAAAAACGGAAAAAAACTGTGGAAAAAAACCGGAGGAGCTTGCCATAGATGAGACCATTACGGCTCGCCTTTAGGTGTCCTCCTCGGGATAACGTCATTTAAAGAACGAGAGTCAGCACAACGTAAAAAAAAAAAAAAAGAAACTTGGAAAAAAAACGTAAAAAAACCGAAAAAAAAACTGTGGAAAAAAACCGGAAGAGCTTGCCGAAGATGAAGCCATTATGGCTCGCCTTTAGGTGTCCTCCTCAGGATAGCGTCGTTTAAAGAACGAGAGTCAGCACAACGTAAAATAAAAAAAAAAAACGAAAAAAAACTGTGGAAAAAAACCGGAGGAGCTTGCCATAGATGAGGCGATTACGGCTCGCCTTTAGGTGTCCTCCTCGGGATAACGTCAATTAAAGAACGAGAGTCAGCACAACGTAAAAAAAAAAAAACTTGGAAAAAAATCATAAAAAAACCGGAAAAAAAACTGTGGAAAAAACCGGAGGAGCTTGCCGAAGATGAGGCCATTACGGCTCGCCTTTAGGTGTCCTCCTCAGGATAGCGTCGTTTAAAGAACGAGAGTCAGCACAACGTAAAAAAGAAAAAAAAAAAAAAACTCGGAAAAAAATTGGAAAAAAAACGGAAAAAAAAAACTGTGGAAAAAAAACCGGAGGAGCTTGCCGAAGATGAGGCCATTACGGCTCGCCTTTAGGTGTCCTCCTCGTGATAACGTCATTTAAAGAACGAGAGTCAGCACAACATAAAAATAAAAAAAAAATAGAAAAAAACTGTGGAGAAAAATCGGAGGAGCTTGCCATAGATGAGGCCATTACGGCTCGCCTTTAGGTGTCCTCCTCGGGACAACGTCATTTAAAGAACGAGAGTCAGCACAACGTTAAAAAAAAAAAAAAACTCAGAAAATATCCGGAAAAAAAACTCTGGAAAAAAACTGGAGGATCTTGCCGAAGATGAGGCCATTACGGCACACCTTTAGGTGTCCTCCTCAGAATAGCGTCGTTTAAAGAACGAGTGTCAGCACAACGTAAAAAAAAAACAGAAAAAAACTGTGGAAAAAAGCCGGAGAAGCTTGCCAAAGATGAGGCCATTACGGCTCGCCTTTAGGTGTCCTCCTCGGGATAACGTCATTTAAAGAACTAGAGTCAGCACAACGTAAAAAATAAAAAAAAAACTCGGAAAAAAAACGGAAAAAAACTGTGGAAAAAAACCGGAGGAGCTTGCCGAATATGAGGCCATTACGGCTCGCCTTTAGGTCTCCTCCTCAGGATAGCGTCGTTTAAAGAACGAGAGTAAGCACAACGTAAAAAAAAAAAAAAAGAGCGAAAAAAATGTGGAAAAAAACTGGAGGAGCTTGCCAAAGATGAGGCCATTACGGCTCTTCTTTAGGTGTCCTCCTCAGGACAACGTCATTTAAAGAACGAGAGTCAGCACAACGTAAAAAAAAAAAAAAAAAAAAAACTCGGAAAAAAATCGGAAAAAAACCGGAAAAAAACTGTGGAAAAAAACCGGAGGAGCTTGCCGAAGATGAGGCCATTATGGCTCGCCTTCAGGTATCCTCCTCAGGATAGCGTCGTTTAAAGAACGAGAGTCAGCACAACGTAAAAAAAAAAAAAACGGAAAAAACTGTGGAAAAAAACCGGAGGAGCTTGCCATAGATGAGGCCATTACGGCTCGTCTTTCGGTGTCCTCCTCAGGATAGCGTCGTTTAAAGAACGAGAGTCAACACAACGTAAAAAAAAAAAATCGGAAAAAAATCTGAAAAAAATTGTGGAAAAAAAAACCGGAGGAGCTTGCCAAAGATGAGGCCATTATGGCTCGCCTTTAGGTATCCTCCTCAGGATAGCGTCGTTTAAAGAACGAGAGTCAGCACAACGTAAAAAAAAAAACGGAAAAAACTGTGGAAAAAAACCGGAGGAGCTTGCCATAGATGAGGCCATTACGGCTCGTCTTTCGGTGTCCTCCTCAGGATAGCGTCGTTTAAAGAACGAGAGTCAACACAACGTAAAAAAAAAAATCGAAAAAAAATCTGAAAAAAATTGTGGAAAAAAAACCGGAGGAGCTTGCCAAAGATGAGGCCATTATGGCTCGCCTTTAGGTGTCCTCCTCGGGATAACGTGATTTAAAGAACGAGAGTCAGCACAACGTAATAAAAAAAAAAAACCGGAAAAAAATCGGAAAAAAACCGGGAAAAAAACTATGAAAAAAACCGAAGGAGCTTTCCAAAGATGAGGCCATTACGGCTCGCCTTTATGTGTCCTCCTCGGGATAGCGTCATATAAAGAACGAGGGTCAGCACAATGTTAAAAAAAAATCGGAAAAAAACCGGGAAAAAAACAGTGAATAAAAACGGAGGAGCTTGCCAAAGATGAAGCCATTACGACTCGCCTTTAGGTGTCCTCCTCGAGATAGCGTCATTTAAAGAACGAGAGTCAGCACAACGTTTAAAAAAAAAAGAAAAAAAAGAAAACCGGAAAAAACTTTGAAAAAAAATCGGAGGAGCTTGCCAAAGATGAGGCCATTACGGCTCGCCTTTATGTGTCCTCCTCGGGATAGCATCATATAAAGAACGAGGGTCAGCTCAACGTAAAAAAAAAAGAAAAAAGAATCGAAAAATAACCGGGAAAAAAACTATGAAAAAAAACCGGAGGAGCTTGCCAAAGATGAAGCCATTACGGCTGTCCTTTAGGTGTCCTCCTCGGGACAGCTTCATTTAAAGAACGAGAGTCAGCACAACGTAAAAAAAAAAAAAAAAACCGGAAAAAAATCGGGGGAGCTTGCCAAAGATGAGGCCATTACGGCTCGCCTTTAGGTGTCCTCCTCGGGATAACGTGATTTAAAGAATGATAGTCAGCACAACGTAATAAAAAAAACGGAAAAAATCGGAAAAAAACCGGGAAAAAAACCGTGAAAAAAATCGGAGGAGCTTGCCAAAGATGAGCCCATTACGGCTCGCCTTTATGTGTCCTCCTCGGGATAGCGTCATATAAAGAACGAGGGTCAGCACAACGCTAAAAAAAAAATCGGAAAAAAACCGGGAAAAAAACTGTGAAAAAAAACGGAGGAGCTTGCCAAAGATGAAGCCATTACGGCTCGCTTTTAGGTGTCCTCCTCGGGATAGCGTCTTTTAAAGAACGAGGGTCAGCACAACGTTAAAAAAAAAAAGAAAAGAAAAAGAAAACCGGAAAAAACTTTGAAAAAAAACCGGAGGAGCTTGCCAAAGATGAGGCCATTACGGCTCATCTTTCGGTGTCCTCCTCGGGATAGCGTCATTTAAAGAACGAGAGTCAGCACAACGTAAAAAAAAAATACCGGAAAAAAACTGTGAAAAAATACGAAAGGAGCTTGCCAAAGATGAGGCCATTACGGCTCGCCTTTAGGTGTCCTCCTCGGGATAGCGTCATTTTAAGAACGAGACTCAGCATAACGTAAAAAAAAAAAAAAAAAAAAAAACCGAAAAAAACCGGGAAAAAAACTGTGAAAAAAACCGGAGGAGCTTGCCAAAGATGAGGCCATTACGGCTCGCCTTTATGTGTCCTCCGCGGGATAGCGTCATTTAAAGAACGAGAGTCAGCACAACGTTAAAAAAAAAAAAAAAACTCAGAAAATATCCGGAAAAAAAACTCTGGAAAAAAACTGGAGGATCTTGCCGAAGATGAGGCCATTACGGCTCACCTTTAGGTGTCCTCCTCAGAATAGCGTCGTTTAAAGAACGAGTGTCAGCACAACGTAAAAAAAAACAGAAAAAAACTGTGGAAAAAAGCCGGAGAAGCTTGCCGAAGATGAGGCCATTACGGCTCGCCTTTAGGTGTCCTCCTCGGGATAGCGTCGTTTAAAGAACGAGAGTAAGCACAACGTAAAAAAAAAAAAAAAGAGCGAAAAAAATGTGGAAAAAAACCGGAGGAGCTTGCCAAAGATGAGACCATTACGGCTCGCCTTTAGGTGTCCTCCTCGGGACAACGTCATTTAAAGAACGAGAGTCAGCACAACGTAAAAAAAAAAAAAAAAAAACTCGGAAAAAAATCGGAAAACAACCGGAAAAAAACTGTGGAAAAAAACCGGAGGAGCTTGCCGAAGATGAGGCCATTATGGCTCGCCTTTAGGTATCCTCCTCAGGATAGCGTCGTTTAAAGAACGAGAGTCAGCACAACGTAAAAAAAAAAAAAAACGGAAAAAACTGTGGAAAAAAACCGGAGGAGCTTGCCATAGATGAGGCCATTACGGCTCGTCTTTCGGTGTCCTCCTCAGGATAGCGTTGTTTAAAGAACGAGAGTCAACACAACGTAAAAAAAAAAAAATCGGAAAAAAATCTGAAAAAAATTGTGGAAAAAAAACCGGAGGAGCTTGCCAAAGATGAGGCCATTATGGCTCGCCTTTAGGTGTCCTCCTCGGGATAACGTGATTTAAAGAACGAGAGTCAGCAAAACGTAATAAAAAAAAAAACCGGAAAAAAATCGGAAAAAAACCGGGAAAAAAACTGTGAAAAAAACCGGAGGAGCTTTCCAAAGATGAGGCCATTACGGCTCGCCTTTATGTGTCCTCCTCGGGATAGCGTCATATAAAGAACGAGGGTCAGCACAATGTTAAAAAAAATCGGAAAAAAACCGGGAAAAAAACAGTGAAAAAAAACGGAGGAGCTTGCCAAAGATGAAGCCATTACGGCTCGCCTTTATGTGTCCTCCTCGGGATAGCATCATATAAAGAACGAGGGTCAGCTCAACGTAAAAAATAAAAGAAAAAAGAATCGAAAAATAACCGGGAAAAAAACTATGAAAAAAACCGGAGGAGCTTGCCAAAGATGAAGCCATTACGGCTGTCCTTTAGGTGTCCTCCTCGGGACAACTTCATTTAAAGAACGAGAGTCAGCACAACGTAAAAAAAAAAAAAAAAAAAAAACCGGAAAAAAATCGGGGGAGCTTGCCAAAGATGAGGCCATTACGGCTCGCCTTTATGTGTCCTCCTCGGGATAGCATCATATAAAGAACGAGGGTCAGCTCAACGTAAAAAAAAAAAGAAAAAAGAATCGAAAAATAACGGGGAAAAAAACTATGAAAAAAAACCGGAGGAGCTTGCCAAAGATGAAGCCATTACGGCTGTCCTTTAGGTGTCCTCCTCGGGACAGCTTCATTTAAAGAACGAGAGTCAGCACAACGTAAAAAAAAAAAAAAAAAAAAAAACCGGAAAAAAATCGGGGGAGCTTGCCAAAGATGAGGCCATTACGGCTCGCCTTTAGGTGTCCTCCTCGGGATAACGTGATTTAAAGAATGATAGACAGCACAACGTAATAAAAAAAACGGAAAAAATCGGAAAAAAACCGGGAAAAAAACTGTGAAAAAAATCGGAGGAGCTTGCCAAAGATGAGGCCATTACGGCTCGCCTTTATGTGTCCTCCTCGGGATAGCGTCATATAAAGAACGAGGGTCAGCACAACGTTAAAAAAAAAATCGGAAAAAAACCGGGAAAAAAACTGTGAAAAAAAACGGAGGAGCTTGCCAAAGATGAAGCCATTACGGCTCGCTTTTAGGTGTCCTCCTCGGGATAGCGTCTTTTAAAGAACGAGGGTCAGCACAACGTTAAAAAAAAAAAGAAAAGAAAAAGAAAACCGGAAAAAACTTTGAAAAAAAACCGGAGGAGCTTGCCAAAGATGAGGCCATTACGGCTCATCTTTCGGTGTCCTCCTCGGGATAGCGTCATTTAAAGAGCGAGAGTTAGCACAACGTAAAAAAAAAATACCGGAAAAAAACTGTGAAAAAATACGAAAGGAGCTTGCCAAAGATGAGGCCATTACGGCTCGCCTTTAGGTGTCCTCCTCGGGATAGCGTCATTTTAAGAACGAGACTCAGCATAACGTAAAAAAAAAAAAAAAAAAAAAAACCGAAAAAAACCGGGAAAAAAACTGTGAAAAAAACCGGAGGAGCTTGCCAAAGATGAGGCCATTACGGCTCGCCTTTATGTGTCCTCCGCGGGATAGCGTCGTTTAAAGAACGATAGTCAGCACAACGTAAAAAAAAAAAAAACGAAAAAAAACTGTGGAAAAAAACCGGAGGAGCTTGCCATAGATGAGGCCATTACGGCTCTTCTTTAGGTGTCCTCCTCGAGATAACGTCATTTAAAGAACGAGAGTCAGCACAAAAAAAAAAAAAAAAACTCGGAAAAAAATCATAAAAAAACCGGAAAAAAAAACTGTGGAAAAAAACCAGAGGAGCTTGCCGAAGATGAGGCCATTACGGCTCGCCTTTAGGTGTCCTCCTCAGGATAGCGTCGTTTAAAGAACGAGAGTCAACACAACGTAAAAAAAAAAAAAAAAAAAAAACTCAGAAAAAAATATGAAAAAAACTGTGGAAAAAAAACCGGAGGAGCTTGCCAAAGATGAGGCCATTACGGCTCGCCTTTAGGTGTCCTCCTCGGGATAACGTGATTTAAAGAATGAGAGTCAGCACAACGTAATAAAAAAAAAAACCGGAAAAAAATCGGAAAAAAACTGGGAAAAAAACTGTGAAAAAAACCGGAGGAGCTTGCCAAAGATGAGGCCATTACGGCTCGCCTTTATGTGTCCTCCTCGGAATAGCGTCATATAAAGAACGAGGGTCAGCACAATGTTGAAAAAAATCGGAAAAAAACCGGGAAAAAAACTGTGAAAAAAAATGGAGGAGCTTGCCAAAGATGAAGCCATTACGCCTCGCCTTTAGGTGTCCTCCTCGGGATAGCGTCATTTAAAGAACGAGAGTCATCACAACGTTTAAAAAAAAAGAAAAAAAAAGAAAACCGGAAAAAACTTTGAAAAAAAATCGGAGGAGCTTGCCAAAGATGAGGCCATTACGGCTCGCCTTCATGTGTCCTCCTCGGGATAGCGTCATATAAAGAACGAGGGTCAGCACAACGTAAAAAAAAAATAAAAAAGAATCGAAAAATAACCGGGAAAAAAACTATAAAAAAAACCGGAGGAGCTTGCTAAAGATGAAGCCATTACGGCTCGCCTTTAGGTGTCCTCCTCGGGACAGCTTCATTTAAAGAACGAGAGTCAGCACAACGTAAAAAAAAAAAAAAAAAAAAAACTCGGAAAAAATCGTAAAAAAACCGGAAAAAAAAACTGTGGAAAAAAACCAGAGGAGCTTGCCGAAGATGAGGCCATTACGGCTCGCCTTTAGGTGTCCTCCTCAGGATAGCGTCGTTTAAAGAACGAGAGTCAGCACAACGTAAAATAAAAAAAAAAACGGAAAAAAACTGTGGAAAAAAACCGGAGGAGCTTGCCAAAGATGAGGCCATTACAACTCGCCTTTAGGTGTCCTCCTCGGGACAACGTCATTTAAAGAACGAGAGTCAGCACAACGTAAAAAAAAAAAAAAAAAAACTCGGAAAAAAATCGGAAAAAAACCGGAAAAAAACTGTGGAAAAAAACCGGAGGAGCTTGCCGAAGATGAGGCCACTACGGCTCGCCTTTAGGTATCCTCCTCAGGATAGCGTCGTTTAAAGAACGAGAGTCAGCACAACGTAAAAAAAAAAATACGGAAAAAAACTGTGGAAAAAAACCGGAGGAGCTTGCCATAGATGAAGCCATTACGGCTCGTCTTTCGGTGTCCTCCTCAGGATAGCGTCGTTTAAAGAACGAGAGTCAACACAACGTAAAAAAAAAAACTCGGAAAAAAATCTGAAAAAAATTGTGGAAAAAAAACCGGAGGAGCTTGCCAAAGATGATGCCATTATAGCTCGCCTTTAGGTGTCCTCCTCGGGATAACGTGATTTAAAGAACGAGAGTCAGCACAACGTAATAAAAAAAAAACCGGAAAAAAACCGGGAAAAAAACTGTGGAAAAAAACCGGAGGAGCTTGCCGAAGATGAGGCCATTACGGCTCGCCTTTAGGTCACCTCCTCAGGATAGCGTCGTTTAAAGAACGAGAATAAGCACAACGTAAAAAAAAAAAAAAAAAAAACTAAAAAAAACCTGAAAAAAACAGAAAAATACTGTGGAAAAAAGCCGGAGGAGTTTGCCATAGATGAGGCCATTACGGCTCGCCTTTAGGTGTCCTCCTCGGGACAACGTCATTTAAAGAACGAGAGTCAGCACAAAAAAAAAAAAAAAAAAAACTAGGAAAAAAATCGTAAAAAAATCGGAAAAAAAAACAGTGGAAAAAAACCAGAGGAGCTTGCCGAAGATGAGGCCATTACGGCTCACCTTTAGGTGTCCTCCTCAGGATAGCGTCGTTTAAAGAACGAGAGTCAGCACAACGTAAAAAAAAAAAAAACTCGGAAAAAAACCGGAAAAAACCGGAAAAAAAACTGTGGAAAAAAACTGGAGGAGCTTGCCGAAGATGAGGCCATTACGGCTCGCCTTTAGGTCTCCTCCTCAGGATAGCGTCGTTTAAAGAACGAGAGTCAGCACAACGTAAAAAAAAATAAAAAACCTGAAAAAAAAAGGAAAAAAAATCGGAAAAAAACTGTGGAAAAACACCGGAGGAGCTTGCCATAGATGAGGCCATTACGGCTCGCCTTTAGGGGTCCTCCTCGGGACAACGTCATTTAAAGAACGAGACTCAGCACAACGTAAAAAAAAAAAAAAACTCGGGAAAAAACCGGAAAAAAAACTCTGGAAAAAAACCGGAGGAGCTCGCCGAAGATGAGGCCATTACGGCTCGCCTTTAGGTGTCCTCCTCAGGATAGCGTCGTTTAAAGAACGAGAGTCAGCACAACGTAAGAAAAAAAAAGGAAAAAAACCGGAGAAGCTCGCCAAAGATGAGGCCATTACGGCTCGCCTTTAGGTGTCCTCCTCGGGATAACGTCATTTAAAGAACAAGAGTCAGCACAACGTAAAAAATAAAAAAATAAAAAAAAAAACTCGAAAAAAAATCGTAAAAAAACCGGAAAAAAACTGTGGAAAAAAACCGGAGGAGCTTGCCGAAGATGAGCCCATTACGGCTCGCCTTTAGGTCTCCTCCCCAGGATAGCGTCGATTAAAAAACGAGAGTCAGCACAACGTAAAAAAAAAAAAAAAAAAAAAAAAAAAAAAAAAAAAAAAAAAAAAAAAAAAAAAAAAACCCGGAAAAAAGTCGGAAAAAAATCGGAAAAAAAACTTTGGAAAAAAACCCGAGGAGCTTGCCGAAGATGAGGACATTACGGCTCGCCTTTAGGTGTCCTCCTCAGGATAGCGTCGTTTAAAGAACCAGAGTCAGCACAACGTAAAATAAAAAAAAAAAAACGGTAAAAAACTGTGGAAAAAAACCGGAGGAGCTTGCCATAGATGAGGCCATTACGGCTCGCCTTTAGGTGTCCTCCTCGGGATAACGTCATTTAAAGAACGAGAGTCAGCACAACGTAAAAAAAAAAAAACTTGGAAAAAAATCATAAAAAAACCGGAAAAAAAACTGTGGAAAAAACCGGAGGAGCTTGCCGAAGATGAGGCCATTACGGCTCGCCTTTAGGTGTCCTCCTCAGGATAGCGTCGTTTAAAGAACGAGAGTCAGCACAACGTAAAAAAGAAAAAAAAAAAAAACTCGGAAAAAAATTGGAAAAAAAACGGAAAAAAAAACTGTGGAAAAAAAACCGGAGGAGCTTGCCGAAGATGAGGCCATTATGGCTCGCCTTTAGGTGTCCTCCTCAGGATAGCGTTGTTTAAAGAACGAGAGTAAGCACAACGTAAAAAAAAAAAAAAAAAAGAGCGAAAAAAATGTGGAAAAAAACCGGAGGGGCTTGCCAAAGATGAGGCCATTACGGCTCGCCTTTAGGTGTCCTCCTCGGGACAACGTCATTTAAAGAACGAGAGTCAGCACAACGTATAAAAAAAAAAAAAAAAAAAAAAAAAAAAAAAAAAAAAAAGAAAAAAAACTCGGAAAAAAATCGGAAAAAAACCGGAAAAAAACTGTGGAAAAAAACCGGAGGAGCTTGCCGAAGATGAGGCCATTATGGCTCGCCTTTAGGTATCCTCCTCAGGATAGCGTCGTTTAAAGAACGAGAGTCAGCACAACGTAAAAAAAAAAAAAAACGGAAAAAACTGTGGAAAAAAACCGGAGGAGCTTGCCATAGATGAGGCCATTACGGCTCGTCTTTCGGTGTCCTCCTCAGGATAACGTCGTTTAAAGAACGAGAGTCAACACAACGTAAAAAAAAAAACTCGGAAAAAAATCTGAAAAAAATTGTGGAAAAAAAACCGGAGGAGCTTGCCAAAGATGAGGCCATTATGGCTCGCCTTTAGGTGTCCTCCTCGGGATAACGTGAGTTAAAGAACGAGAGTCAGCACAACGTAATAAAAAAAAAACCAGAAAAAAATCGGAAAAAAACCGGGAAAAAAACTGTGAAAAAAACCGGAGGAGCTTTCCAAAGATGAGGCCATTACGGCTCGCCTTTATGTGTCCTCCTCGGGATAGCGTCATATAAAGAACGAGGGTCAGCACAATGTTAAAAAAAATCGGAAAAAAACCGGGAAAAAAACTGTGAAAAAAAACGGAGGAGCTTGCCAAAGATGAAGCCATTATGACTCGCCTTTAGGTGTCCTCCTCGGGATAGCGTCATTTAAAGAACGAGAGTCAGCACAATGTTTAAAAAAAAAGAAAAAAAAAAGAAAACCGGAAAAAACTTTGAAAAAAAATCGGAGGAGCTTGCCAAAGATGAGGCCATTACGGCTCGCATTTATTTGTCCTCCTTGGGATAGCATCATATAAAGAACGAGGGTCAGCTCAACGTAAAAAAAAAAGAAAAAAGAATCGAAAAATAACCGGGAAAAAAACTATGAAAAAAAACCGGAGGAGCTTGCCAAAGATGAAGCCATTACGGCTCGCCTTTAGGTGTCCTCCTCGGGACAGCTTCATTTAAAGAACGAGAGTCAGCACAACGTAAAAAAAAAAAAAAAAAACCGGAAAAAAATCGGGGGAGCTTGCCAAAGATGAGGCCATTACGGCTCGCCTTTAGGTGTCCTCCTCGGGATAACGTGATTTAAAGAATGATAGTCAGCACAACGTAATAAAAAAAAACGGAAAAAATCGGAAAAAAACCGGGAAAAAAACGGTGAAAAAAATCGGAGGAGCTTGCCAAAGATGAGGCCATTACGGCTCGCCTTTATGTGTCCTCCTCGGGATAGCGTCATATAAAGAACGAGGGTCAGCACAACGTTAAAAAAAAAATCGGAAAAAAACCGGGAAAAAAACTGTGAAAAAAAACGGAGGAGCTTGCCAAAGATGAAGCCATTACGGCTCGCCTTTAGGTGTCCTCCTCGGGATAGCGTCTTTTAAAGAACGAGGGTCAGCACAACGTTAAAAAAAAAAAAGAAAAAAAAAAGAAAACCGGAAAAAACTTTGAAAAAAAACCGGAGGAGCTTGCCAAAGATGAGGCCATTACGGCTCATCTTTCGGTGTCCTCCTCAGGATAGCGTCATTTAAAGAACGAGAGTCAGCACAACGTAAAAAAAATATACCGGAAAAAAACTGTGAAAAAATACGAAAGGAGCTTCCCAAAGATGAGGCCATTACGGCTCGCCTTTAGGTGTCCTCCTCGGGATAGCGTCATTTTAAGAACGAGACTCAGCATAACGTAAAAAAAAAAAAAAAAAAAACCGAAAAAAAACCGGGAAAAAAACTGTGAAAAAAACCGGAGGAGCTTGCCAAAGATGAGGCCATTACGGCTCGCCTTTATGTGTCCTCCGCGGGATAGCGTCGTTTAAAGAACGATAGTCAGCACAACGTAAAAAAAAAAAAACGGAAAAAAACTGTGGAAAAAAACCGGAGGAGCTTGCCATAGATGAGGCCATTACGGCTCTTCTTTAGGTGTCCTCCTCGAGATAACGTCATTTAAAGAATGAGAGTCAGCACAACGTAAAAAAAAAAAAAAAAAAAAAATCGGAAAAAAATCGTAAAAAAACCGGAAAAAAAACTGTGGAAAAAAACCAGAGGAGCTTGCCGAAGATGAGGCCATTACGGCTCGCCTTTAGGTGTCCTCCTGGGGATAACGTGATTTAAAGAATGAGAGTCAGCACAACGTAATAAAAAAAAACCGGAAAACAATCGGAAAAAAACCGGGAAAAAAACTGTGAAAAAAACCGGAGGAGCTTGCCAAAGATGAGGCCATTACGGCTCGCCTTTATGTGTCCTCCTCGGGATAGCGTCATATAAAGAACGAGGGTCAGCACAATGTTAAAAAAAATCGGAAAAAAACTGGGAAAAAAACTGTGAAAAAAAAACGGAGGAGCTTGCCAAAGATGAAGCCATTACGACTCGCCTTTAGGTGTCCTCCTCGGGATAGCGTCATTTAAAGAACGAGAGTCAGCACAACGTTTAAAAAAAAAAAGAAAAAAAAAGAAAACCGGAAAAAACTTTGAAAAAGAATCGGAGGAGCTTGCCAAAGATGAGGCCATTACGGCTCGCCTTCATGTGTCCTCCTCGGGATAGCGTCATATAAAGAACGAGGGTCAGCACAACATAAAAAAAAAAAAGAAAAAAGAATCGAAAAATAACCGGGAAAAAAACTATGAAAAAAAACCGGAGGAGCTTGCCAAAGATGAAGCCATTACGGCTCGCCTTTAGGTGTCCTCCTCGGGACAGCTTCATTTAAAGAACGAGAGTCAGCACAACGTAAAAAAAAAAAAACCGGAAAAAAATCGGAGGAGCTTGCCAAATATGAGGCCATTACGGCTCGCCTTTAGGTGTCCTCCTCGGGATAACGTGATTTAAAGAATGAACGTCAGCACAACGTAATAAAAAAAAAGGAAAAAATCGGAATAAAACAGGGAAAAAACTGTGAAAAAAACCGGAGGAGCTTGCCAAAGATGAGGCCATTACGGCTCGCCTTTATGTGTCCTCCTCGGGATAGCGTCATATAAAGAACGAGGGTCAGCACAACGTTAAAAAAAAAAATCGGAAAAAAACCGGGAAAAAAACTGTGAAAAAAAAACGGTGGAGCTTGCCAAAGATGAAGCCATTACGGCTCGCCTTTAGGTGTCCTCCTCGGGATAGCGTCTTTTAAAGAACGAGGGTCAGCACAACGTTAAAAAAAAAAAAGAAAAAAAAAAGAAAACCGGAAAAAACTTTGAAAAAAAACCGAAGGAGCTTACCAAAGATGAGAACATTACGGCTCGTCTTTCGGTGTCCTCCTCGGGATAGCGTCATTTAAAGAACGAGAGTCAGCACAACGTAAAAAAAAAATACCGAAAAAAAACTGTGAAAAAATACCAAAGGAGCTTGCCAAAGATGAGGCCATTACGGCTCGCCTTTAGGTGTCCTCCTCGGGATAGCGTCATTTTAAGAACGAGACTCAGCATAACGTAAAAAAAAAAAAAAACCGAAAAAAAACCGGGAAAAAAACTGTGAAAAAAACCGGAGGAGCTTGCCAAAGATGAGGCCATTACGGCTCGCCTTTAGGTGTCCTCCTGGGGATAATGTGATTTAAAGAATGAGAGTCAGCACAACGTAATAAAAAAAAACCGGAAAACAATCGGAAAAAAACCGGGAAAAAAACTGTGAAAAAAACCGGAGGAGCTTGCCAAAGATGAGGCCATTACGGCTCGCCTTTATGTGTCCTCCTCGGGATAGCGTCATATAAAGAACGAGGGTCAGCACAATGTTAAAAAAAATCGGAAAAAAACTGGGAAAAAAACTGTGAAAAAAAAACGGAGGAGCTTGCCAAAGATGAAGCCATTACGACTCGCCTTTAGGTGTCCTCCTCGGGATAGCGTCATTTAAAGAACGAGAGTCAGCACAACGTTTAAAAAAAAAAAGAAAAAAAAAGAAAACCGGAAAAAACTTTGAAAAAGAATCGGAGGAGCTTGCCAAAGATGAGGCCATTACGGCTCGCCTTCATGTGTCCTCCTCGGGATAGCGTCATATAAAGAACGAGGGTCAGCACAACATAAAAAAGAAAAAGAAAAAAGAATCGAAAAATAACCGGGAAAAAAACTATGAAAAAAAACCGGAGGAGCTTGCCAAAGATGAAGCCATTACGGCTCGCCTTTAGGTGTCCTCCTCGGGACAGCTTCATTTAAAGAACGAGAGTCAGCACAACGTAAAAAAAAAAAACCGGAAAAAAATCGGAGGAGCTTGCCAAATATGAGGCCATTACGGCTCGCCTTTAGGTGTCCTTCTCGGGATAACGTGATTTAAAGAATGAACGTCAGCACAACGTAATAAAAAAAAAGGAAAAAATCGGAATAAAACAGGGAAAAAACTGTGAAAAAAACCGGAGGAGCTTGCCAAAGATGAGGCCATTACGGCTCGCCTTTATGTGTCCTCCTCGGGATAGCGTCATATAAAGAACGAGGGTCAGCACAACGTTAAAAAAAAAAAATCGGAAAAAAACCGGGAAAAAAACTGTGAAAAAAAAACGGTGGAGCTTGCCAAAGATGAAGCCATTACGGCTCGCCTTTAGGTGTCCTCCTCGGGATAGCGTCTTTTAAAGAACGAGGGTCAGCACAACGTTAAAAAAAAAAAAGAAAAAAAAAAGAAAACCGGAAAAAACTTTGAAAAAAAACCGAAGGAGCTTGCCAAAGATGAGAACATTACGGCTCGTCTTTCGGTGTCCTCCTCGGGATAGCGTCATTTAAAGAACGAGAGTCAGCACAACGTAAAAAAAAAATACCGAAAAAAAACTGTGAAAAAATACCAAAGGAGCTTGCCAAAGATGAGGCCATTACGGCTCGCCTTTAGGTGTCCTCCTCGGGATAGCGTCATTTTAAGAACGAGACTCAGCATAACGTAAAAAAAAAAAAAACCGAAAAAAAACCGGGAAAAAAACTGTGAAAAAAACCGGAGGAGCTTGCCAAAGATGAGGCCATTACGGCTCGCCTTTATGTGTCCTCCGCGGGATAGCGTCGTTTAAAGAACGATAGTCAGCACAACGTAAAAAAAAAAACGGAAAAAAACTGTGGAAAAAAACCGGAGGAGCTTGCCATAGATGAGGCCATTACGGCTCTTCTTTAGGTGTCCTCCTCGAGATAACGTCATTTATTTCTTGCTTGAGGACAAGCAAGCTTTAAGTTTGGTGTTGTGATGACAAGTCATCTTAGCCTATTTTAACTAGTCTTTTTCTTTTGTTTTCATTAGAATTATGCACTTTCTTGAGCTACAAGCAAGCCAATTGGGTAGATTTTCATGTTTTCTTTGATTTAATCAACCATGTATGAATTCATGCTATTTCATGAGGTTTTATACTATAATTGTCACATATTATGAAAGAATGAATATCTCATGATTTTAAGCATAGCTTTGATGTGTTTGGTTGATTAATGATAGGTGAAGAAAGCTTGGAGAAAGGTTGAAGCAAGAAGGAATGGCTAGGAGTAAAGAGAAGACAATGGAATAAGTGAAATTGAACCAGGAAGCAAAAAGCTGGACCTAAAGTTAGCCTCAAACTTTTGCACAAACTTTTGGGTGAAAAGTTAGCCTCAACGTTAGCCCCTAACTTTTGGGCTAACGTTGGAACTTGAAAATCACTCCCTGGGTACCAAAAGTTTGCGCCAACGTTAGCCCCTAACTTGGAGGCTAACGTTGGCACATGAAAATCACCCCTGGGCACCAAAAGTTTGCGCCAACGTTAGCCCCTAACTTGGAGGCTAACGTTGGCACATGGAAACTATAAGGGGAGGAGCAAAAGTTTGTGCCAACGTTAGCCCCTAACGTGGAGGCTAACGTTGGCGCCTCAAGTGCACAAAGGAAGGCCAACATTGGTGCAAAAGTTAGACCCCTAACTTTTGCACCAACGTGAGTATCAGCAAGATGTGGGAGCTGATATGAAAAGTTGGACCAAAAGTTAGACCCTAACTTTTGCTCCAACTTTTGGTCCAACCTTTGCAAAACTCCAACCTGGTTCAATTGGTTCACTTTGGTTCTTCTCCAAACTTCAAGAGCAATCAACCAAGGCCTCTTTCAACCCAATTCCACCAAGAGCAAAGGCCCAACTCAAGGCTTGAAGATCATTTGAAGAAAGTGTATAAATAGGATAGAATTCAAGTTCTTCGGAGAGCTTTCCTTTGGAGTTTTCATAATAGTTTTCGGAGAGCTTTGGATATTGAGTGATCTTTAATTTCTTAGTTTGGGGGAAGGAGAATTCCACTCTCTTCCTCTTCATTTTCTTGCTTTCAATTTCAATTGCAATTGTCTTGGATCTTGGGTTGGAGAATTGAAAAAATTCTGTTTCAATCTCACCTTGGATCTTGCTTTATTCACTGCTTAATTGAATTTCAGTTTCTGTTAATTGTTCTTCATCTATTTTCCTTGCAATTTACAATTCCCTTGCAATTGTTCTTGTTGGATCTAGGAAGGCATTGAGATCTAGACTTGGTTTTCTAGTCTCTGGGTCCTGAGATCTAATTTCCCAATTTTACATTCTCTGTTACTGTTTTCATGTTCATTTACTTTTCTACTCTGAGATCCAAATTGATCCCACTCCTCTTCTACTTCTCTGCTTGATGCAATTTACTTTTCCTTGTTTAAATTCTGCAAATCCAATCCCCAATCCCCTTTACATTTCAAGCCATTTACATTTCTTGCACTTTAAGATTCTGCAATTTACATTTCTTGCAATCTAAGTTTCTGCAATTTATGTTTCTTGTACTTCAAGATTCAGCAATTTAATTCTTGTTCTCTTTAATTTCATGCCAATCACCCGTTCTCTTTACTTTCCTTGCAATTTAAATTCTGCAAATCACCAATCAATCAACCAAATCTTGATTCGCTTGACTAAATCAACCACTAAACTAAAATTGCTCAATCCTTCAATCCCTGTGGGATCGACCTCACTCCCGTGAGTTTTTATTACTTGATACGACCCGGTGCACTTGCCGGTTAGAATTGTGTGTTTTGGGAGAAATTTATTTTTCCACCAAAATACTCATCAAGTTTTTGGCGCCGTTGCCGGGGATTGATTAGATTGACAATGATTAAGTGAGGTGGTGATCTAGATCAAGCATTTTCTCTTTATTTTTCTCTAATTTCGACTAACCCACTAACTGTTTGAATTTTTGCCTGAGATGACTGAAACTTCGCTTTAGCAACAAAGTGAAGTTTTCCGGGAAATTTCTGGCTCTATGCAATGCTCTTGCTTACACAAGAGAAGCAATTTCTGCCACTAATCTCCCAAGTCCATCAACTGTTTGATACTTTGTGCCAGCTAACCTTCTAAATCACATTCTAAGCTTGAAAATATTCAATCATCACTTGAATTTTTGTGACTGTGCAGATCATGGAGGGGAACTCAACAAATTCTAGCAATCATGAGAGTAATATCCCCACCTTGGATGATAATGTAACCCATAGTTCGAAGCAACTATCCATAGCCATGAATGATGTTGCCCAATGGTTTGAAGCTTTTCCACAAGGAAGCATTATCGGATGGGAAGAACTGATGAATGGGCTCCTAGTCAAATTGAACCCATCACAAAGAATTGTTAAGCCAGAGGCAGAAGTGCATCTATTCACACAAGAGAAAGAAATTGAAGGTGCTCGTGAAGTAATAAGCCAAAACAAGCAGATACATCAGCAGACTCTACAACAACTGGACATGATGGCTAGGAAAATCACTGAGTTGAGACATGCTGTAATACATACATACAACCTGACTCAAAGCTCATATGGGAGTAATCAAGCTGAACACAGTTTTGGGGTCATTAACCATGAGCAACAGAATTATGAGCAACTACAATCTCCAAGCAATCACTCTAGCATGATCCAACACAGGCCTCAGAATGATGTGTACAATCCACCTTGGAGGACTCATTCTAATGGGAGGGGGGTTGAGAACCAAAACCAAAAACCAAGGGACTTCAACTGCAACAACCCCAGCTTCAAAAACCAACTTAAAACACACCCCCACAACAACAATCACACACACTTCCAACCCCGTCCTACCTCACCATTCGCTCAAAATGACCTTCATCAACCACCACAATTGACACAGCCACAACCACTTCCAACCTTTCAAAGAATCTATATTCTAGAAATGCTGACGGAGAGGTCCATAAAAATTCAAGAAATGATGGTAATAGAGCGGGAAGAAATAAAGAAACATCAAGAGATGATAAGCAAGAACCAGGAGGCTTCACTCAGAAGACTTGAAAGGCAGATGGAACAACTGGTTCAAAACTTTGCTGAATTGAGTGAGAAGGAGGGGACTCTGAACCCAAAGAGCCATGAAAAGGATGCTGTGTTGAAAGAGAAGGGAGTCATGGAGGAAAGTAAGAGGGCTATGGAAAGAGAAACAGAGGGAAGGAAGCCCATAGCAAGAGGAGGAAACCTCAGGCAACAGAAGCCTCAACTTCCATGAGCACAGAGTGAAGGATGTCAAGCTAGTGACAATAAAAGAGCGCTTGTTGGGAGGCAACCCAACCGGAGGTAACTATCTTTTCATATCTATTTCAATAAAAAGGTTAAGTAGTTTTATCTATAATGCAAGAAGCTAAGTTTGGTGTTGAACACCAAAACAATCTAAAGGAGAATGCAGGATTCTAAGTTTGGTGTTTCACCAAAATCCCATTATAAAACACATTCTCACTCTCTGCATAATGATGGCTTCAAGCATGTTAGATGAACTAGTTAACTATTCTGCTGTTTCCTAGTTTTCAGTTTTTTTGCTTTTGAAAAAGAAGAAGAAAAAGAAAAAGAAATTATCACACATGGTTAACCATTGGCAAGGTACTAAGTTTGGTGTTCCCACACCAAAGTAAGTTCAAAAAGCCCGCAAATAAATCATGAAAATTAACCATTGTTTCCAAGTGCTTGGGGAACAAGCAACTTTCAATATCATTGCAGAATGTCATACAAGCTTTTGGAGGTTTGAACATCATCAAAAAGGAGAAAGATGAACATGAAGGTCAGCAACAATGATGATGAGAAAAAGGAAAGCAATTGAACTCCAACAGGTTGTATTGTTAAGTGATTATTCTACATCAAATATTGCTGTGATTGAAAGTTGGATTGTATCCTTAATTGCCCTGCCTGTCCGCATAGTATAGTTTTCCTTCTATATACCCCTGCATGCCTGCATAGCATAGTTTTTTTTCTTATAATTCAATAAGCAAGATGTATGATCAATCACAACATTCTTATCTTCAAAACTTGTTTGCACTCAATTTTCAAGAAATGCATCACATGAAAGTTCTTTGAGAAGAAGGATTGAGGAATAAATCAAATTTGAGGCAAGCAAAAGATTAGGAGAAGTGGCGGTTCTAGTTGTATGATTATGTATTGAGGTTGCATGCTTGTGAAAACTTGCATGGGAGCTCATAGGCAGGACATGAAGTCCAAAGAAATATTGTGGAGATTCTCAAAAATCTATTGATCCAAGAAGCAGCAAACAAAACAAAAGAAAGAAAAGAAAATACAAAAACAAAAAGAATATGGCCCAAGGCTCTGAGCATCAATTATTAGGCAGAAAAAGAAAAAAAGAAACAAAACTCAAAGAGTTGTTAGCCTAGTAAATGCTTGTGGTTGAGTTGTGTCAAAGAAAGAGGCTTGAGCAAGTAAATCCTTAGGGGTGCTTTAACACCTAATACCTTAAAACCAACTGGTTTAGGAGTATTGATTGAAAGTTTATCTAAAGAGCCGCTTTGAGACATGATACTTAGAGTCGAGGCCAAAGCACAGAAACTATAAGCTGCTTCAAGGTGATTACATATATAGAGATCTCCATGACACCATTTGGATGAAAATCCTAAGACCTAAGACTCCCAATATGTGAGGACTAGTAAGCACTGAAGCCCTTGCAAGAGCACATGATTTAGAGTTCACCCCACTGTACCTGATCACTTCACTCACTGGACTTTACAAGTTATTCTTCAATCCATCTTAATTGAAAGAACCTTGGAGCATAAATTTATTTCTTGCTTGAGGACAAGCAAGCTTTAAGTTTGGTGTTGTGATGACAAGTCATCTTAGCCTATTTTAACTAGTCTTTTTCTTTTGTTTTCATTAGAATTATGCACTTTCTTGAGCTACAAGCAAGCCAATTGGGTAGATTTTCATGTTTTCTTTGATTTAATCAACCATGTATGAATTCATGCTATTTCATGAGGTTTTATACTATAATTGTCACATATTATGAAAGAATGAATATCTCATGATTTTAAGCATAGCTTTGATGTGTTTGGTTGATTAATGATAGGTGAAGAAAGCTTGGAGAAAGGTTGAAGCAAGAAGGAATGGCTAGGAGTAAAGAGAAGACAATGGAATAAGTGAAATTGAACCAGGAAGCAAAAAGCTGGACCTAAAGTTAGCCTCAAACTTTTGCACAAACTTTTGGGTGAAAAGTTAGCCTCAACGTTAGCCCCTAACTTTTGGGCTAACGTTGGAACTTGAAAATCACTCCCTGGGTACCAAAAGTTTGCGCCAACGTTAGCCCCTAACTTGGAGGCTAACGTTGGCACATGAAAATCACCCCTGGGCACCAAAAGTTTGCGCCAACGTTAGCCCCTAACTTGGAGGCTAACGTTGGCACATGGAAACTATAAGGGGAGGAGCAAAAGTTTGCGCCAACGTTAGCCCCTAACGTGG
The DNA here is from genome assembly GCF_059453495.1 of Arachis ipaensis. Classification (NCBI taxonomy): domain Eukaryota; kingdom Viridiplantae; phylum Streptophyta; class Magnoliopsida; order Fabales; family Fabaceae; genus Arachis; species Arachis ipaensis. Next base: position 52,710,447 of record NC_142437.1, on the reverse strand, counting down.
AGGCTAACGTTGGCGCCTCAAGTGCACCAAGGAAGGCCAACGTTGGTGCAAAAGTTAGACCCCTAACTTTTGCACCAACGTGAGTATCAGCAAGATGTGGGAGCTGATATGAAAAGTTGGACCAAAAGTTAGACCCTAACTTTTGCTCCAACTTTTGGTCCAACCTTTGCAAAACTCCAACCCGGTTCAATTGGTTCACTTTGGTTCTTCTCCAAACTTCAAGAGCAATCAACCAAGGCCTCTTTCAACCCAATTCCACCAAGAGCAAAGGCCCAACTCAAGGCTTGAAGATCATTTGAAGAAAGTGTATAAATAGGATAGAATTCAAGTTCTTCGGAGAGCTTTCCTTTGGAGTTTTCATAATAGTTTTCGGAGAGCTTTGGATATTGAGTGATCTTTAATTTCTTAGTTTGGGGGAAGGAGAATTCCACTCTCTTCCTCTTCATTTTCTTGCTTTCAATTTCAATTGCAATTGTCTTGGATCTTGGGTTGGAGAATTGAAAAAATTCTGTTTCAATCTCACCTTGGATCTTGCTTTATTCACTGCTTAATTGAATTTCAGTTTCTGTTAATTGTTCTTCATCTATTTTCCTTGCAATTTACAATTCCCTTGCAATTGTTCTTGTTGGATCTAGGAAGGCATTGAGATCTAGACTTGGTTTTCTAGTCTCTGGGTCCTGAGATCTAATTTCCCAATTTTACATTCTCTGTTACTGTTTTCATGTTCATTTACTTTTCTGCTCTGAGATCCAAATTGATCCCACTCCTCTTCTACTTCTCTGCTTGATGCAATTTACTTTTCCTTGTTTAAATTCTGCAAATCCAATCCCCAATCCCCTTTACATTTCAAGCCATTTACATTTCTTGCACTTTAAGATTCTGCAATTTACATTTCTTGCAATCTAAGTTTCTGCAATTTATGTTTCTTGTACTTTAAGATTCAGCAATTTAATTCTTGTTCTCTTTAATTTCATGCCAATCACCCGTTCTCTTTACTTTCCTTGCAATTTAAATTCTGCAAATCACCAATCAATCAACCAAATCTTGATTCGCTTGACTAAATCAACCACTAAACTAAAATTGATCAATCCTTCAATCCCTGTGGGACCGACCTCACTCCCGTGAGTTTTTATTACTTGATACGACCCGGTGCACTTGCCGGTTAGAATTGTGTGTTTTGGGAGAAATTTATTTTTCCACCAAAATACTCATCAGGCTCGCCTTTAGGTGTCCTCCTCGGGATAACGTGATTTAAAGAATGAGAGTCAGCACAACGTAATAAAAAAAAACCGGAAAAAAATCGGAAAAAAACCGGGAAAAAAACTGTGAAAAAAACCGGAGGAGCTTGCCAAAGATGAGGCCATTACGGCTCGCCTTTATGTGTCCTCCTCGGGATAACGTCATATAAAGAACGAGGGTCAGCACAATGTTAAAAAAAAATCGGAAAAAAACCGGGAAAAAAACTGTGAAAAAAAACGGAGGAGCTTGCCAAAGATGAAGCCATTACGACTCGCCTTTAGGTGTCCTCCTCGGGATAGCGTCATTTAAAGAACGAGAGTCAGCACAACGTTTAAAAAAAAAGAAAAAAAAAGAAAACCGGAAAAAACTTTGAAAAAAAATCGGAGGAGCTTGCCAAAGATGAGGCCATTACGGCTCGCCTTCATGTGTCCTCCTTGGGATAGCGTCATATAAAGAACGAAGGTCAGCACAACGTAAAAAAAAAAAAGAAAAAGAATCGAAAAATAACTGGGAAAAAAACTATGAAAAAAAACCGGAGGAGCTTGCCAAAGATGAAGCCATTACGGCTCGCCTTTAGGTGTCCTCCTCGGGATAGCTTCATTTAAAGAAATAGAGTCAGCACAACGTAAAAAAAAAAAACCGAAAAAAAATCAGAGGAGCTTGCCAAAGATGAGGCCATTACTGCTCGCCTTTAGGTGTCCTCCTCGGGATAACGTGATTTAAAGAATGATAGTCAGCACAACGTAATAAAAAAAAACGAAAAAAATCGGAAAAAAAACCGGGAAAAAAACTGTGAAAAAAACCGGAGGATCTTGCCAAAGATGAGGCCATTACGGCTCGCCTTTATGTATCCTCCTCGGGATAGCGTCATATAAAGAACGAGGGTCAGCACAACGTTAAAAAAAAATCGGAAAAAAACTAGGAAAAAAACTGTGAAAAAAAAACGGAGGAGCTTGCCAAAGATGAAGCCATTGCGGCTCGCCTTTAGGTGTCCTCCTCGGGATAGCGTCTTTTAAAGAACGAGGGTCAGCACAACGTTAAAAAAAAAAAAGAAAAAAAAAAGAAAACCGAAAAAAACTTTGAAAAAAAACCGAAGGAGCTTGCCAAAGATGAGGCCATTACGGCTCGTCTTTCGGTGTCCTCCTCGGGATAGCGTCATTTAAAGAACGAGAGTCAGCACAACGTAAAAAAAAAATACCGGAAAAAAACTGTGAAAAAATACCAAAGGAGCTTGCCAAAGATGAGGTCATTACGGCTCGCCTTTAGGTGTCCTCCTCGAGATAGCGTCATTTTAAGAACGAGACTCAGCATAACGTAAAAAAAAAAAGCCGAAAAAAAACCGGGAAAAAAACTGTGAAAAAAACCGGAGGAGCTTGCCAAAGATGATGCCATTACGGTTCGCCTTTATGTGTCCTCCGCGAGATAGCGTCGTTTAAAGAACGATAGTCAGCACAACGTAAAAAAAAAATTGAAAAAAAACGGAAAAAACTGTGGAAAAATACCGGAGGAGCTTGCCAAAGATAAGGCCATTACGGCTCGCCTTTAGGTGTCCTCCTCGTGATAATGTCATTTAAAGAACAAGAGTTAGCACAACGTATAAAAAAAAAAACTCGGAAAAAAATCGGAAAAAAAACTGTGGAAAAAAAACCGGTGGAGCTTGCCGAAGATGAGGCCATTAAGGCTAGCCTTTAGGTGTCCTCCTCAGGATAGCGTCTTTTAAAGAACGAGAGTCAGCACAACGTAAAAAAAAAAAAAAAAAAAAAAACTCGTAAAAAATCCGGAAAAAAAACTCTGGAAAAAAACCGGATGAGCTTGCCGAAGATGAGGTCATTACGGCTTGCCTTTAGGTGTCCTCCTCAGGATAGCGTCGTTTAAAGAACGAGAGTCAGCACAACGTTAAAAAAAAAAAAGGGAAAAAAACTCTGGAAAAAAACTGGAGAAGCTTGCCAAAGATGAGGCCATTATGGCTCGCCTTTAGGTGTCCTCCTCGGGATAACGTCATTTAAAAAACAAGAGTCAGCACAACGTAAAAAAAAAAAAAAAACTCGGAAAAAATCGTAAAAAATCCAGAAAAAAAAAACTGTGGAAAAAAATCGGAGGAGCTTGCCGAAGATGAGGCCATTACGGCTCGCCTTTAGGTGTCCTCCTCAGGATAGCGTCGTTTAAAGAACGAGAGTCAGCACAACGTAAAATAAAAAAAAACTGTGGAAAAAAACCGCAGGAACTTGCCGAAGATGAGGCCATTACGGCTCGCCTTTAGGTGTCCTCCTCAGGATAGCGTCGTTTAACGAACGAGAGTCAGCACAACGTAAAAAAAAAAAAAAGCTCGGAATAAAATCGGAAAAAAACCGGAAAAAAAACTCTGGAAAAAAACCGGAGGAGCTTGCCGAGGATGAGGCCATTACGGCTCGTCTTTAGGTGTCCTCCTCAGGATAGCGTCGGTTAAAGAACGAGAGTCAGCACAACGTTAAAAAAAAAGGGAAAAAAACTCTGGAAAAAAATCGGAGAAGCTTGCCAAAGATGAGGCCATTACAGCTCGCCTTTAGGTGTCCTCCTCGGGATAACGTCATTTAAAAAACAAGAGTCAGCACAACGTAAAAAATAAAAAAAAAAACTAGGAAAAAATCGTAAAAAATCCGGAAAAAAAAACTGTGGAAAAAAATCGGAGGAGCTTGCCGAAGATGAGGCCATTACGGCTCGCCTTTAGGTGTCCTCCTCAGGATAGCGTCGTTTAAAGAACGAGAGTCAGCACAAAGTAAAATAAAAAAAAACAGAAAAAAACTGTGGAAAAAAATCGGAGGAGCTTGCCAAATATGTGGCCGTTACGGCTCGCCTTTAGGTGTCCTCCTCGGGATAACGTCATTTAAAGAACGATAGTCAGCACAACGTAAAAAAAAAAAAACAAAACAAAAAAACACTGAAAAAAAATGGAAAAAAGTGTGGAAAAATACCAGAGGAGCTTGCCAAAGATGAGGCCATTACGGCTCACCTTTAGGTGTGCTCCTCGTGATAACGTCATTTAAAGAACAAGAGTCAGCACAATGTATAAAAAAAAAAACTCGGAAAAAAATTGAAAAAAAATACTACGGAAAAAAACCGGAGGAGCTTGCCGAAGATGAGGCCATTACGGCTCGCCTTTAGGTGTCCTCCTCAGGATAGCGTCGTTTAACGAACGAGTGTCAGCACAACTAAAAAAAAAATAGAAAAAAACCGTGGAAAAAAAACCGGAGGAGCTTGCCATAGATGAGGCCATTACGACTCGCCTTTAGGTGTCCTTCTCATGATAACGTCATTTAAAGAACAAGAGTCACCACAACGTATAAAAAAAAAAAAAACTCGGAAAAAAATCGGAAAAAAAAACTGTGGAAAAAAAACCGGTGGAGCTTGCCGAAGATGAGGCCAGTACGGCTCGCCTTTAGGTGTCCTCCTCAGGATAGCGTCGTTTAAAGAACAAGAGTCAGCACAACGTAAAAAAAAAAAAAAAAACAGAAAAAAACTGTGGAAAAAAACCGGAGGAGCTTGCCATAGATGAGGCCATTACGGCTCGCCTTTAGGTGTCCTCCTCGGGAGAACGTCATTTAAAGAACGAGAGTCAGCACAACGTAAAAAAAAAAAAAAAAAAGCTCGGAAAAAATCGGAAAAAACCGGAAAAAAAACTCTGGAAAAAAACCGGAGGAGCTTGCCGAAGATGAGGCCATTACGGCTCGCCTTTAGGTGTCCTCCTCAGGATAGCGTCATTTAAAGGACGAGAGTCAGCACAACGTAAAAAAAAAAAAAACAGAAAAAAACTGTGGAAAAAAACCGGAGGAGCTTGCCATAGATGAGGCCATTACGGCTCGCCTTTAGGTGTCCTCCTCGGGATAACGTCATTTAAAGAACGAGAGTCAGCACAACGTAAAAAAAAAAACTTGGAAAAAAATCGTAAAAAAACCGGAATAAAACTGTGGAAAAAAACTGGAGGAGCTTGCCGAAGATGAGGCCATTACGGCTCGCCTTTAGGTGTCCTCCTCAGAATAGCGTCGTTTAAAGAACGAGAGTCAGCACAACGTAAAAAAAAAAAAAAAAACTCGGAAAAAAATCGAAAAAAACCGGAAAAAAAAACTGTGGAAAAAAAACCGGAGGAGCTTGCCAAAGATGAGGCCATTACGGCTCGCCTTTAGTTCTCCTCCTCAGGATAGCGTCGTTTAAAGAACGAGAGTCAGCACAACGTAAAATAAAAAAAAAAACTGTGGAAAAAAACCGGAGGAACTTGCCGAAGATGAGGCCATTACGGCTCGCCTTTAGGTGTCCTCCTCAGGATAGCGTCGTTTAACGAACAAGTGTCAGCACAACGTAAAAAAAAAAAAAAAAAAAGCTCGGAAAAAAATCGGAAAAAAACCGGAAAAAAAACTCTGGAAAAAAACCGGAGGAGCTTGCCGAAGATGAGGCCATTACGGCTCGCCTTTAGGTGTCCTCCTCAGGATAGCGTCGTTTAAAGGACGAGAGTCAGCACAACGTAAAAAAAAAAAAAAGGAAAAAAACTGTGGAAAAAAACCGGAGGAGCTTGCCATAGATGAGGCCATTACGGCTCGCCTTTAGGTGTCCTCCTCGGGATAACGTCATTTAAAGAACGAGAGTCAGCACAACGTAAAAAAAAAAAAAACTTGGAAAAAAATCGTAAAAAAACCGGAATAAAACTGTGGAAAAAAACTGGAGGAGCTTGCCGAAGATGAGGCCATTACGGCTCGCCTTTAGGTGTCCTCCTCAGAATAGCGTCGTTTAAAGAACGAGAGTCAGCACAATGTAAAAAAAAAAAAATACTCGGAAAAAAATCGAAAAAAACCGGAAAAAAAAACTGTGGAAAAAAAACCGGAGGAGCTTGCCAAAGATGAGGCCATTACGGCTCGCCTTTAGGTCTCCTCCTCAGGATAGCGTCGTTTAAAGAACGAGAGTCAGCACAACGTAAAATAAAAAAAAAAACTGTGGAAAAAAACCGGAGGAACTTGCCGAAGATGAGGCCATTACGGCTCGCCTTTAGGTGTCCTCCTCAGGATAGCGTCGTTTAACGAACGAGTGTCAGCACAACGTAAAAAAAAAAAAAAAAAAGCTCGGAAAAAAATCGGAAAAAAACCGGAAAAAAAACTCTGGAAAAAAATCGGAGGAGCTTGCCGAAGATGAGGCCATTACGGCTCGTCTTTAGGTGTCCTCCTCAGGATAGCGTCGTTTAAAGAACGAGAGTCAGCACAACGTTAAAAAAAAAAGGGAAAAAAACTCTGGAAAAAAACCGGAGAAGCTTGCCAAAGATGAGGCCATTACGGCTTGCCTTTAGGTGTCCTCCTCGGGATAACGTCATTTAAAAAACAAGAGTCAGCACAACGTAAAAAATAAAAAAAAAAAAAACTCGGAAAAAATCGTAAAAAATCCGGAAAAAAAAAACTGTGGAAAAAAATCGGAGGAGCTTGCCGAAGATGAGGTCATTACGGCTCGCCTTTAGGTGTCCTCCTCAGGATAGCGTCGTTTAAAGAACGAGAGTCAGTACAACTGATGACAAGTCATCTTAGCCTATTTTAACTAGTCTTTTTCTTTTGTTTTCATTAGAATTATGCACTTTCTTGAGCTACAAGCAAGCCAATTAGGTAGATTTTCATGTTTCCTTTGATTTAATCAACCATGTATGAATTCATGCTATTTCATGAGGTTTTATACTATAATTGTTACATATTATGAAAGAATGAATATCTCATGATTTTAAGCATAGCTTTGATGTGTTTGGTTGATTAATGATAGGTGAAGAAAGCTTGGAAAAAGGTTGAAGCAAGAAGGAATAGCTAGGAGTAAAGAGAAGACAATGGAATAAGTGAAATTGAACTAGGAAGCAAAAAGCTGGACCTAAAGTTAGCATCAAACTTTTGCACAAACTTTTGGTTGAAAAGTTAGCCCCAACGTTAGCACCTAACTTTTGGGCTAACGTTGGAACTTGAAAATCACTCCCTGGGTACCAAAAGTTTGCGCCAACGTTAGCCCCTAACTTTGAGGCTAACGTTGGCACATGAAAATCACCCCTGGGCACCAAAAGTTTGTGCCAACGTTAGACCCCTAACTTTGAGGCTAACGTTGGCATGAAGAAAACCTCCCTGGGCACCAAAAGTTTGCGCCAACGTTAGCCCCCTAACTTGGTGGCTAACGTTGGCACATGAAAATCACAAGGGGAGGAGCAAAAGTTTGCGCCAACGTTAGCCCCCTAACTTGGTGGCTAACGTTGGCGCCACAAGTGCACAAGGTAAGGCCAACGTTAGGGCCAAAGTTAGACCCCTAACTTTGGCACCAACGTTGGTATCAGATGGATATAGTTGCTGATATGAAAAGTTTGGGCAAAAGTTAGCCCCCTAACTTTTGCTCAAACTTTTGGTCCAACTTTTGCAAAACTCCAACCCGGTTCAATTGGTTCACTTTGGTTCTTCTCCAAACTTCAAGAGCAATCAACCAAGGCCTCTTTCAACCCAATTCTACCAAGAGCAAAGGCCCAACTCAAGGCTTGAAGATCATTTGAAGAAAGTGTATAAATAGGATAGAATTCAAGTTCTTCGAAGAGCTTTCTTTTGGAATTTTCATAATAGTTTTCGGAGAGCTTTGGATATTGAGTGATCTTTAATTTCTTTGTCTTGGGGAAGGAGAATTCACTTCTCTTCCTCTCAGTTTTATTGCTTTCAATTTCAATTACAATTGTCTTGGATTTTGGGTTGGAGAATTGAAGAAATTCTGTTTCAATCTCAACCTTGGATCTCACTGCTTTATTTACTGCTTGATTGAATTTCAATTTCTGTTAATTGCTCTTCATCCACTTTCTTTGAATTTCAATTTCAATTTCTTGTTGGATCTAGGAAGGCATTGAGATCTAGACTTGGTTTTCTAGTCTCTGGGTCCTGAGATCTAATTTCCCAATTTTACATTTTCTGTTTACTATTTTCATGTTCATTTACTTTTCTGCTTCAAGATCCAATCTAACCCAAGCCTTCTTCTACTTCTCTGCTCGATGCAATTTACTTTTCCTTGTTTAAATTCTGCAAATCCAATCCCCAATTCCCTTTACAATTCCAGCCGTTTACATTCTTGCACTTTAAGATTCCGCAATTTACATTTCTTGCATTCTAAGTTTCTGCTATTTAATTTCTTGTTCTTTAAGATTAAGCACTTTAATTCCCTGTTCTCTTTACTTCCATGCAATTTAATTTCTGCAAAGCACAAAACACTCAACCAAATCTTGATTTGCTTGACTAAATTAACCACTAAGCTAAAATTGCTCAATCCTTCAATCCTTGTGGGATCGACCTCACTCCAGTGAGTTTTTATTACTTGATACGACCCGGTACACTTGCCGGTTAGATTTGTGTGTTTTGGGAGAAATTTATTTTTCACCAAAATACTCATCAAGTTTTTGGCGCCGTTGCTGGGGATTGATTAGATTGACAATGATTAAGTGAGGTGGTAATCTAGATCAAGTACTTTTTCTTTAATTTTGATTAACCCACTAACTGTTTGATTTTTTGCTTAAACTAACTAACATTTCAATCTAGCAGTAGATTGAAGTGTCACTGGTTTTGTGTATTTCTCATGCTCTGCTTGTATATCAGGTACAAGAAGAACCATACCCAATTTTCATGAACAAGACGAAAGAACTCTCAGGAGGTTAAGAAGAGCTGAAAGAGGGAAAAATATTGTTGGAGAAGAGGAATCAGACGAAGAATTCCAAGAGATGGAGGAACATTCAACCAATCCACCAGGTGAAGTAGACAACAACAATGACAACCCACCCCAGAGGAGAGTTTTGGCTCCCTATACCTTTGCAAATCCTAGACATTGTGGGAGCAGCATCTTGGCTCCAAATGTCAATGCTAACAATTTTGAACTCAAGCCACAACTCATCACTTTGGTTCAGAACAATTGCTCTTTTGGTGGAGGACCACTTGAAGACCCACACCAACACTTATCCACTTTCTTGAGGATATGCAACACTGTCAAAACTAATGGTGTGCCTCCTGACAGTTACAAGCTGATGCTATTCCCATTTTCTCTCAGGGACAAAGCCACTCAATGGTTGGAATCTTTTCCAAGGGACAGCATCAATAACTGGGATGATTTGGTAACCAAGTTTCTTGCCAAGTTTTACCCACCTCAGAGGATTATAAGGTTGAAGGCTGAGGTACAAACATTTACACAAATGGAGGCTGAACCCATCTATGAGGCATGGGAGAGGTATAAGGCTCTAATCAGGAAATGTCCCCCTGCCATGTTTAATGAGTGGGAGAAGCTGCAGAACTTCTATGAAGGCTTAACACTGAAATCCCAGGAAGCTTTGGATCATTCAGCTGGAGGTTCCTTGCAACTCATGAAAACTGCAGAGGAGGCTCAAGAACTCATTGATATGGTGGCCAACAACCAATATTTCTTTGCTCATCAAAGAGGCCGCCAACCATCATAAAGGAGAGGAATAATGGAGCTAGAAGGAGTGGATTCAATCCTGGCTCAAAACAAATTAATGCAGCAGCAAATTCAACAACAATTTGAGCAAATGACCAAGAGGATTGATGGCCTCCAAGTTGCAGCAGTTAGCACCAGCCAACCATCAGCCACATGGGGGCAAAATGAAGAAATCCAAGAGGAGCAACAGCAGGAACAAGTCCAGTACATGCATTCAAATCCAAATGAACTCTATGGTGATACCTACAACCCCTCATGGAAAAATCACCCCAACCTCCGATGGAGAGATACTCACAACCAAAACCAACACCCATGGCAGAGGAACTCAAATCAAAACAACCCAAGAAACAACCAAAACTACAACCATCAGCAGACTAACCAAAACACATACAGAAAACCTCAAAACAACTACCCTAATCTCAACCAGTACCAATCCAATAACCAACCCACCAACCAAAATGCCTATCATCCACCACCCACATCTCACAACCCACCACAAGCACCACCTGAACCTCAAAGACTCACCAATTTAGAGATCTTGATAGAGAAAATGATGAAACACCAGGAAATCACAAACAAAAACCATGAAGCATCATTAAAGAGCCTAGAGAGGCAGATTGGGCAACTCTCCAAGCAAGTATCTGTTGAGAGACCTTCAAACTCACTGCCCAGTGACACAATCCCAAATCCCAAGGAGGAATGCAAGGCAATACAATTAAGGAGCGGGAGAACATTGATAAGCAACAATGACACTACACAGAAGCTAGCAGAGAGCATCAAAGAACCAACAGAAGATGAGAAGCAAGCAAAGGACGATGAAGCTAGGGAGCAAGTTGTGATGCCAAACAAAAACACTGAGAAAACCAAGGAGAAGGACAACCAGCTACATAGCTCAAAGAAAGTGGCTCAGGGACAGCAGCAAATAGGAAAGAGCATCACACCTCCACTGCCATATCCCCAGAGGTTCAACAAAGAGGTTAAAGACCAGCATTTTCACAAATTTCTTGAGATTTTCAAGAAGCTGGAAATCAATATTCCCTTGGCTGAAGCACTTGAGCAAATGCCTCTGTATGCCAAATTCTTGAAGGAGCTTGTCAACAAGAAAAGAAGCTGGGATGAGAAAGAAACCATAATGATTACTGAGGAATGCAGGGCCTTGATTCAAAAGGGGCTTCCCCCCAAGCTTGAGGACCTAGGGAGCTTCCTGTTGCCTTGTACCATTGGGGAATTGACCATCACTAAAGCAATGTGCGATCTCGGAGCAAGTATTAACTTGATACCATCCTCCTTGGTGAAAATGCTGCATATAGAGGAGGTCAAACCAGTACAAATGTCTCTGGAGCTGGTAGATAAGTCAATGGTATACCCCAGGGGTGTAATTGAAAATCTTTTGGTCAAGGTGGACAGTTTTATATACCCTGCTGATTTTGTGGTTCTAGAATCAAACGATGATGATGGTGACTCTGTTATACTGGGAAGGCCATTCTTGGCCACTGCTAGAGCTATCATAGACGTAGAGGAAGGGGAATTAACTCTCAGGATGCATGACCAGAGTGTCACTCTGAAGGCATTACCAGAAGCACAATTTAGCAAGGAGAAGAAAGACTATATGAAAAATGACCAGGAAGGTCACAGCAACATCCCAATGCTAAGGATTGTGCAGACTGATGAAGAAACCCAAGAGGATATTAGAGTATTAGCCACTGAAAAGAGAGATCCCCAAGGAAAGCCTACGGCCAGAAAAGAAAGATCAACAAAAGGGAAGATGAAACGCAGAAACAAAGCAAAAAGGGGTTGGAAGAATAGAAAGATTCCAACAGAGGGGCTTTCCAAAGGTGACAAAGTGCAACTGATATATCAACAGCTGGGGGCAAATCAACAAACCGAGGACTACTACACTGTCAGCAACATACTCTCATTAGAGCATGTTGAAATTGAACACCAGAGAACAAAGAAGAGGATCACGATCAGAGGAGACAAATTGAGGCCCTACAAGCACCAACCACCATAAAAGAAAACTCCAATGTCAAGCTAATGACAATAAAAGAGCGCTCCATGGGAGGCAACCCATGCTTTAAGATTCATGTCATTTTAAATTCAATAAGTTATGATCAATTGAGCGTGAATTCTTTTCTCTTTTCATGAACATGTCCATTGACTGCATGCACTATTTTGAAACATATGCTAAGTTTGGTGTGCCTTCAAGCACACTAAACCAATGTTACAAATAATTCCATTTTGCATGCTTGGAGTATCTTGACAAAGCATATGGCCAAACACTAAGTTTGGTGTCCACATAGCTTCATGAAAAGTAGAAACTCATGCATCAATAATCATACAATTGTTGTTTTCCAAAATCTTATAAATGGAAAAATTCTTTTCCGGTAATGAAGGTATTAATTGTGATGTACCCTTTGACAAGAAACAAGTTTGGTGTTCATCAAACCTTGATGCACCGATTTAGGGATACAATTGATCCTTCATGAAAAAAAAAGGAGAAAAAGAAAGTATGATGAAAACAATTCTTATGAACATTTAACATTTGAATCTCACTAATTGGAGGAAGATACTCCTTTTCTTTATATATGACCAAACATTAAGTTTGGTGTCCTCCAAGGAGAGTGTCACGGTTCAAATGATATAAGAATTGATGGTTCACATAGTATTAATAAAAAAGAACACTCTTGCTACGGTTGGATAAAACTAATGGATGTTGTCTTGTTGTGGTGACTAGGAGGTCAAAGAATCTTCAAAGAAAAAGACAAGACAAAGGAAAGCATAGCATGAGGACAAAATCCCATCACATGCCTCGAAAAAGAAATCTGCCACTCCTTGAGAATGATCACGGCAAAGGCAAGGGAAGGAGCAAACTTTGTCTTCATTCATCCTTACATGCATACCTTTGATCTCCATAAGTCTAATTGCATCCCAGCCCTTCATTGCTCATTTAAAAGCATACCACCTTCAAGCCATGCACATGACCGAACCACTCCAACCTTGGAAACTTCACTCCCTTCATCACTCCTCAACATAACAAGCTCTGTGCAACATTTCTCTTACTTTAAACTCCAACCATTTAAACTTCTCTTCATCATTTCTTGTCATAGCAAGTTCGGTCTCAATTTCTTTTTTCTCCAAACACACATCAAACTCTCCAACATTCTTCACACTCCTTCTAACCTCACAAGACTCAACCAACCAAGTGATCATGGCCTCCTCCTCAAGAACCAAACGAAGAAAAGGGAAAGATCCCATGGTGGAGGAAGACACACATGAATATGACCAACGGAGATTCAAGTCTTGGTTTCATCAAATGCAAATTCAATGGATGAACGAGAAAAGAATCTATCCTGAAATTCCATTCTTGTTGCCGGATGATGGATGTCAAGAAATGAAGGACAAAATTCGGAAGAGGAGGTGGGAGGAACTTGCATCACCAGCCATCCGAATCAATGCCAATATCATAAGAGAGTTCTATGCAAATGTCCCAAGGCTTGACATGCGTGAGCCCCCAACGTACAAGAGCTATGTGCGGGGGGTGGAAGTAGACTTTAGCCCGGATGCAATCAAGAAAGTCTTGAAACTAAAGTCAGTCCGCTTTAGTGAACCGGGATACCAACAAAGATTGAATGAGGATCAGGATTATGATGAGATTGTGAGAGACATTTGTATGGAGAACTCCGAGTGGGAAGGAGATGACAAGAACAGATATAAGTACCTGAAGAGATGTAACCTCACCCCGGAAGCAAAAGGATGGTATGAGTTGATGAAAAGATCAATTCTGGGCACAGTGAACACCTCAGAAGTTAACAGGGAGAGAGCCGTGATGCTGCATTGCATCATTGTGGGAGGAGAGATAAGAGTTCATGAAATCCTTGCAAAAGACATTCAAAAGCTGGCTGAGAAGAATTCGGCCGGATCTTGGTTGTACTATCCGAGTACCATTTGGAGGTTGTGTGCAAAGGCTAAAGTTCCAATGGAAGAGGAGAATCCAATGTGGTTAAGCCAAGGCATGCCCATAACCATTGAACGAATGATGATGCCCCTTGAAGCACATCAAGGCCGAAGACCACATGGAATAAGGGAAAGAGAAGAACCAATGGAAGAAGATGAGCCACACTTAGAAGAAGAGCCACAAGAGGAGGAGGAACAGCCACACTTTTTCCCACATGGCAATATGGATATGACTCAAATGCAAGAAGCAATAGGAAGATTGTCACAACAGTACATGAGAATTCAAGAAAGGCAAGAGGAATACCATTCACTGTACATGAAAAACCAACAAGTACAAGAAGAAAGGGAGCTAAGAATAATGAACAAACAAAGTGAATTCGAGTCAAGATTCCTTGTGATGCAAGAAGAACATGCTTTTCAATCTCATGAATCTTTTGGGAAGTTGGAACAAATGCAAGCTGAAAATTTGAGGGCTCTCAAAGAGTTCACAACACTCCAAGATGCAAGGTATGGAGTACAAGCCGATTACAACATCAATAGCCAAATCAAACTGAACTATATTGGAGAACATTTGCACAACATGGATCCGGCTTTTCCAACTTTTGATGAATTCTTCAAAAAGAGAAGTGAGGTAGAGGTAAGCAATGCTATGAGACTTGAAGATAGAGTAGAGGAGGCTATGAATAAGGCTGGATTCTGGAGAGGCCAAGAGACACCAAACACGGATGGTGGGAACACTAGCAGCCAAGTGTATGAAAGGAGAAAGAAAAAGCATGACAAATGAAAGGTGGACTTGCTCCTTGTTCATCACTACAAAGAAAAAAGCATGCATTCTATCTGTTCTAAGTTGTCTTTGCATCTTTAAGTAGTTCTTTTTAATTAAAAGTCTTTGCATTATGTTTGTTTCTTTTAAAATAAGTAGGCTAGTTTATGTGTGTGCTTGTGTGTTTACTTTCACTTGACAAGAAGCATGTGTTGTCCCCTGCATCTTTAAGTTTAATAAAAGAAAAGTTTGAATGTGAAGCAAGATGATCTCTGTTAGATAGAAATAGAATAAAAGTAAGTGGTGGTATGTGTGTGGTTGTATAATAGCTCACTTTTAGTGAATAAAGAGCTAGGATATCTCATTCTAAGTAAAGAGTGGCCTACTGTCTATGAATCTCAATTAAATAAAAAAAATTCCTTGGTTAGAAAGAAAAACAAAAAGAAGGAAAGAAAAGAGATAGCCAAAAAGTGGCAGAACAAAAGGAAACAAAAAGAAACAAAGCTGGACACCAATAGCTTGAACTTTAAAATATATGCCTGTGGTGTCTTTGTACTAGGATCTGCTTGGATTAGTAAGCTCTTAGGAGTGCATCAACACTCGGTGACTTGGGTTAACTAATCTGGGATCATTAGCTAAAAGTCCACTATCAAGAGCAACCTAACTACAAGGCATTTAGTAACCCAAAGAGGTGCTGGGCATCAATGTTTTAAGAAGGAATGTGAGCCAAGTGTCTATGGTGAATAATGTGTCAAGTATAAAGAAAAGAAAATGAACTTGCTACACATGACACTCAAATAAAGCTTATAAACAAAGTAATAGCCAAGGATAAAAGAATAATGAGAGGTCATAGCAGTATGTTACTTGAAGCTTGAAGGAGACTTTCTAAGCCTAGGAGTCAGTAAGAAGTAAGTATTTACATATCCACACAAAGTCCCATGAACTATCAATAATACTTTGCTAGCATGAACATCCTCTTCCATTTCATTCTTTCTTCTCAATAAATCTTTTCTTGCTTGGGGACAAGCAAGCTTTAAGTTTGGTGTTGTGATGACAAGTCATCTTAGCCTATTTTAACTAGTCTTTTTCTTTTGTTTTCATTAGAATTATGCACTTTCTTGAGCTACAAGCAAGCCAATTAGGTAGATTTTCATGTTTCCTTTGATTTAATCAACCATGTATGAATTCATGCTATTTCATGAGGTTTTATACTATAATTGTTACATATTATGAAAGAATGATTATCTCATGATTTTAAGCATAGCTTTGATGTGTTTGGTTGATTAATGATAGGTGAAGAAAGCTTGGAGAAAGGTTGAAGCAAGAAGGAATAGCTAGGAGTAAAGAGAAGACAATGGAAAAAGTGAAATTGAACCAGGAAGCAAAAAGCTGGACCTAAAGTTAGCATCAAACTTTTGCACAAACTTTTGGTTGAAAAGTTAGCCCCAACGTTAGCCCCTAACTTTTGGGCTAACGTTGGAACTTGAAAATCACTCCCTGGGTACCAAAAGTTTGCGCCAACGTTAGCCCCTAACTTTGAGGCTAACGTTGGCACATGAAAATCACCCCTGGGCACCAAAAGTTTGCGCCAACGTTAGACCCCAAACTTTGAGGCTAACGTTGGCATGAAGAAAACCTCCCTGGGCACCAAAAGTTTGTGCCAACGTTAGCCCCCTAACTTGGTGGCTAACGTTGGCACATGAAAATCACAAGGGGAGGAGCAAAAGTTTGCGCCAACGTTAGCCCCCTAACTTGGTGGCTAACGTTGGCGCCACAAGTGCACAAGGTAAGGCCAACGTTAGGGCCAAAGTTAGACCCCTAACTTTGGCACCAACGTTGGTATCAGATGGATATAGTTACTGATATGAAAAGTTTGGGCAAAAGTTAGCCCCCTAACTTTTGCTCAAACTTTTGGTCCAACTTTTGCAAAACTCCAACCCGGTTCAATTGGTTCACTTTGGTTCTTCTCCAAACTTCAAGAGCAATCAACCAAGGCCTCTTTCAACCCAATTCCACCAAGAGCAAAGGCCCAACTCAAGGCTTGAAGATCATTTGAAGAAAGTGTATAAATAGGATAGAATTCAAGTTCTTCGGAGAGCTTTCTTTTGGAATTTTCATAATAGTTTTCGGAGAGCTTTGGATATTGAGTGATCTTTAATTTCTTTGTCTTGGGGAAGGAGAATTCACTTCTCTTCCTCTCAGTTTTATTGCTTTCAATTTCAATTACAATTGTCTTGGATTTTGGGTTGGAGAATTGAAGAAATTCTGTTTCAATCTCAACCTTGGATCTCACTGCTTTATTTACTGCTTGATTGAATTTCAATTTCTGTTAATTGCTCTTCATCCACTTTCTTTGAATTTCAATTTCAATTTCTTGTTGGATCTAGGAAGGCATTGAGATCTAGACTTAGTTTTCTAGTCTCTGGGTCCTGAGATCTAATTTCCCAATTTTACATTTTCTGTTTACTATTTTCATGTTCATTTACTTTTCTGCTTCAAGATCCAATCTAACCCAAGCCTTCTTCTACTTCTCTGCTCGATGCAATTTACTTTTCCTTGTTTAAATTCTGCAAATCCAATCCCCAATTCCCTTTACAATTCCAGCCGTTTACATTTCTTGCACTTTAAGATTCCGCAATTTACATTTCTTGCATTCTAAGTTTCTGCTATTTAATTTCTTGTTCTTTAAGATTAAGCACTTTAATTCCCTGTTCTCTTTACTTCCATGCAATTTAATTTCTGCAAAGCACAAAACACTCAACCAAATCTTGATTCGCTTGACTAAATTAACCACTAAGCTAAAATTGCTCAATCCTTCAATCCTTGTGGGATCGACCTCACTCCAGTGAGTTTTTATTACTTGATACGACCCGGTACACTTGCCGGTTAGATTTGTGTGTTTTGGGAGAAACTTATTTTGTGGAAAAAAATAGAAAAAAACTATGGAAAAAAACCGGAGGAGCTTGCCATAGATGAGGCCATTACGACTCGCCTTTAGGTGTCCTCCTCATGATAACGTCATTTAAAGAACAAGAGTCAGCACAACGTAGAAAAAAAAAACTCGGAAAAAATCCAAAAAAAAAACTGTGGAAAAAAAACCGGTGGAGCTTGCCGAAGATGAGGCCATTACGGCTTGCCTTTAGGTGTCCTCCTCAGGATAGCGTCGTTTAAAGAACAAGAGTCAGCACAACGTAAAAAAAAAAAAAAAAAACAGAAAAAAATTGTGGAAAAAAACCGGAGGAGCTTGCCATAGATGAGGTCATTACGGCTCGCCTTTAGGTGTCCTCCTCGGGAGAACGTCATTTAAAGAACAAGAGTCAGCACAACGTATGAAAAAAAAAAACGGAAAAAAACTCTGGAAAAAAAAAACGGAGAAGCTTGCCAAAGATGAGGCCATTACGGCTTGCCTTTAGGTGTCCTGCTCAGGAAAACGTCATTTAAAGAACAAGAGTCAGCACAACGTAAAAAATAAAAAAATAAAAAAAAAACTCGTAAAAAAATCGTAAAAAATCCGGAAAAAAAATCTGTGGAAAAAAACCGGAAGAGCTTGCCAAAGATGAGGCCATTACGGCTCGCCTTTAGGTGTCCTCCTCAGGATAGCGTCGTTTAAAGAACAAGAGTCAGCACAACGTAAAAAAAAAAAAAAAAAAAAAAAGCTCGGAATAAAATCGGAAAAAAACCGGAAAAAAAACTCTGGAAAAAAACCGGAGGAGCTTGCCGAAGATGAGGCCATTACGGCTCGCTGATGAGTATTTTGGTGGAAAAATAAATTTCTCCCAAAACACACAAATCTAACCGGAAAGTGCACCGGGTCGCATCAAGTATTAAAAACTCACGGGAGTGAGGTCGATCCCACAGGGATTGAAGGATTGAGCAATTTTAGTTTAATGGTTGATTTAGTCAAGCGAATCAAGATTTGGTTGATTGATTGGTGATTTGCAGAATTTAAATTGCAAGGAAAGTAAAGGGAACGGGTGATTGGCATGAAATTAAAGAGAACAAGAATTAAATTGCTGAATCTTAAAGTACAAGAAACATAAATTGCAGAAACTTAGATTGCAAGAAATGTAAATTGCAGAATCTTAAAGTGCAAGAAATGTAAATGGCTTGAAATGTAAAGGGGATTGGGGATTGGATTTGCAGAATTTAAACAAGGAAAAGTAAATTGCATCAAGCAGAGAAGTAGAAGAGGAGTGGGATCAATTTGGATCTCAGAGCAGAAAAGTAAATGAACATGAAAACAGTAACAGAGAATGTAAAATTGGGAAATTAGATCTCAGGACCCAGAGAGTAGAAAACCAAGTCTAGATCTCAATGCCTTCCTAGATCCAACAAGAACAATTGCAAGGGAATTGTAAATTGCAAGGAAAATAGATGAAGAACAATTAACAGAAACTGAAATTCAATTAAGCAGTGAATAAAGCAAGATCCAAGGTGAGATTGAAACAGAATTTCTTCAATTCTCCAACCCAAGATCCAAGACAATTGCAATTGAAATTGAAAGCAAGAAAATGAAGAGGAAGAGAGTGGAATTCTCCTTCCCCCAAACTAAGAAATTAAAGATCACTCAATATCCAAAGCTCTCCGAAAACTATTATGAAAGCTCCAAAGGAAAGCTCCCCGAAGAACTTGAATTCTATCCTATTTATACACTTTCTTCAAATGATCTTCAAGCCTTGAGTTGGGCCTTTGCTCTTGGTGGAATTGGGTTGAAAGAGGCCTTGGTTGATTGCTCTTGAAGTTTGGAGAAGAACCAAAGTGAACCAATTGAACCGGGTTGGAGTTTTGCAAAAGTTGGACCAAAAGTTGGAGCAAAAGTTAGAGTCTAACTTTTGGTCCAACTTTTTATATCAGCTCCCACATCTTGCTGATACTCACGTTGGTGCAAAAGTTAGGGGTCTAACTTTTGCACCAACGTTGGCCTTCCTTGGTGCACTTGAGGCGCCAACGTTAGCCTCCAAGTTAGGGGCTAACGTTGGCGCAAACTTTTGCTCCTCCCCTTATAGTTTTCATGTGCCAACGTTAGCCTCCAAGTTAGGGGCTAACGTTGGCGCAAACTTTTGGTGCCCAGGGGGTGATTTTCAAGTTCCAACGTTAGCCCAAAAGTTAGGGGCTAACGTTGAGGCTAACTTTTCACCCAAAAGTTTGTGCAAAAGTTTGAGGCTAACTTTAGGTCTAGCTTTTTTGCTTCCTGGTTCAATTTCACTTATTCCATTGTCTTCTCTTTACTCCTAGCCATTCCTTCTTGCTTCAACCTTTCTCCAAGCTTTCTTCACCTATCATTAATCAACCAAACACATCAAAGCTATGCTTAAAATCATGAGATATTCATTCTTTCATAATATGTGACAATTATAATATAAAACCTCATGAAATAGCATGAATTCATACATGGTTGATTAAATCAAAGGAAACATGAAAATCTACCCAATTGGCTTGCTTGTAGCTCAAGAAAGTGCATAATTCTAATGAAAACAAAAGAAAAAGACTAGTTAAAATAGGCTAAGATGACTTGTCATCACTTGCCTTTAGGTGTCCTCCTCAGGATAGCGTAGTTTAAAGGACGAGAGTCAGCACAACGTAAAAAAAAAACGAAAAAAACTGTGGAAAAAAACCGGAGAAGCTTGCCATAGATGAGGCCATTACGGCTCGCCTTTAGGTGTCCTCCTCGGGATAACGTCATTTAAAGAACGAGAGTCAGCACAACGTAAAAAAAAAAAAAACTTGGAAAAAAATCGTAAAAAAACCGGAATAAAACTGTGGAAAAAAACCGGAGGAGCTTGCCGAAGATGAGGCCATTACGGCTCGCCTTTAGGTGTCCTCCTCAGGATAGCGTCGTCTAAAGAACGAGAGTCAGCACAACGTAAAAAAAAAAAAAAAAAAACTCAGAAAAAAATCGAAAAAAAACCGGAAAAAAAAAACTGTGGAAAAAAAAACCGGAGGAGCTTGCCAAAGATGAGGCCATTACGGCTCGCCTTTAGGTCTCCTCCTCAGGATAGCGTCGTTTAAAGAACGAGAGTCAGCACAACGTAAAATAAAAAAAAAACTGTGGAAAAAAACCGGAGGAACTTGCCGAAGATGAGGCCATTATGGCTCGCCTTTAGGTGTCCTCCTCAGGATAGCGTCGTTTAACGAACGAGAGTCAGCACAACGTAAAAAATAAAAAAAAAACTCGAAAAAAATCGTAAAAAATCCTGAAAAAAAAAACTGTGGAAAAAAATTGGAGGAGCTTGCCGAAGATGAGGCCATTACGGCTCGCCTTTAGGTGTCCTCCTCAGGATAGCGTCGTTTAAAGGACGAGAGTCAGCACAACGTAAAAAAAAAAAAACGGAAAAAAACTGTGGAAAAAAACCGGAGGAGCTTGCCATAGATGAGGCCATTACGGCTCGCCTTTAGGTGTCCTCCTCGGGATAACGTCATTTAAAGAACGAGAGTCAGCACAACGTAAAAAAAAAAAAACTTGGAAAAAAATCGTAAAAAAACCGGAATAAAACTGTGGAAAAAAACCGGAGGAGCTTGCCGAAGATGAGGCCATTACGGCTCGCCTTTAGGTGTCCTCCTCAGGATAGCGTCGTTTAAAGGACGAGAGTCAGCACAACGTAAAAAAAAAAACGGAAAAAAACTGTAGAAAAAAACCGGAGGAGCTTGCCATAGATGAGGCCATTACGGCTCGCCTTTAGGTGTCCTCCTCGGGATAACGTCATTTAAAGAACGAGAGTCAGCACAACGTAAAAAAAAAAAACTTGGAAAAAAATCGTAAAAAAACCGGAATAAAACTGTGGAAAAAAACCGGAGGAGTTTGGCGAAGATGAGGCCATTACGGCTCGCCTTTAGGTGTCCTCCTCAGGATAGCGTCGTTTAAAGAACGAGAGTCAGCACAACGTAAAAAAAAAAAAAAAAAAAAAAAAAAAAAAATCGGAAAAAAACCGGAAAAAAAACTGTGGAAAAAAAACCGGAGGAGCTTGCCAAAGATGAGGCCATTACGGCTCGCCTTTAGGTCTCCTCCTCAGGATAGCATCGTTTAAAGAACGAGAGTCAGCACAACGTAAAATAAAAAAAAAACTGTGGAAAAAAACCGGAGGAACTTGCCGAAGATGAGGTCATTACGGCTCGCCTTTAGGTGTCCTCCTCAGGATAGCGTCGTTTAACGAACGAGAGTCAGCACAACGTAAAAAAAAAAAAAAAAAAGCTCGGAAAAAAATCGAAAAAAAAACCGGAAAAAAACTCTGGAAAAAAACCGGAGGAGCTTGCCGAAGATGAGGCCATTACGGCTCGTCTTTAGGTGTCCTCCTCAGGATAGCGTCGTTTAAAGAACGAGAGTCAGCACAACGTTAAAAAAAAAGGGAAAAAAACTCTGGAAAAAAACCGGAGAAGCTTGCCAAAGATGAGGCCATTACGGCTCGCCTTTAGGTGTCCTCCTCGGGATAACGTCATTTAAAAAACAAGAGTCAGCACAAAGTAAAAAATAAAAAAAAAAACTCGGAAAAAATCGTAAAAAATCCGGAAAAAAAAACTGTGGAAAAAAATCGGAGGAACATGCCGAAGATGAGGCCATTACGGCTCGCCTTTAGGTGTCCTCCTCAGGATAGCGTCGTTTAAAGAACGAGAGTCAGCACAAAGTAAAATAAAAAAAAAACGGAAAAAAACTGTTGAAAAAAACTGGAGGAGCTTGCCAAATATGAGGCCATTACGGCTCGTCTTTAGGTGTCCTCCTCGGGATAACGTCATTTAAAGAACGATAGTCAGCACAACGTAAAAAAAAAAAAACAAAACAAAAAAAAAACTGAAAAAAATGGAAAAAACTGTGGAAAAATACCGGAGGAGCTTGCCAAAGATGAGGCCATTACGGCTCACCTTTAGGTGTGCTCCTCATGATAACGTCATTTATAGAACAAGAGTCAGCACAACGTATAAAAAAAAAACTCGAAAAAAATTCGAAAAAAAAACTATGGAAAAAAACCAGAGGAGCTTGCCGAAGATGAGGCCATTACGGCTCGCATTTAGGTGTCCTCCTCAGGATAGCGTCGTTTAACGAACGAGTGTCAGCACAACGTAAAAAAAAAATGGAAAAAAACTGTGGAAAAAAAACCGGAGGAGCTTGCCGAAGATGAGGCCATTACGGCTCGCCTTTAGGTGTCCTCCTCAGGATAGCGTCGTTTAAAGAACGAGAGTCAGCACAACGTAAAAAAAAAAAAAAAAAAAGCTCGGAAAAAAATCAGAAAAAAACCGGAAAAAAAACTCTGGGAAAAAACCGGAGGAGCTTGCCGAAGATGAGGCCATTACGGCTCGGCTTTAGGTGTCCTCCTCAGGATAGCGTCGTTTAAAGGACGAGAGTCAGCACAACGTAAAAAAAAAAAAAACGGAAAAAAACTGTGGAAAAAAACCGGAGGAGCTTGCCATAGATGAGGCCATTACGGCTCGCCTTTAGGTGTCCTCCTCGGGATAACGTCATTTAAAGAACAAGAGTCAGCACAACGTAAAAAAAAAAAACTTGGAAAAAAATCGTAAAAAAACCGGAATAAAACTGTGGAAAAAAACCGGAGGAGCTTGCCGAAGATGAGGCCATTACGGCTCGCCTTTAGGAGTCCTCCTCAGGATAGCGTCGTTTAAAGAACGAGAGTCAGCACAACGTAAAAAAAAAAAAAAAAAAACTCGGAAAAATTGGAAAAAAACCGGAAAAAAAAACTGTGGAAAAACAACCGGAGGAGCTTGCCAAGGATGAGGCCATTACGGGTCACCTTTAGGTCTCCTCCTCAGGATAGCGTCGTTTAAAGAACGAGAGTCAGCACAACGTAAAATAAAAAAAATTGTGGAAAAAAACCGGAGGAACTTGCTGAAGATGAGGCCATTACGGCTCGCCTTTAGTTGTCCTCCTCAGGATAGCGTCGTTTCACGAACGAGAGTCAGCACAACGTAAAAAAAAAAAAAAAAAATAGAAAAAAAAAACTGTAGAAAAAAATCGGAGGAGCTTGCCAAAGGTGAGGCCATTACGGCTCGTCTTTATGTGTCCTCCTCGGGATAGCGTCATATAAAGAACGAGGGTCAGCACAACGTTAAAAAAAAAATCGGAAAAAAACCGGGAAAAAAACTGTGAAAAAAAAAACAGAGGAGCTTGCCAAAGATGAAGCCATTACGGCTCGTCCTTAGGTGTTGTCCTCGGGATAGTGTCTTTTAAAGAACGAGGGTCAGCACAACGTTAAAAAAAAAAAAGAAAACCGGAAAAAACTTTGAAAAAAAACCGGAGGAGCTTGCCAAAGATGAGGCCATTACGGCTCGTCTTTAGGTGTCCTCCTCGGGATAGCGTCATTTAAAGAACGAGAGTCAGCACAACGTAAATAAAAAATACCGGAAAAAAACTGTGAAAAAATACCGATGGAGCTTGCCAAAGATGAGGCCATTACGGCTCGCCTTTATGTGTCCTCCGCGGGATAGCGTCGTTTAAAGAACGATAGTCAGCACAACGTAAAAAAAAAAATTGAAAAAAAAACGGAAAAAACTGTGGAAAAATACCGGAGGAGCTTGCCAAAGATGAGGCCATTACGGCTCGCCTTTAGGTGTCCTCCTCGTGATAACGTCATTTAAAGAACAAGAGTCAGCACAACGTATAAAAAAAAAAAACTCGGAAAAAAAATCGGAAAAAAAAACTGTGCAAAAAAAACCGGTGGAGCTTGCCGAAGATGAGGCCATTACGGCTCGCCTTTAGGTGTCCTCCTCAGGATAGCGTCGTTTAAAGAACGAGAGTCAGCACAACGTAAAAAAAAAAAAAAAAAAAAAAAAAAAAAAAAAAAAAAAACTCATAAAAAATTGTAAAAAAACCGGAAAAAAAACTGTGGAAAAAAACCGGAGGAGCTTGCCGAAGTTGAGGCCATTACGGCTCGCCTTTAGGTCTCCTCCTCAGGATAGCGTCGTTTAAAGAACGAGAGTCAGCACAACGTAAAAAAAAAAAAAAATAACTCGGAAAAAAACCGGAAAAAAAAACTGTGGAGAAAAAACCGGACGAGCTTGCCAAAGATGAGGCCATTACGGCTCGCCTTTAGGTGTCCTCCCCGGAATAACGTGATTTAAAGAATAAGAGTCAGCACAACGTAATAAAAAAAATCGGAAAAAAATAAAAAAAAAACCGGGAAAAAAACTGTGAAAAAAACCGGAGGAGCTTGCCAAAGATGAGGCCATTACGGCTCGCCTTTATGTGTCCTCCTCGAGATAGCGTCATATAAAGAAGGAGGGTCAGCACAACGTAAAAAAAAAAAAAGAAAAAAGAATCGAAAAATAACCGGGAAAAAAACTACGAAAAAAAACCGGAGGAGCTTGCCAAAGATGAAGCCATTACGGCTCGCCTTTAGGTGTCCTCCTCGGGACAGCTTCATTTAAAGAACGAGAGTCAGCACAACGTAAAAAAAAAAACCTTCAAAAAAATCGGAGGAGCTTGCCAAAGATGAGGCCATTACGGCTCGCCTTTAGGTGTCCTCCTCGGGATAACGTGATTTAAAGAATGAGAGTCAGCACAACGTAATAAAAAAAACGGAAAAAAATCGGAAAAAAACCGGAAAAAAAGTTGTGAAAAAAACCGAAGGAGCTTGCCAAAGATGAGGCCATTACGGCTCGTCTTTATGTGTCCTCCTCGGGATAGCGTCATATAAAGAACGAGGGTCAGCACAACATTAAAAAAAAATCGGAAAAAAATCGGGAAAAAAACTGTGAAAAAAAAACGGAGGAGCTTGCCAAAGATGAAGCCACTACGGCTCACCTTTAGGTGTCCTCCTCGGGATAGCGTCTTTTAAAGAACGAGGGTCAGCACAACGTTAAAAAAAAAAAGAAAAAAAAGAAAACTGGAAATAACTTTGAAAAAAAACCGGAGGAGCTTGCCAAAGATGAGGCCATTACGGCTCGTCTTTAGGTGTCCTCCTCGGGATAGCGTCATTTAAAGAACGAGAGTCAGCACAACGTAAAAAAAAAATACCGGAAAAAAACTGTGAAAAAATACCGATGGAGCTTGCCAAAGATGAGGCCATTACGGCTAGCCTTTAGGTGTCCTCCTCGGGATAGCGTCATTTAAAGAACGAGACTCCGCATAACGTAAAAAAAAAAAAAACCGAAAAAAAAATCGAAAAAAAACCGGGAAAAAAACTGTGAAAAAAACCGGAGGAGCTTGCCAAAGATGAGGCCATTACGGCTCGCCTTTATGTGTCCTCCGCGGGATAGCGTTGTTTAAAGAACGATAGTCAGCACAACGTAAAAAAAATGGAAAAAAACGGAAAAAACTGTGGAAAAATACCGGAGGAGCTTGCCAAAGATGAGGCCATTACGGCTCGCCTTTAGGTGTCCTCCTCGTGATAACGTCATTTAAAGAACAAGAGTCAGCACAACGTATAAAAAAAAAAAACTCGGAAAAAAAATCGAAAAAAAAAACTGTGGAAAAAAAACCGGTGGAGCTTGCCGAAGATGAGGCCATTACGGCTCGCCTTTAGTTGTCCTCCTCAGGATAGCGTTGTTTAAAGAACGAGAGTCAGCACAACGAAAAAAAAAAAAAAAAAAAAACTCGAAAAAAATCGTAAAAAAACCGGAAAAAAAAACTATGGAAAAAAACGGGAGGAGCTTGCCGAAGTTGAGGCCATTACGGCTCGCCTTTAGGTCTCCTCCTCAGGATAGCGTCGTTTAAAGAACGAGAGTGAGCACGACGTATAAAAAAAAAAAAAAAACTCG
Organism: Arachis ipaensis; assembly: GCF_059453495.1. Classification (NCBI taxonomy): domain Eukaryota; kingdom Viridiplantae; phylum Streptophyta; class Magnoliopsida; order Fabales; family Fabaceae; genus Arachis; species Arachis ipaensis. The sequence goes on along the minus strand of NC_142437.1, from coordinate 52,684,331 downwards.
GAAAAAAATCCGAAAAAAACCGGAAAAAAACTCTGGAAAAAAACCGGAGGAGTTTGCCGAAGATGAGGACATTACGGCACGCCTTTAGGTGTCCTCCTCGGCATAACGTCATTTAAAGAACGAGAGTCAGCACAACGTAAAAAAAAAAATCGTACAAAAACCAGAAAAAAAAACTGTGAAAAAAACGGGAGGAGCTTGCCGAAGATGAGGCCATTACGGCTCGCCTTTAGGTGTCCTCCTCAGGATAGCGTCGTTTAAAGAACGAGAGTCAGCACAACGTAAAAAAAAAAAAAACTCAGAAAAAAAAAACTGTGGAAAAATAACCGGAGGAGCTTGCCGAAGATGAGGCCATTACGGCTCGCCTTTAGGTCTCTTCCTCAGGATAGCGTCGTTTATAGAACGAGAGTCAGCACAACGCAAAAAAAAAAAAAAAAAAAACCTGAATAATAACGGAAAAAAAACCGGAAAAAAACTGTGGAAAAAAACCGTAGGAGCTTGCCAAATATGAGGCCATTACGGCTCGCCTTTAGGTGTCCTCCTCGGGATAACGTCATTTAAAGAACGATAGTCAACACAACGTAAAAAAAAAAACTGAAAAAAAAACGGAAAAAACTGTGGAAAAATACCGGAGGAGCTTGCCAAAGATGACGCCATTACGGCTCGCCTTTAGGTGTCCTCCTCGTGATAACGTCATTTAAAGAACAAGAGTCAGCACAACGTATAAAAAAAAAAAACTCGGAAAAAAAAACTGTGGAAAAAAAACTGGTGGAGCTTGCTGAAGATGAGGCCATTACGGCTCGCCTTTAGGTGTCCTCCTCAGGATAGCGTCGTTTAAAGAACGAGAGTCAGCACAACGTAAAAAAAATAAAATAAAATAAAATAAAATAAAATACTGAAAAAAACTGTTGAAAAAAATCGGAGGAGCTTGCCATAGATGAGGCCATTACGGCTCGCCTTTAGTTGTCCTCCTCGGGACAACGTCATTTAAAGAACGAGAGTCAGCACAACGTTAAAAAAAAAAAAAAAAAACTCTGAAAAAAAACCCTGAAAAAACCGGAGGAGCTTGACGAAGATGAGGCCATTACGGCTCGCCTTTAGGTGTCCTCCTCGGGACAACGTCATTTAAAGAACGAGAGTCACCACAACGTAAAAAAAAAAAAAAAATCTCGGGAAAAAACCGGAAAAAAAACTCGGGAAAAAAACCGGAGGAGCTTGCCGAAGATGAGGCCATTACGGCTCGCCTTTAGGTGTCCTCCTCCGGATAGCGTCGTTTAAAGAACGAGAGTCAGCACAACGTAAGAAAAAAAAAAACGGAAAAAAACTCTGGAAAAAAACCGGAGAAGCTTGCCAAAGATGAGGCCATTACGGCTCGCCTTTAGGTGTCCTCCTCGGGATAACGTCATTTAAAGAACAAGAGTCAGCACAATGTAAAAAATAAAAAAAAATAAAAAAAAAACTCGGAAAAAAATCGTAAAAAAACCGGAAAAAAAACTGTGGAAAAAAACCGAAGGAGCTTGCCGAAGATGAGGCCATTACGGCTCGCCTTTAGGTGTCCTCCTCAGGATAGCTTCGTTTAAAGAACGAGAGTCAGCACAACGTAAAATAAAAAAAAAACGGAAAAAAACTGTGGAAAAAAACCGGAGGAGCTTGCCATAGATGAGGCCATTACGGCTCGCCTTTAGGTGTCCTCATCGAGATAACGTCATTTAAAGAACGAGAGTCAGCACAACGTAAAAAAAAAAAAAACTGAAAAAAACGGAAAAAATTGTGGAAAACTACCGGAGGAGCTTGCCGAAGATGAGGCATTATAGCTCGCCTTTAGGTGTCCTCCTCAGGATAGCGTCGTTTAACGAACGAGAGTCAGCACAACGTAAAAAAAAAAAAAAAAAAAAAAAAAAAAAAAAGAAAAAAAAAACAAAACTCGGAAAAAAATCGTAAAAAAACCGGAAAAAAAAACTGTGAAAAAAAATCGGAGGAGCTTGCCGAAGATGAGGCCATTACGGCTCGCCTTTAGGTGTCCTCCTCAGCATAACGTGATTTAAAGAATGAGAGTCAGCACAACGTAATAAAAAAAACCAGAAAAAAATCGGAAAAAAACCGGGAAAAAAATTATAAAAAAAACCGGAGGAGCTTGCCAAAAATGAGGCCATTACGGCTCGCCTTTATGTGTCTTCCTTGGGATAGCGTCATATAAAGAACGAGGGTCAGCACAACGTTAAAAAAAAATCGGAAAAAAACCGGAAAAAAACTGTGAAAAAAAACGGAGGAGCTTGCCAAAGATGAAGCCATTACGACTCGCCTTTAGGTGTCTTCCTCGGGATAGCGTCATTTAAAGAACGAGAGTCAGCACAACGTTTAAAAAAAAAAGAAAAAAAAAGAAAACCAGAAAAAACTTTGAAAAAAAACCGGAGGAGCTTGCCCAAGATGAGGCCATTACGGCTCGCCTTTATTTGTCCTCCTCGGGATAGCGTCATATAAAGAACGAGGGTCAGCACAACGTAAAAAAAAAAAGCCGGGAAAAAAACTGTGAAAAAAACCGGAGGAGCTTGCCAAAGATGAGGCCATTACGGCTCGCCTTAATGTGTCCTCCTCGGGATAGCGTCATATAAAGAACGAGGGTCAGCACAACGTAAAAAAAAAAAAGAAAAATAAATCGAAAAATAACCGGGAAAAAACTATGAAAAAAAACCGGAGGAGCTTGCCAAAGATGAAGCCATTACGGCTCGCCTTTAGGTGTCCTCCTCGGGACATCTTCATTTAAAGAACGAGAGTCAGCACAACGTAAAAAAAAAAAAAAAACCCGGAAAAAAATCGGAGGAGCTTGCCAAAGATGAGGCCATTACGGCTCGCCTTTAGGTGTCCTCCTCGGGATAACGTGATTTAAAGAATGAGAGTCAGCACAACGTAATAAAAAAAAAACAGAAAAAATCGGAAAAAAACCGGGAAAAAAATTGTGAAAAAAATCGAAGGAGCTTGCCAAATATGAGGCCATTACGGCTCGCCTTTATGTGTCCTCCTCGGGATAGCGTCATATAAAGAACGAGGGTCAGCACAACGTTAAAAAAAAAATCGGAAAAAAACCAGGAAAAAAACTGTGAAAAAAAAACGGAGAAGCTTGCCAAAGATGAAGCCATTACGGCTCGCCTTTAGGTGTCCTCCTCGAGATAGCGTCTTTTAAAGAACGAGGGTCAGCACAACGTTAAAAAGAAAAAAAGAAAAAAAAGAAAACCGGAAAAAACTTTGAAAAAATACCGGAGGAGCTTTCCAAAGATGAGGCCATTACGGCTCGTCTTTAGGTGTCCTCCTCGGGATAGCGTCATTTAAAGAACGAGAGTCAGCACAACGTAAAAAAAAAAAACCGGAAAAAAACTATGAAAAAATACCGGAGGAGCTTGCCAAAGATGAGGCCATTACGGCTCGCCTTTAGGTGTCCTCCTCGGGATAGCGTCAAAAAAAAAAAACCGGGAAAAAAACTGTGAAAAAAACCGGAATAGCTTGCCAAAGATGAGGCCATTACGGCTCGCCTTTATGTGTCCTCCTCGGGATAGCGTCATATAAAGAACGAGGGTCAGCACAATGTAAAAAAAAAAAGAAAAAGAAAAAAAATCGGAAAATAACCGGGAAAAAAACTATGAAAAAAACTGGAGGAGCTTGCCAAAGATGAAGCCATTACGGCTCGCCTTTAGGTGTCCTCCTCGGGACAGCTTCATTTAAAGAACATGAGTCAGCAAAATGTAAAAAAAAAAAAAAAAAAAAAAAGAACCGGAAAAAAATCGGAAAAAAACTGTGAAAAAAACCGGAGGAACTTGCCAAAGATGAGGCCATTACGGCTCGCCTTTATGTGTCCTCCTCGTGATAGCGTCATATAAAGAACGAGGGTCAGCACAATGTAAAAAAAAAAAAAGAAAAAAAAATCGAAAAATAACCAGGAAAAAAAACTATGAAAAAAACCGGAGGAGCTTGCCAAAGATGAAGCCATTATGGCTCGCCTTTAGGTGTCCTCCTCGGGACAGCTTCATTTAAAGAACGATAGTCAGCACAACGTAAAAAAAAAAAGGAACAGGAAAAAAATCGGAAAAAAACTGTGAAAAAAACCGGAGGAGCTTGCCAAGGATGAGGCCATTACGGCTCGCCTTTATGTGTCCTCCTCGGGATAGCGTCATATAAAGAACGAGGGTCAGCACAAGATAAAAAAAAACAGGAAAAAACTGGGAAAAAAACTGCGGAAAAAAACCGGAGGAGCTTGCCAAAGATGAGGCCATTACGGGTCGCCTTTAGGTGTCGTCCTAGGGATAGCGTCATTTAAAGAACGAGAGTCAGCACAACGTAAAGAAAAAAAACAGGAAAAAGCCCAAAAAAAAATCAGAAAAAAACCGGGAAAAAACTGTGAAAAAAACCGGAGGAGCTTGCCAAAGATGAGGCCATTACGGCTCGCCTTTAGGTGTCCTCCTCAGGATAGCGTCGATTAAAGAACGAGAGTCATCACAACGTTAAAAAAAAAAAAAAAAAAAAAAAAAAAAAAAAAACTCGGGGAAAAAATCGGAAAAAACCGGAAAAAAAACTCTGGAAAAAAACTGGAGGAGCTTGCCAAAGATGAGGCCATTATGGCTCGCCTTTAGGTGTCCTCCTCAGGATAGCGTCGTTTAAGGAACGAGAGTCAGCACAACGTAAAATAAAAAAAAAAAACGGAAAAAAACTGTGGAAAAAAACCGGAGGAGCTTGCCATAGATGAGGCCATTACGGCTCGCCTTTAGGTGTCCTCCTCGGGATAACGTCATTTAAAGAACGAGAGTCAGCACAATGTAAAAAAAAAAAAAACTGAAAAAAACGGAAAAAATTGTGGAAAACTAACGGAGGAGCTTGCCGAAGATGAGGCATTACAGCTCACCTATAGGTGTCCTCCTCAGGATAGCATCGTTTAACGAACGAGAGTCAGCACAACGTAAAAAAAAAAAAAAAAAAAAAAACTCAGAAAAAAACCGGAAAAAAAACTCTGGAAAAAAAACCGGAGGAGCTTGCCGAAGATGAGGCCATTACGGCTCGCCTTTTGGTGTCCTCCTCAAGATAGCGTCGTTTAAAGAACCAGAGTCAGCACAACGTAAAAAAAAAAAAACGGAAAAAAACTCTGGAAAAAAACCGGAGAAGCTTGCCAAAGATGAGGCCATTATGGCTCGCCTTTAGGTGTCCTCCTCGGGATAACGTCATTTAAAGAACAAGCGTCAGCACAACGTAAAAAAAAAAAAAAAAAAAAACTCGGAAAAAAAATGGAAAAAAAACTGTGGAAAAAAACCGGAGGAGCTTGCCGAAGATGAGGCCATTACGGCTTGCCTTTAGGTCTCCTCCTCAGGATAGTGTCGTTTAAAGAACGAGAGTCGGCACAACGTAAAAAAAAAAAAATGGAGCGAAAATAAACTTTGGAAAAAAATCGGAGGAGCTTGCCAAAGATGAGGCCATTACGGCTCGCCTTTAGGTGTCCTCCTCGGGACAACTTCATTTAAAGAACGAGAGTCGGCACAACGTAAAAAAAAAAAAAAAAACTCTGAAAAAAATCGGAAAAAAACCGGAAAAAAACTGTGGAAAAAAACCGGAGAAGCTTGCCGAAGATGGGGCCATTACGACTCGCCTTTAGGTGTCCTCCTCAGGATAGCGTCGTTTAAAGAACGAGAGTCAGCACAACGTAAAAAAAAAAACTTTGAAAAAAATCGGAAAAAAACGGGAAAAAAAAACTGTGGAAAAAAAAACCGGAGGAGCTTGCCAAAGATGAGGCCATTACGGCTCGCCTTTAGGTGTCCTCCTCGGGATAATGTGATTTAAAGAATGAGAGTCAGCACAACGTAATAAAAAAAAAACAGGAAAAAAATCGGAAAAAAACCGGGAAAAAATTGTGAAAAAAACCGGAGGAGCTTGCCAAAGATGAGGCCAATACGGCTCGCCTTTATGTGTCCTCCTCGGGATAGCGTCATATAAAGAACGAGGGTCAGCACAACGTTAAAAAAAAATCGGAAAAAAACCGGAAAAAAAACTGTGAAAAAAAACGGAGGAGCTTGCCAAAAATGAAGCCATTACGACTCGCCTTTAGGTGTCTTCCTCGGGATAGCGTCATTTAAAGAACGAGAGTCAGCACAACGTTTAAAAAAAAAGAAAAAAAAAAGAAAACCGGAAAAAACTTTGAAAAAAAACCGGAGGAGCTTGCCCAAGATGAGGCCATTACGGCTCGCCTTTATTTGTGCTCCTCGGGATAGCGTCTGATGACAAGTCATCTTAGCCTAGTTTCACTAGCCTTTTTCTTTTATTTTCATTCAGTTTTATGCACTTTCTTGCATTATAAATTAGCCATTTGAATTGGAATTGCTTGGTTTCCTTAAATCAATCAACCACCTTTTAATTGATACAAAATCATGAGGTTCAAGCCAACTTTAGTTGATAATTAATTGATTTATAAACCTTGTGAATTTTGTGATACTTTGATTGGTTGTTTTGATTACTTGTAGGTGAAGAAAGGAAACAAAAGGTGTGCCAACATTATGGAAGAAGGTTGCAAGAATGAGTGTGAGAAAATGGAATTCACGTTTGAGCTAACGTTTGCCTCAAACGTCAACTCAAACGTGAGTAGCAGTTGAAGAACACCCTGGGGAAAAGCCAACGTTTACGCTAACGTTTGCCTCAAACGTTGAGGTCAAACGTTGGCTGAAGAATGAAGCTCCTGGAAAGCAACGTTTGAGCCAATGTTTGCCTCAAACGTGAGGTCAAACGTTGGCTCCAAAAGAGAAGAGAATTGAAGCTCCTGGGAAGGCAACGTTTGCGCCAACGTTTGCCTCAAACGTGAGGTCAAACGTTGGCGCCAAAGAGAAGAGAAATGGCATCCCTGGAGGCAGCAACGTTTGAGCCAACGTTTGCCTCAAACGTGAGGTCAAACGTTGGCTCCAAAAAGAAGAGAGTTGGAGCTCCTGGGCACAGCAACGTTTGAGCCAACGTTTGACTCAAACGTGAGGTCAAATGTTGGCACCAAACAGCATGAAGGGGCATACTTCAAACAAGAATAACTTGAGTTGTAGATGTCCAATTGAGGTGATTCCAAGTGGGTTAGAAAGCTGACATTCAGAGCTTTCCAACCATATATAATAGTCTCTATTGGGCACAAAATTGACAACGCAATAAGAGGACAAAGTAGCCCCCAAGAAGCATACAAGAAGGGAGGTCCACGTTTGAGCTCACGTTTGACCTCAAACGTTGAGCCAAACGTGGAAGACAGCACACGGCCTAGCTGCATAATGCCTCACTCAAGTAACGTTTGAGTCAACGTTTGCCTCAAACGTTGGCTCAAACGTGAATGGTTCATGGCTTGGTTCACTAATGGATTTCCTCCCAACACCAAGAGCAATCAACAGAGGCTACTATCAACCCAATTCCATCAAGGCTAAAGGCCCAATTCAAGGCTTAATGATCATTTGAAGAAAGTGTATAAATAGCTTAGGATTTGAAGTTTTTAAGAGCTTTTTTTTCCTTTTGAGTTTTTACTGATTAATTTTGGGAGAGAGCTTTTGGTTTTGAGCTATTTTGGAGATTCTGAGTCTTTGGGGAAGGAGAATTGAATTCTCTTCCTCTTAGTTTTCTTGTTTTACATTTCATTTACACTTGTTTTGAATCTTGGGTTGGAGAATTGAGGAAATTCTGTCTCAATCTCACCTTGAGATTTTCTTCTGTTTGATTTACTGCATCATTGAGAAGTTGCGATTCCATTTCTTTTCTTCTACTGCTGCATCTTTACTTTTCTTGCAATTAAATTCTGAAATTGGATCTAGGAAGGCATTGAGATCTAGACTTGGTTATCTAGTCTCTTGGGTCCTGAGATCTGGAGTTTTCATTTTAATTTCTCTGTTGAATGCTTCTTCAAGCAATTTACGTTTCCAGTTGAGATCCGTTTCATTTTAATTCCTCCTTTACTTCCCTGATTGTTGCAATTTACTTTCCTGTGTTTAATTTCTGCAATTCCACATCCCTAACCCATTTACAATTCAAGCCATTTACATTTCTTGCACCTTAAGATTCAGTCATTTACATTTCTTGCAATCTAAGTTTCTGCAATTTAATTTCTTGTTGTTTAAGATTCAGCACTTTTGTTTTCTGTTCTCTTTAATTTCTTGCAATTCACCCACTCCCCTTTACATTTCAAGCAAATTTAGTTTCTGAAATCATCCTTCACTCAACTCAACACTTGATTCGCTTGACTAAATCAACCACTAAACTAAAATTGCTCAATCCTTCAATCCCTGTGGGATCGACCTCACTCATGTGAGTTATTATTACTTGATGCGACCCGGTACACTTGCCGGTGAGTTTTGTGTTGGATCGTTTTCCACACGATCAAGTTTTTGGCGCCGTTGCCGGGGATTGAAATAGATTGACAATGATTAAGTGAAGTGGAGATCTAGATCAAGCACTTTTTCTTTTCTGTTCTTTAATTTTCAATTAACCCACTAACTGTTTGAATTTTTGCCTGAGATAACTGAAACTTCGCTTTAGCAACAAAGTGAAGTCTTCCTGGAAATTTCTAGCTCTATGCAATGCTCCTGCTTACACAAGAGAAGCAATTTCTGCCACTAATCTCCCAAGTCATGGAGGAAAGGAATCCTACAGCAAGAGGAGAAAAACTGAGGCATTATGACTTCCAGCCTCCATAATCAAAGAGCAAGATGTCAAGCTAGTGACAATAAAAGAGCGCTTGTTGGGAGGCAACCCAACCGGAGGTAACCATCTCTTCATATCTATTTTAATAAAATGGTTAATTAGTTTTATCTATATTGAAAGAAGCTAAGTTTGGTGTTGCACACCAAAACAATCTAAAGGAGAATGAAGGATTCTAAGTTTGGTGTTCCACCAAAATCCCATCATAAAACACATTCTCACTTTCTGCATAATGCTGGCTTCAAGCATGTTGGATGAACTAGTTAACTATTCTGCTGTTTCCTAGTTTTCAGTTTTATTGCTTCTGAAAAAGAAAAAAAGAGTTTTACACATGGTTAAGTTGATGCATGAAAACCATTGGCAAGGTACTAAGTTTGGTGTTCCCACACCAAAGTAAGTACAAAAGCCCATAAATAAATCATGCATGCTAATCATTGTTTCTAAGTGCTTGGGGAACAAGCAACTTTCAATATCACTGCAGGGTACCATACAAACTTTTGGAAGGATTAAGCATCATCTATCAAAAGGAAGAAAGAGGAATGTAAAGATCGGCAATGATGATGAGGAAGAGGAAAGCAAGCGAACTCCAAAAGGTTGTATTGTTCAGTGATTATTTTGTATCAGATGCTGCTAAATTGAAAGTTACATAATACCCCTGCCTGCCTGCATAGCATAGTTTTTTCTGTAATTCAATAAGCAAGATGCTTGATCATTCACAACATTTTTCTCTTCAAAACTTGTTTGCACTCAATGTTCAAAAATTGCATCACATGAAAGTTCTTTGAAAAGAAGGATTGAGGAATTAAACAATTTTGAGGCAAGCAAAAGATTAGGAGAAGTGGTGGTTCTAGTTGTATGATTATGCATTGAGGTTGCATGCTTGTAAAAACTTGCATGGGAGCTCATAGGCAGGACATGAAGTTCAAAGAAGTATTGTGGAGATTCTCAAAAATCTATTGATCCAAGAAGCAGCAAACAAAACAAAAGAAAATAAAGAAAATACAAAAGCAAAAAGAACATGGCCCAAGGCTCTGAGCATCAATTACTAGGCAGAAAAAGAAAGAAGAAACAAAACTCAAAGAGTTGTTAGCCTAGTAAATGCTTGTGGTTGAGTTGTGTCAAAGAAAGAGGCTTGAGCAAGTAAATCCTTAGGGGTGCTTTAACACCTAATACCTTAAAACCAACTGGTTTAGGAGTATTGATTGAAAGCTTATCTAAAGAGCCGCTTTGAGACATGATACTTAGAGTCGAGGCCAAAGCAAAGAAACTATAAGCTGCTTCAAGGTGACTACATATAAAGAGATCTCCATGATACCATTTGGATGAAAATCCTAAGACCTAAGACTCCCAATATGTGAGGACTAGTGAGCACTGAAGCCCTTGCATGAGCATATGATTTAGAGTTCACCCCACTGACACTTAATTACTTCACTCACCGGACAGAACATGTAATTCTTCAAATCCATTCAAAATTGAAAGAACCTTTGAGCATAATTCTTTTCTTGCTTGGGGACAAGCAAGCTTTAAGTTTGGTGTTGTGATGACAAGTCATCTTAGCCTAGTTTCACTAGCCTTTTTCTTTTATTTTCATTCAGTTTTATGCACTTTCTTGCATTATAAATTAGCCATTTGAATTGGAATTGCTTGGTTTCCTTAACTCAATCAACCACCTTTTAATTGATACAAAATCATGAGGTTCAAGCCAACTTTAGTTGATAATTAATTGATTTATAAACCTTGTGAATTTTGTGATACTTTGATTGGTTGTTTTGATTACTTGTAGGTGAAGAAAGGAAACAAAAGGTGTGCCAACATTATGGAAGAAGGTTGCAAGAATGAGTGTGAGAAAATGGAATTCACGTTTGAGCTAACGTTTGCCTCAAACGTCAACTCAAACGTGAGTAGCAGTTGAAGAACACCCTGGGGAAAAGCCAACGTTTACGCCAACGTTTGCCTCAAACGTTGAGGTCAAACGTTGGCTGAAGAATGAAGCTCCTGGAAAGCAACGTTTGAGCCAACGTTTGCCTCAAACGTGAGGTCAAACGTTGGCTCCAAAAGAGAAGAGGCCATTACGGCTCGCCTTTAGGTGTCCTCCTCGGGATAGCGTCATTTAAAGAACGAGAGTCAGCACATTGTAAAAAAAAAAAAACCCAGAAAAAAACCGAAAAAAAATCGGAAAAAAATCGGGAATAAAACTGTGAAAAAAACCGGAGGAGCTTGCCAAAGATGAGGCCATTACGGCTCGCCTTTAGGTGTCCTTCTCTGGATAGCGTCATTTAAAGAACGAGAGTCAGCACAACGTAAAAAAAAAAAACTGGAAAAAACCGAAAAAAAAACCTAAAAAAAACTGGGAGAAAAACTGTGAAAAAAACTGGAGGAGCTTGCCAAGGATGAGGCCATTACGGCTCGCCTTTATGTGTCCTCCTCGGGATAGCGTCATATAAAGAACGAGGGTCAGCACAACGTTATAAAAAAAAAAACCCGGAAAAAGTCGGAAAAAACTGTGAAAAAAACCGGAGGAGCTTGCCAAAGATGAGGCCATTACGGCTCGCCTTTATGTGTCCTCCTCGGGATAGCGCCATTTAAAGAACGAGGGTCAACACAACGTTAAAATAAAAAATAAAAAAAACAGGAAAAAAACTGTGAAAAAAAACCCGGAAAAAAATCGGAGGAGCTTGCCAAAGATGAGGCCATTACGGCTCTACTTTAGGTGTCCTCCTCGGGATAGCGTCATTTAAAGAACGAGAATCAGCACAACGTAAAAAAGAATACCGGAAAAAAACTGTGAAAAAACACCGGAGGAGTTTGCCAAAGATGAGGCCATTACGGCTCGCCTTTAGGTGTCCTCCTCGGGATAGCGTCATTTAAAGAACGAGACTCACCATAAGGTAAAAAAAAAAAAACCGAAAAGAAATCGAAAAAAAACCGGGAGAAAAACTGTGAAAAAAACCGGAGGAGCTTGCCAAAGATGAGGCCATTACGGCTCGCCTTTATGTGTCCTCCTCGAGATAGCGTCATATAAAGAACGAGGGTCAGCACAACGAAAAAAAAAAATCGGAAAATAACCGGGAAAAAAAACTATGAAAAAAATCGGAGGAGCTTGCCAAAGATGAAGCCATTACGGCTTGCCTTTAGGTGTCCTCCTCGGGACAGCTTCATTTAAAGAACGATAGTCAGCACAACGTAAAAAAAAAAAGGAACCGGAAAAAAATCGGAAAAAAAATGTGAAAAAAACCGGAGGAGCTTGCCAAGGATGAGGCCATTACGGCTCGCCTTTATGTGTCCTCCTCGGGATAGCGTCATATAAAGAACGAGGGTCAGCACAAGATAAAAAAAAAAAGGAAAAAACTGGGAAAAAAACTGTGGAAAAAAACCGGAGGAGCTTGCCAAAGATGAGGCCATTACGGGTCGCCTTTAGGTGTCGTCCTTGGGATAGCGTCATTTAAAGAACGAGAGTCAGCACAACGTAAAGAAAAAAAAAAACAGGAAAAAACCCAAAAAAAAAATCGGAAAAAAACCGGGAAAAAACTGTGAAAAAAATCGGAGGAGCTTGCCAAAGATGAGGCCATTACGGCTCGCCTTTATGTGTCCTCCTCGAGATAGCGTCATATAAATAACGAGGGTCAGCACAACATAAAAAAAAAAAAAGCCGGGAAAAAAACTGTGAAAAAAACCGGAGGAGCTGCCAAAGATGAGGCCATTACGGCTTGCCTTTATGTGTCCTCCTCGGGATAGCCTCATATAAAGAACGAGGGTTAGCACAACGTAAAAAAAAAAAAAAGAAAAAAAATCGGAAAATAACCGGGAAAAAAACTATGAAAAAAAACTGTAGGAGCTTGCCAAAGATGAAGCCATTACGGCTCGCCTTTAGGTGTCCTCCTCGGGACAGCTTCATTTAAAGAACGAGAGTCAGCACAACGTAAAAAAAAAAAGAAAAAAAACCGGAAAAAAATCGGAGGAGCTTGCCAAAGATGAGGCCATTACGGCTCGCCTTTAGGTGTCCTCCTCGGAATAACGTGATTTAAAGAATGAGGGTCAGCACAACGTAAAAAAAAAAAAAAAAAAAAAAAAAAAAAAAAAAAAAAAAAAAAAAAAAAAAAAAAAAAAAAAACCAGAAAAAAATTGGAAAAAAACGGGGAAAAAACTGTGAAAAAAACCGGAGGAGCTTGCCAAAGATGAGGCCATTACAGCTCGCCTTTATGTGTCTTCCTCGGGATAGCGTCATATAAAGAACGAGGGTCAACACAACGTTAAAAAAAATCGGAAAAAAACCGGGAAAAAAACTATGAAAAAAAAATGGAGGAGCTTGCCAAAGATGAAGCCATTACGGCTCGCCTTTAGGTGTCCTCCTCGGGATAGCGTCATTTAAAGAACGAGAGTCAGCACAACGTTAAAAAAAAAAAAAAAAGAAGAAAACCGGAAAAAACTTTGAAAAAAAACCGGAGGAGCTTGCCAAAGATGAGGCCATTACGGCTCGCCTTTAGGTGTCCCTCTCGGGATAGCGTCATTTAAAGAACGAGACTCAGTATAACGTAAAAAAATAGGAAAAAAACCAGGAAAAAAACTGTGAAAAAAAAACCGGAGGAGCTTGCCAAAGATGAAGCCATTACGGCTCGCCTTTAGGTGTCCTCCTCGGGATAGCATCATTTAAAGAACGAGAGTCAGCACCTCGTTAAAAAAAAAAAAAAACGGAAAAAACTTTGGAAAAAAACCGGAGGAGCTTGCCAAAGATGAGGCCATTACGGCTCGCCTTTAGGTGTCCTCCTCTGGATAGCGTCATTTAAAGAATGAGAGTCAGCACATTGTAAAAAAAAAAAAAAACCAGAAAAAACCGAAAAAAAATCGGAAAAAAACCGGGAATAAAACTGTGAAAAAAACCGGAGGAGCTTGCCAAAGATGAGGCCATTACGGCTCGCCTTTAGGTTTCCTTCTCTGGATAGCGTCATTTAAAGAACGAGAGTCAGCACAACGTAAAAAAAAAAACCAAGAAAAAACTGAAAAAAAAAACCTAAAAAAAACTGGGAGAAAAACTGTGAAAAAACCCGGAGGAGCTTGCCAAGGATGAGGCCATTACGGCTCGCCTTTATGTGTCCTCCTCGGGATAGCGTCATATAAAGAACAAGGGTCAGCACAACGTTATAAAAAAAAAAACCCGGAAAAAAGTCGGAAAAAACTGTGAAAAAAACCGGAGGAGCTTGCCAAAGATGAGGCCATTACGGCTCGCCTTTATGTGTCCTCCTCGGAATAGCGTCATTTAAAGAACGAGGGTCAACACAACGTTAAAATAAAAAATAAAAAAAACCGAAAAAAAACAGTGAAAAAAAACCGGAGGAGCTTGCCAAAGATGAGGCCATTACGGCTCGTCTTTAGCTGTCCTCCTCGGGATAGCGTCATATAAAGAACGAGGGTCAGCACTGATGTGTGGAAAACGATCCAACACAAAACTCACCGGCAAGTGTACCGGGTCGCATCAAGTAATAATAACTCACATGAGTGAGGTCGATCCCACAGGGATTGAAGGATTGAGCAATTTTAGTTTAGTGGTTGATTTAGTCAAGCGAATCAAGATTTGGTTGAGTGATTTGTAACTTGCAGAAACTAAATTGCATCAAAAGTAAAGGGAGAGGGGTAAAATGCAGTAAATTAAAGAACAGGAAAGTAAAGAAGCAGATTCTTAAAGTGCAAGTAATATAAATTGCAGAAACTTAGATTGCAAGAATTGTAAATGACTGAAGCTTAAAGTGCAAGAAATGTAAATTGCTTGAATCATAAAAGGAATTGGGAATTGGGATAGCAAAATCTGAACAAGAACAACTAAATTGCATTAAACATAAAAGAGAAAATCTAAGTGCAGTGAAGTAGATCTTAACAGAAAAGTAAAATGGCTTGAGAATTTAAAGAACTGGAAAGCAGTGCTTAAGTTGCAGCAATTCTAAAAGGTGTTGAAGATCTCAGGAGTGGAAGAGACTAGATAACAAGTCTAGATCTCAAATCCTTCCTTGATCCAACAAGAGAAATTGCAAAAGAAGTAAAGAAAAGTAAATTGCAGAAGCAAAGTAGATGAAGAAGCAGTAAACAAAAATTCAAATTCAATTATGCAGAAAGAAAATAAACAAGGGATCTCAAGGTGAGATTGAAACAGAATTTCTTCAATTCTCCACCCAAGATCCAAAGCAAGAAAAGTAAAGAGTGCTTCCAGCAAGGAACCAAGAAGAAGAGAGATCAATTCTCCTTCCAAGTTCTCTCCGAAAGTCCAAAAGCTCCCAATTAAAATGCAAGTAAAAAGGAAAATTTAAAATGAAGTCTAGAGGTCCTAATTACATCAAACTAACTCCTATTTATACACTTTCTATTCTTGGATATTGAAATTTGGATGGGCTTTTAATTTGGTGAAGAAATGAATTAAGTTGGAATTTTAAATTTCAATTTCAGCCTAAATGTATCTCCCAGGGGAATGCTCAGCTCACTTTGTGAGCTGAGCTTTGTGCCTTGCATAGCGTGTCTTGTTGGTTGGGGTGCATCAGGGAGCTTTGGTGCCTTGGTGCCAATTTGTTGCGCCTTGTGCTGCCCAGGACCGTGTCATGCGCGCTCCACTCTTTTCCTGGCCGTGTCAAGATGTGTTGCATGTGCCCATGGATAGCGCTGAGCTCACTTTGTGAGCTGAGCTTTGGTGCATCCAAGGAAGGGTCCTTGGTTTGAAACTTGGAGGAAGCATGCGCTGGAGCTTTTCCTTGGTTTTCTTGTGATGCCTTGCTTCCTTGCTTCCTCATGGTTGTGAGTTCGAACCTTGAGGAGTGCATTTGGCCATTTTTTGCTTATTTTCCTTTGTGAGTAGCGCCTCCCCCATCCCCCTTGGTCATGAGTTCAAGCCTTGGAGCATGCATTTGCAAATCATTTTCTTTGAATTATTTCCTCAATGCTCTTGATAATTCTCACTTTGTGAGCTGAGCTTGGTTCCTCATTTCCTTATTTCTTGGCCTTGTGTTGTGCTCAGCTCACAAAGTGAGCTGAGCTTTGTGCCTTGGTCTCCTGGAAGCAACTGTAGCGCTCACTTAGTGAGCTTTGGAGAGAGCTTCATGGTTTTGTTGCACCACACTTCCTCCTTTCTTGGCCACACTTTTTCTCCTTTGAGCCACGCTTCTTAGGCCACGCTTCCTTCTTTTCTTCTTTTCTTCACCTACAATTAATCAAAACAACCAATCAAAGTATCACCAAATTCACAAGGTCTATTAATCATTAAAAATCAATTAAATTTATCTTAAACCTCATGATTTAGCATCAATTTCATGGTGGTTGTTTGATTCAAAGAAGTCATGCATTTTCATTCCAAATTACTTACTTAGAGTGCAAGAAAGTGCATAAACCAAATGAAAAACAAAGAAAAAGGCTAGTAAAACTAGACTATGATGACTTGTCATCACAACACCAAACTTAAAACTTGCTTGTCCCTAAGCAAGCATCAAACATAAGAGAAGATAGAATGAAATAGACAAGTATATATGTTCTTATTAGGCAGATAGTTGAACTTGGTCTATGGGGCTTTATGCAGATCAAAAGTAGCTCATTTATTACTTGCTGTCAAAACAAACAATGTTCCTTTAAGGGCTCACTAAGGTTGCTGCTATGAATCCTCACTTTTTGCTCATTTTCCTTGTCAGCTTTTCTTCTTTCTTTTGCATTACAGAACTTATTTCTTATTGAAGGCTTGGTGTCAAATGTTGCAGTGGCCTTTGGCCTTATTTTACTCAACATTTCTTCACCACAGACACATGGCTCACCTTTTTCTTCCTAGGATCATTGATGCCCAGCATCTCTTTGGATTACTAAATGTTTTGTAGCTAGGTTGCTCTTTATTGTGGACTTTTAGTTGACAATCCCAAATCAGTTGATCTAAGTTGCCAAGTTTTAAGATACTCCTTAGAACCTACTTGTCCAAGCATATCCTAGTACACAAACACCACAGGCATATGTTCTAGGGTCCAAGCTATTGGTGTCTAGCCTTATTGTTTGTTTCTTTGCCAACTTTTGGCTTTTCTTCTTTCTTTTTCTTTCTGTTTTGGTTTATTTTCAAGGGGCTTTCATTATTTGAAGGATCATAGCAGCAAACTAGCTTAGGCTTTAAGAAACAAGTCATTCTGCAACGTTTATTTTATGAGCTAACAATTAAATCAAACATATACCTCCACTAACTTTCATTCTAACTTTTGCAACATTGGACAATTACTTTTCTAAATCAAACATCTCTCTTTTATTCAAACAGAAAGGGAAAACAAAACAAAGTGTTCAAGTTGATGGATGATGACAATTATTATGCAGATAACTTTCAAGCAAAATTTAAGCAGATAGCTTTCTTCAACATGTACTTCCACTTGCAACTACATGATCATTCCAGCCAGACATAAAGGACTCTCTGAATTAAATCATTACACAACAACAAGGATCAAGTATAAATACAACCTGTTGGGTTGCAGCTTTTCATTCTTCCTTCTGTTTGTTCCTTGTAAGTCATAATGCAGATGTTCCTTGATTTGTTGGCTATTTTCCTGCATACTCCTCAAATGTTGCTTGCTTTTCGACTCCTTTAGGTATTCGGCTAATCTGCAAGACTTATTTGTGGGCTCTTGAACTGACTTTGGTGTGTGAACACCAAACTTAGTTCCTTGCCAATGCTTCTTATGCAACAAATTAGCTATATGCAAAATCTCTTTTTTTTTTCTTTTTTTTCAAAAGCAATAAAACTAATAACTAGAAAACAGCAGAATAGTCAACTAGTTTATCTGAATGCTTGAAGCTAGCTTTATGCAGGAAGTGAGAATGTGTTTTATGATGGGATTTTGGTGGAACACCAAACTTAGAATCCTTCATTCTCTCTTATATTGTTTTGGTGTGCAACACCAAACTTAACTTCTTGTAATACAGATAAAGCTAATTGACCTCTTTATTAAAATAGCTATGAAAAGAAAACTACTTCAGGTTGGGTTGCCTCCCAACAAGCGCTCTTTTATTGTCACTAGCTTGACATTGAACCCTTCTTTTATGGTGGTTGATGACTGTAGTGCCTCAGCTTGTCCCCTCTGACTGTGAGCTTCTTCTTTGTCCCTTGGTGCTCAATTTCCACATGCTCAAGAGAGAGTACTTGGTTAACAGTGTAGTGATCCTCAGTTCCCATCTGCTGATATATTAGTTGCACCTTGTCGCCTTTGGAGAATCCTTCAGTTGGGATTTTTTTATTCTTCCACCCTTTGTGAGCCTCCTTCTTGTTTTTCTTCCTTTTTCTTGTTAACCTTTCTTCCTTGACAGCAGCTTTGGTTGTGGTACCTTCCTTCTTGTTTATCATCCTGATTCCTTTTTGAATTCTTTCTCCTCCTTGCACCTGTTCATTCCTCTGCTCCCCTGTGTTGTTGATTGCTTGCCTTGGAAAACAGTCACTGACCACCTTGCTTCTTTCTTCACTAATTTGTGGTTCTGGGAACACTTTCAGGGTAATGCTGTCCTCATGCATCCTAAGAGTTAAGTCTCCCTGCTCTACATCCATGATGGCTCTAGCAGTGTCTAAAAATGGCCTTCCCAAGATGATTGAATTATTTTCTTCTCCTTCAGTGTTCAGTATTACAAAGTCCGCAGGAAAAATGAACTTGTCAACCTTAACTAAAAGGTTTTCAATCACTCCCTTGGGATATACCACTGACTGATCCACCAATTCTAAGGACATCTGTATTGGTTTCACCTTCTCTATGCCAAGCTTTTTCACTAAGGATGATGGAATTAAATTTATGCTTGCTCCTAAGTCACACATCCCCCTGTTGATAAGTAGATTTCCAATGGTGCAAGGTAGGAAGAAACTTCCAAGGTCTTCTAACTTGGGAGGGAGTCCTTTTCTAATGAGTGCACTGCACTCTTCAGTGAGAAGCACAGTCTCTTTTTCTTGCCAACTCCTCTTTTTTTTTATGAGTTCTTTCAGGAACTTAGCATACAGGGGCATTTGCTCAAGTGCTTCAGCTAAGGGAATATTGATCTCCAACTTTTTGAAGATTTCAAGGAATTTTGGGAAGTGTTGGTCCTTAGTCTCTTTGTTGAACCTTTGAGGATATGGCAGAGGTGGTGTGAAGTTCACTCCCTGCCTTTTTTCCTTGGTTGGCTCTTTCATTGCTTCCTTCCCTTCTCTTAATTTTTGTGGTCGGTCTTTCTTATCTTTGAGCCCCTCGGAGGCATGCTTGCTTGTTGTTGCATTCTCATCATTGGCCTTTTCTTCCCCAGCTTGTTTCTTGTCACTTTCCTTTGGTCTCTTGGTTGCTTCTTCATTTTTCACCAGGGTCTTGCCACTCCTTAGTTGTATTGCCTTGCACTCCTCTTTTGGATTAGGGATAGTGTCACTAGGTAGTGAGCTTGATGGCCTCTCAATGGTGATTTGCTTGGAGAGTTGTCCAATTTGCCTTTCCATATTTTTCATGGATGCTTCCTGATTCCTCAATGTCATCTCTTGATTCTTCATCATCTTTTCCATCAAGAGCTCCAAGTTGTTAATTCTCTGAGAGTCTTGTGAAATTGGTTGATTGTGAGGTGTGGAGGGTTGAGGATAAGTGTTTTGGTTTGAGGCTTGGTTATTGGATGGATGATGGTTAGAATTGGGGTAAGTGTTTTGTGGTTTTCTGTATGTGTTTTGGTTAGAGGTTGGGTTATTGTGGTTTGTGTTTTTCCAATTATTTTGAGTGGAGTTTCTTTGCCATGACTGCTGTTGATTGTGATTGTCTCCCCACCTAAGGTTGGGATGGTTTTTCCAAGAGGGATTGTAAGTATCACCATAGACTTCATTTGGCCCAGAATTTTGGTTATGCATGTACTGGACTTGTTCTTGCTGTTGTTCCTCTTGAGTTTCTTCATTTTGCCCCCATGTGGATGATGGTTGGCTTGTTTTGACTGCTGCAACTTGAAGGCTATCAATCCTCTTGGCCATTTGCTCAAATTATTGTTGAATTTGCTGCTGCATCATTTTGTTTTGAGCTAGGATTGAGTCCACTCCTTCCAACTCCATCACTCCTTTCCTTTGTGATGGTTGGCATTGCCTTTGATGAGAAAAGAAATATTGATTGTTGACCACCATATCAATGAGATTTTGGGCTTCCTCTGCCGTTTTCATTAGTTGTAAAGAGCCTCCTGCTGAATAATCTAAAGCTTCTTGAGATTTCAGTGTCAAGCCTTCATAGAAATTCTGCAATCTGTCCCACTCACTGAACATTCCTGGTGGACACTTCCTAATTAGAGCTTTGTATCGTTCCCATGCCTCATACAAGGGTTCAGCATCCATTTGTGTGAATGTTTGCACTTCAGTCTTCAATCTAATAACTCTTTGAGGTGGGTAAAACTTGGCAAGGAACTTGGTTACTAGATCATCCCAATTGTTGATGCTGTCCCTTGGAAAGGATTCCAACCATTGAGTGGCTTTGTCTCTGAGAGAAAATGGAAATAGCAGTAGCTTGTAACTGTCAGGGTGCACACCATTGGTTTTGACAGTGTCACAAATCCTCAAGAAGGTGGACAAGTGTTGGTTAGGGTCTTCAAGTGGTCCTCCTCCATAAGAACAATTGTTTTGAACCAAGGTGATGAGTTGTGGCTTTAGTTCAAAGTTATTTGCATTAACATTTGGGGTAAGAATGCTACTCCCACAATGTCTAGGATCTGCACATGTGTAGGAAGCCAAAACTCTTCTCTGTGGTGGATTATTGTTGTTATTGGTTGCTCATTCTATTCCATTTGGTGGATTTGTTAAGTGTTCCTCCATATCTTGGAATTCTTCCTCTGACTCCTCTTCTCCAACAATGTTTTTCCCTCTTTCGGCTCTTCTTAATCTTCTGAGGGTTCTTTCGTCTTGTTCACAAAAAGTAGGTGTAATTCTCCTTGTACCTGACATACAACCAAAGCATAGGAATCACAACACCAGAAAGCAATAACACTTCAATCCATGGCTGAAGTGAAATGTTAATTGGTTTAAGCAAAAATTCAAACAGTTAGTGTGTTAGTCAAAAACAGAAAAATAAAAAGTGCTTGATCTAGATTTCCACTTCACTTAATCAATGTCAATCTAATCAATCCCCGACAACGGCGCCAAAAACTTGATGTGTGGAAAACGAACCAACACAAAATTCACCGGCAAGTGTACCGGGTCGCATCAAGTAATAATAACTCACATGAGTGAGGTCGATCCCACATGGAATGAAGGATTGAGCAATTTTAGTTTAGTGGTTGATTTAGTCAAGAGAATCAAGATTTGGTTGAGTGATTTGTAACTTGCAGAAACTAAATTGCATCAAAAGTAAAGGGAGAGGGGTAAAATGCAGTAAATTAAAGAGCAGGAAAGTAAAGAAGCAGATTCTTAAAGTGCAAGTAATATAAATTGCAGAAACTTAGATTGCAAGAAATGTAAATGGCTGAAGCTTAAAGTGCAAGAAATGTAAATTGCTTGAATCATAAAAGGAATTGGGAATTGGGATAGCAAAATCTGAACAAGAACAACTAAATTGCATTAAACATAAAAGAGAAAATCTAAGTGCAGTGAAGTAGATCTTAACAGAAAAGTAAAATGGCTTGAGAATTTAAAGAACTGGAAAGCAGTGCTTAAGTTGCAGCAATTCTAAAAGGTGTTGAAGATCTCAGGAGTGGAAGAGACTAGATAACAAGTCTAGATCTCAAATCCTTCCTTGATCCAATAAGAGAAATTGCAAAAGAAGTAAAGAAAAGTAAATTGCAGAAGCAAAGTAGATGAAGAAGCAGTAAACAAAAATTCAAATTCAATTATGCAGAAAGAAAATAAACAAGGGATCTCAAGGTGAGATTGAAACAGAATTTCTTCAATTCTCCACCCAAGATCCAAAGCAAGAAAAGTAAAGAGTGCTTCCAGCAAGGAACCAAGAAGAAGAGAGATCAATTCTCCTTCCAAGTTCTCTCCGAAAGTCCCAAAGCTCCCAATTAAAATGCAAGTAAAAAGGAAAATTTAAAATGAAGTCTAGAGGTCCTAATTACATCAAACTAACTCCTATTTATACACTTTCTATTCTTGGATATTGAAATTTGGATGGGCTTTTAATTTGGTGAAGAAATGAATTAAGTTGGAATTTTAAATTTCAATTTCAGCCTAAATGTATCTCCCAGGGGAATGCTCAGCTCACTTTGTGAGCTGAGCTTTGTGCCTTGCATAGCGTGTCTTGTTGGTTGGGGTGCATCAGGGGAGAGCTCAGCTCACTTTGTGAGCTGAGCTTTGGTGCCTTGGTGCCAATTTGTTGCGCCTTGTGCTGCCCAAAACCGTGTCATGCGCGCTCCTCTCTTTTCCTGGCCGTGTCAAGATGTGTTGCATGTGCCCATGGATAGCGCTCAGCTCGCTTTGTGAGCTGAGCTTTGGTGCATCCAAGGAAGGGTCCTTGGTTCGAAACTTGGAGGAAGCATGCGCTGGAGCTCTTCCTTGGTTTTCTTGTGATGCCTTGCTTCCTTGCTTCCTCATGGTGGTGAGTTCGAACCTTGAGGAGTGCATTTGGCCATTTTTTGCTTATTTTCTTTTGTGAGTAGCGCCTCCCCCATCCCCCTTGGTCATGAGTTCAAGCCTTGGAGCATGCATTTGCAAATCATTTTCTTTGAATTATTTCCTCAATGCTCTCGATAATGCTCACTTTGTGAGCTGAGCTTGGTTCCTCATTTCCTTATTTCTTGGCCTTGTGTTGTGCTCAGCTCACAAAGTGAGCTGAGCTTTGTGCCTTGGTCTCCTGGAAGCAAGTGTAGCGCTCACTTAGTGAGCTTTGGAGAGAGCTTCATGGTTTTGTTTTGATGACAAGTCATCTTAGCCTAGTTTCACTAGCCTTTTTCTTTGTTTTTATTAGGTTTTATGCACTTTCTTGCATTCTAAGTAAGTAATTTGGAATGAAAATGCATGACTTCTTTGAATCAGACAACCACCAATTATTTGATGCTAAATCATGAGGTTGAAGCCACATTTAATTAATTTTTAATGATTTATAAGCCTTGTGAATTTAGTGATACTTTGATTGGTTGTTTTGATTACTTGTAGGTGAAGAAAGAAGAAAAGAAGAAAAGCGTGACTTAAGGAGCGTGCCCAAAGGAAATAAGAAACGTTTCCAAGGGAAGCAAGAAGCGTGTCCAAAGGAAAGAGAAAGCGTGGCAAAGGGAAGGAAAAGTATAACCACATTGAGGAAGAAAGGGAAGCTAAGTTGAGGAAGCAAACGGAGCTTCACAAGGAATGGAAGGAGAAGAAAGCTACAAAGCTAAGTTAAAATAGTTAACTGAGCAATAAAGAAAGCAAGGAAATGGTGCAAAGCTAAGTTAACTAAGTTAACTTTATCGGGACCTCTCCATTTTAATTCAAGAAGAAATTCCAAGGGATGAAGCCAACAAGATTCGAACCAAGGACCAAGGAGAAGCAAGGAACTCACCTTACAAGGAAATTCAAGAAGAAATAGCCAAAATGCAACCTCCATGGTTCGAACTTGGAACCACACGCTACTCCTTGCAAGGGAATTCAAGAATAAATAGCTAGAATGCTTCCTCCAGGATTTGAACTTGGGAACTCCTTGAAACATAAGGAAGGAGTGCCACCAAGCTTGCAAGGAAAATCAAAGAAAAATAGCTTAAATGCTTCCTCCAAGTTTCGAACTTGGGAACTCTTAGAAACACAAGGGAGGAACACCCACTCAACCAAGGAAATTAGCTCCAAGGCTTCCTCCACCAAGTGTTGAACCTGGGACCTTGAAGTCTCAAGCAAAGGCGCTACAAGGAAAGCTCAGTTGGTTTTTCCAACTGAGCATTGCCTCTCCCCCAAGCCTCCACACTTTGGCGCACAATCCTAGCACACCAAGGCATCATGACACTGCCCAGCAACAATTGAAGCGCACCAAGCTTGCCATGCGCACAACAAGGACACGGCCTAGAGCTAAGTTGGATTTTCCAACTGAGCTCTAGTGCAATTGACACCCAAACAAGGCTGGGTGCACCAATTTGACACGGATAGAGCATGCTTGAAAGCTAAGTTGGATTTTCCAACTGAGCTTTCCCCTGGAGGTGCAAATTGGGCTAAAAATTGGCTTAAAAATCCAATTTAATTCATTTCTTCACCAAATCAAAAGCCCATCCAAATTCCAAAATCAAAGAATAGAAAGTGTATAAATAGGATTTAGTTTGATGTAATTAGGACCTTTTGACACCTCTACTTTTTACTTTGAATTTTCTTTTTTAGTTTTCATTGAAATTTTGAGCTTTTTACTTTTGAATTGGGATTTCTGAGAACTTGGAAGGAGAATTGCTCTCTTTTCTTCTTGGTTCTTGCTTGAGCACTCTTTTATTTTCTTGCTTTGGATCTTGGGTAGAGAATTGAAGAACTTCTGTTTCAATCTCACCTTGAGATCTCTTGTTAAATTTTCTGCATAATTGAATTCCAATTTCCATTTACTGCTTCATCTTCTACTCTTTCTGTAATTTACTTTTCAGTTTCTTTTGCAATTATTCTTGTTGGATCAAGGAAGGATTTGAGATCTAGACTTGTTATCTAGTCTCTTCCACCCTGAGATCTTCAACCTCTTTTACTTTGCTGCAAATTAAGCATTGCTTTCTCTGTTTTTAAATTCTCAAAGCATTTTACTCTTCTGTTTAAGATCTACTTCACTGCAATTCAATTTTCTCTTTTATTTCTTAATGCAATTTACATGTTCTTGTTTAATTTCTGCAATCCCAACTCCCAATCCCTTTTACAATTCAAGCAATTTACGTTTCTTGCACTTTAAGCTTCAGCCATTTACATTACTTGCAATTTAAGTTTCTGCAATTTAATTTACTTGCACTTTAAGATTCATCTCCTTTATTTTCCTGCTCTTTAGTTTACTGCAAATTTCCCCTTCCCCTTTACTTTCCATGCAATTTAGCTTCTGCAAACCACAAATCACTCAACCAAATCTTGATTCGCTTGACTAAATCAACCACTAAACAAAAATTGCTCAATCCTTCAATCCCTGTGGGATCGACCTCACTCCCATGAGTTTTATTACTTGATACGACCCGGTGCACTTGCCGGTTAGTTTTGTGTGTTTGGAATTCGTTTTCCAAAAATACACATCAAGTTTTTGGCACCGTTGCCGGGGATTGATTAGATTGACAATGATTAAGTGAAGTGGAGATCTAGATCAAGCACTTTTTATTTTTCTGTTTCTTTAAATTTTGACTAACACACTAATTGTTTGAATTTTTGCTTAATCCAATTAACATTTCACTTCAGCCATGGATTGAAGTGTTGTTGCTTTCTGGTGTTGTGATTTTTATGCTTTGGTTGTATGTCAGGTACAAGGAGAATTACACCCACTTTTTGTGAACAAAATGAAAGAACCCTCAGAAGATTAAGAAGAGCTTTAAGAGGGAAAAACATTATTAGAGAAAAGGAGTCAGAAGAAGAATTCCAAGATATGGAGGAACACTTAACAAACCCACCAAATGGAGCTGAAGGAGCAGCCAATAACAACAATAATCCACCACAGAGAAGAGTTTTGGCTTCCTACACAAGTGTAGATCCTAGACATTGTGGGAGTAGCATTCTTACCCCAAATGTTAATGCAAATAACGTTGAACTAAAGCCACAACTCATCACCTTGGTGCAAAACAATTGTTCTTATGGAGGAGGACCACTTGAAGACCCTAACCAACACTTGTCCACCTTCTTGAGGATTTGTGACACTGTCAAAACCAATGGTGTGCACCCTGACAATTACAAGCTACTGCTATTTCCATTTTCTCTCAGAGACAAAGCCACTCAATGGTTGGAATCCTTCCCAAGAGGCAGCATCAACAATTGGGATGATCTAGTAACCAAGTTCCTTGCCAAGTTTTACCCACCTCAAAGAGTTATTAGATTGAAGACTGAAGTGCAAACATTCACACAAATGGATGCTGAACCCTTGTATGAGGCATGGAAAAGATACAAAGCTCTAATCAGGAAGTGTCCACCAGGAATGTTCAGTGAGTGGGACAGACTGCAGAATTTTTATGAAGGCTTGACACTGAAATCTCAAGAGGCTTTGGATTATTCAGCAGGAGGCTCTTTACAATTAATGAAAACGGCAGAGGAAGCTCAAAATCTCATTGATATGGTGGCCAACAATCAATATTTCTTTGCTCACCAAAGGCAACGCCAACCATCACAAAGGAAAGGAGTGATGGAGTTGGAAGGAGTGGACTCAATCTTGGCTCAAAACAAAATGATGCAGCAGCAAATTCAACAACCATTTGAGCAAATGGCCAAGAGGATTGATAGCCTCCAAGTTGCAGCAGTTAACACAAGCCAACCATCATCCATATGGGAGCAAAATGAAGAAACTCAAGAAGAGCAGCAGCAAGAACAAGTCCAGTACATACACAACCATAATTCTGGGCCAAATGAAGTCTATGGTGAAACTTACAACCCTTCTTGGAAGAACCACCCAAACCTTAGGTGGGGAGACAATCACAACCAAAATCAACAACCATGGCAGAGAAACTCAAATCAAAACACTTCAAGAAACAACCAAAACCACAACCAGCAGCAAACTAACCAAAACCCTTACAGAAAATCCCAAAATAACTACCCCAACTCCAACCATTACCCATCCAATAACCAAGCCCCAAGTCAAAATACTTACCCTCAACACCCCACAATCAACCAATCTCACAAGAATCTCAAAGGATTAACAACTTGGAGCTCCTAATGGAAAAAATGATGAAAACTCAAGAGATGACTGATGGATATTTTTGTGGAAAAACAAATTTCTCCAAAACACCCAAAACTAACCGGCAAGTGTACTGGGTCGCATCAAGTAATAATAACTCACGGGAGTGAGGTCGATACCACAGGGATTGAAGGATTGAGCAATTTTAGCTTAGTGGTTGATTTAGTCAAGCGAATCATGATTTGGTTGAGAGATTTGTGATTAACAGAATTTAAATTGCACAGAAAGTAAAGGGAATGGGAAATTTGCATGAAATTAAAGAGAACAGGAATTAGAGTGCTGAATCTTAAAGAACAAGAAATTAAATGGCAGAAACTTAGAACGCAAGAAATGTAAACTGCAGAATCTTAAAGTGCAAGAAATGTAAATGGCTTGAATTGTAAAGGGGATTGGGAATTGGATTTGCAGAAATTAAACAAGGAAAAGTAAAACTCAACAAACAGAAGAGTAGAAGATAACTTGAATTGAATCGGATCTAAAACGGAATTGTAAATGGGCTTGAAAAGCATGAAACAGAGAATCGAAAATGGGAAATCCAGATCTCAGGACTCAAGAGACTAGATAACCAAGTCTAGATCTCAATGCCTTCCTAGATCCAGCAAGAACAATTGCAAAGGAAATGAAGAAATGTAAATTGCAGAGAAAGTAGAAGAAGAATCAATTAACAGAAACTGAAATTCAATGATGCGAAAAATTAAACAAGATCCCAAGGTGAGATTGAAACAGAATTTCTTCAATTCTCCACCCCAGATCCGAAGCAAGAAAAGTAAAGAGTATTCAAGCAAGAACAAGGAAGAAGAGAGATCAATTCTCCTCCCCAAATTCTCTTGAATTAAAACAACAATGCCAAAATGTAAAGGTGAGCTCTCTACAAAACTACCTAATCAAAACCGAAAAGAAAAGCTCTCCCAAAACTTAAATCCTAATCTATTTATACACTTTCTTCAAATGGTCTTCCAGCCTTGAATTGGGCCTTTGCTCTTGATGGAATTGGGTTGATAGAGGCCTTGGTTGATTGCTCTTGGAGTTGGAGAGAGAACCAATGTGAACCGGGTTGTGAATCTTAAAAGCTTGAGTAAAAGTTTGAGTAAAAGTTTGAGGCAAACTTTTACTCAAACTTTTTACATCAGCTGCCCCATTCTTGCTGCTACCAACGTTTGAGCTAAAGTTTAGGGTCAAACTTTTGCTCAAACGTTGGCCCCCTAGTGCATATATGTGGCGCCAACGTTTGCCAAAAAGTTTGAGGCAAACGTTGGCGCAAACTTTTTCTCTCCAGGGTGTGTTGCTGATGGCGCCAACGTTTGCCAAAAAGTTTGAGGCAAACGTTGGCGCAAGCTTTTGTCCTCCAGGGTGTTGATTTTGTGATGCCAACGTTTGCCAAAAAGTTTGAGGCAAACGTTGGCTCAAGCTTTTCTCCTAAAAGTTTGAGCTAAAGTTTGAGGCAAACTTTTGCTCAAGCTTTTTTCCCCTGGGGTGTTTTCACTTCTTCCAAAAGTTTGAGCTAAAGTTTGAGGCAAACTTTTGCTCAAATTTTTTGTTCTCTCTTGCTCCTAGCCATTCCTTCTTGCTTCAACTTTTCTCCAAGCTTTCTTCACCTATCATCAATCAATCAAACACATCAAAGCTGTGCTCCAAATCATGAGATTGTGTTTCTTTCATAATATATGACAATTATAGCATAAAATCTCATGAAAGTGCATGAATTCATACATGGTTGATTGAATCAAAGGAAACATGGAAATCTACCCAATTGGCTTGCTTATGGCTCAAGAAAGTGCATAAATCAATCGAAAACAAAAGAAAAAGGCTAGTGAAAATAGGCTAAGATGACTTGTCATCAATGACATTGAGGAACCAAGAAGCCTCCATGAAAAATATGGAAAGGCAAATTGGACAACTCTCCAAGCAAATCACCATTGAAAGGTCATCAAACTCACTGCCAAGTGACCCCATTCCTAATCCTAAAGAGGAGTGCAAGGCAATTCAACTGAGGAGTGGAAAAGTCCTGGTGAAAGATGAAGAAGCAACCAAGAAGCCAAAGGAAAGTGACAAGAAACAAGCTGAAGGAGAGAAGGCCAATAATGAAGATGTAACAGCAAGCAAGCAGACCTCAGAAGAGCTCAAAGAAAGGGAAAATCAGCCACAAAATTCAAGAAAGGGAAAGGAAGTAATTGAAGAGCCAACTAAGGACCAAAGGCAGGGAATGAACTTCACTCCACCCTTGCCATATCCTCAAAGGTTCAACAAGGAGACTAAGGACCAACACTTCCCAAAATTTCTTGAAATCTTCAAGAAGTTGGAAATTAATATTCCCTTAGCTGAAGCACTTGAGCAAATGCCCCTGTACACAAAGTTCTTGAAGGAACTTATCAACAAGAAGAGGAATTGGCAAGTCAATGAAACTGTACTGCTCACTGAGGAATGCAGAGCACTAATCCAGAAGGGACTTCCTCCCAAACTCGAGGACCCTGGGAGTTTCTTTTTACCCTGCACCATTGGCAGTATGGCCATCAACAAGGCGATATGTGACTTGGGAGCTAGTATCAATCTAATGCCTGCCTCTCTAGTGAAAAAGCTAAGCATAAAAGAGGTGAAACCAGTACAGATGTCTCTAGAATTGGTGGACAAATCAGTGATATGACCTAGGGGTATAATAGAGAACCTTCTAGTCAAGGTAGACAGATTCATCTTCCCTGCAGATTTTGTGATCCTAGATTCGAATCAGGATGAGGGCAACTCCATTATACTGGGAAGACCGTTCTTGGCCACTGCTAGGGCCATCATAGACATAGAGCAAGGAGAATTAACCCTCAGGATGCATAATGAAAGTATCACTCTGAGTGTATTACCAAAAACACAGAGCAGTAATGGAAAGAAGGATGGTACAGAAATAGATAAGGAGAATCTGCAGTGGAAGGAGGAAATCAACAAGACAAACAACAACTACCCTCCCAAGCAAGAGATGGATGATACAGCAGGCCAAAAAGAGAAAGAGACTGTGCAAAGTAATAAAGAAGCTCAAGAGGACATTGTAGTATTGGCAACTAAGAAAAGGAATTTCAAAAGGGAGCCTATTTTCAAAGAAGAAGAGTCAACAAAGGGAGGGAAGAAAAACAAAAACAGAATCAAAAAGGGTTGGAAGAACAAAAAAATTCCAACAGAAGGGCTCTCTAAAGGTGACAAAGTGCAATTAGTTTATCAACAACTGGGAGCAGACCAACAGACTGATGATTACTATACTGTGAGTAAAATATTATCACTAGAACATGCTGAGATAGAGCACCAAGGAACAAAGATGAAGCTCACGATCAGAGGGGACAAGTTAAGACACTACAGTCATCAACCACCATAAAAGAGGGAGTCAATGTCAAGCTAATGACAATAAATGAGCGCTTCATGGGAGGCAACCCATGATTTATGATTCCTGCTTGCTTCTAAATTCAATAAAAGTATGATCACTTTAGCATGATTTTGAATTTGTCTAGACATCCTTGACAGATGCATATACTGCTTTGAAATACATGCCAGACTTCTAAGTTGGGTGTGCTTAACAGCACACAAAAGTTAACATTTCAAGCATTCTTAGATCATATGCTTAGTCATTTTGGTGAAGTATATGACCAAACATTAAGTTTGGTGTCTGCATATGTACGAATTTTGAGAAAAATTTAACTTTTGTTCAGAAAATCAAAGTCATGCAAAGATGGATCATACATTGTTTAGTTTTAGAAATTTATGCTAAGAGATAAATTGGCACTTATGGTGGAAGTATCAATTGCAACAAGCGTTTTATTCAGAATCACTGAGCAAGAGACAAGTTTGGTGTTCACCAAACTTTGGTTCAGAGACATAATTGATATTTCACAACTAAGGACCAGTATATAAAATATAAGCATATACCATTTGATCACCATGCTTTAAATGATTTCTGAAGCATTTTGTTTTGATTTAATTAGAAAAAAAGGGGCTTGAAGAAAAGACAAGAGGAAGGAACGGCTATGACAAGCCAAGAGAAGGATCACATGTGCCTAGAGAGGTGTGCCAATCTTGGAAAGCAAAATCTGCATGCATGCACCATTGGACACCGAAAAAGCAAGCAACCAATAGGAAGAGAATCCTTGTCAAGCTTCAACAATACATGCAGGCCATTCATTTCATGAATATCTATACTATTCAACTTAATCCCCACCATTCATCAGCATAACCGAATGCAATACTCTTTTATGATCTTGTTGGGAAATTTGAAAACCTTTTCCATAAATGGCCCCCAACACATTATAAAGAACACTTTCATACAGATCATTCTCACTCAAAGCACACAATTTCCTTCTTCTCTTCACAACAAAACCGAACATCACTCCAAACACAACCCCCAACTATCTCTTATTCACACACATATTCAATGGCCTCCTCAAGATCAAGGAGAAGATCAGGAAAGGAACCAATGGTGACAGAGCCTCCATCCTATGACACAAAAAGATTCAAATCCCAATTTCATGAAGCAAGATACAATAGACTCATGAAAACAAAGATTGTCATCCCTGAAATGGGGTTCGAACTAAAGGAGGGAGAATACCCTATTATGCGACAAATCACCAAGGAAAGAAGATGGGATCTTCTGTGCCGTCCTCTCACTGATATTAGTGCTGTGATGATAAGGGAATTCTACGCCAATGCAGTTAAGGAGAACGAAAACAGACCATCGTACAAAAGTTATGTCAGAGGTGTTGAAGTGGACTTTAGCCCACCATCAATCACAAGAGCTCTGAAGTTGAGAACCGTAACTTACGATGAGCTTAGCTATGAAGACAGACTGCGTGGTGACAATGATCCTGATGAAATATTGGAGGGATTATGCATTGAAGGAAGAGACTGGGAAAGAGACTCACAGGGAGCCCCGAGTTGTCTGAAGAGACTTGATCTCAGACCTGAGGCAAAGGGGTGGTATGAGGTGGTAAGGGTATCAATATTCCCCACTGCAAATACCTCATCAGTCATAATCAAGAGAGCTCTCCTGACATACTGCATCCTACATGGTGGGGAAATCGACCTTGCCCAACTCATAGCAGATAGCATCCAGGAGATGGCTGAAGACACAACTAAATCGGGTAGGCTTGGACACCCAAGCACAATCCTGAGATTGTGTAACAGGGCTGGAGTGCTCTTCGAGGATGAGGATACAGAGAAGGTGAAGGGAACCAGAGGAATTACAAAGAGAAAAATGGAAGGCCTTAATGAAGAAGAGGAGGAAGATCAAGAAGAAGAAAGAACTCACAGAAGAAGAAGGTCACATAGGAGGGACAAACAAGATCAGGGTGTCATAGATATGAGTCAATTGCAGGAAGTTCTTGATGAAATATCACAGCAGAATGCGAAAGCGCAAGAGCAGTATTCAAGGCAACAGGAACTCTATCTGCAACAACAAGAGCAATATCTAGAGCACTGGGAACAATATTCGAAGGACAGGGAGCAAAATGAAGCCTGGCAACACAGAATGGAGGGAAGATTGGATAGCTGGCAGCAACAATCAATGGCCCAACAACAAGAACTTCAAACTAAAGTTCTTGAGGGACAAAGGGAACTAACAATAGGACTTCAAGAGTCATATGATAAGATGTTCCTGACCCAAGATAAGTATGGGGAGTATACTCACAACTTGTATCAGTGGAAGAATGTTCATCATACCATCGGAGAAACTAGACAAGTGCAGCAAATAGAACATTATGAGGATACACAAGCAAAGTTGGAGTATTTAATCCGCTGCATGCCAGGACTAAACTCGCGAATCAAACCATTTGAGCAGTGCCAAGACTTAAGAGACCAATAGAAAGCAAGAACCCAGCATTATACGGATAGGATGTATCAAAGATTGGAGGCAGTTGGGCTTTCAAGTCTCATAGATCCCGTCTGGGACAGAAGGTGTCCGAGTGAAGAAATTTAGGACTATACCAAGCTCTGGACCAGAAAGAAGAAGAGGGGAGAATCCAGCAATAACTAGGAACAAGACAACTAGAAGGTGGTAAAGTTCTTTCATAATTTCTAAGTAAATAAGGAAGATGTATACCTGAAACATGATATACCTCCAATTGTTCTTTGTGTAGCATGCATCCCTTTTTAACTAAAAGTCATCTGCATAATAATTGTCATCACTCATTAACTTGAAAAGTTTGTTCTGTTTCCCTTGCTGTTTGAATAAAAGAAAGATGTTTGATTTAGAAAAGTAATTGTTCAATGTTGCAAAAATTAGAATGAAGTTAGTGGTGGTGTGTGTTTGATTCAACTATTAGCTCACAGAATAAATGTTATAGAATGACTTGTTTCTTCAAGCTTAAGCTAGTTTGTTGCTATGATCCTTCAAATAATGAAAGCCCCTTGAAAATAAACCAAAACAGAAAGAAAAAGAAAGAAGAAAAGCCAAAAGTTGGCAAAGAAACAAACAATAAGGCTAGACACCAATAGCTTGGACCCTAGGACATATGTCTGTGGTGTTTGTGTACTAGGATATGCTTGGACAAGTAGGTTCTAAGGAGTATCTTAAAACTTGGCAACTTAGATCAACTGATTTGGGATTGTCAACTGAAAGTCCACAATAAAGAGCAACCTAGCTACAAAACACTTAGTGATCCAAAGAGATGTTGGGCATCAATGATCCTAGGAGGATAATGTGAGCCATGTGTCTGTGGTGAAAAAAAAATGTTGAGTGAAAATAAGCCAAAGGTCACTGTAACATTTGACACCAAGCCTCTAATAGATAATAAGCTCTGAAATGCAAAAGAAAGCAGAAAAAGCTAACAAGGGGATTAAGCAAAAGGGTAAGAAATCATAGCAGCAACCTTGGTGAACCCTTAAGGAAGCATAGTTATTTTGACAGCAAGTAATAAATGAGCTATTCTTAATCTGCATAAAACCCCATAAACAAAATTCAACTATTTGCCTAATAAGGACATGCATACTTATCTACTTCATTCCATCTTCTCTTATGTTTAAGTGCTTGCTTGGGGACAAGCAAGTTTTAAGTTTGGTGTTGTGATGACAAGTCATCTTAGCCTAGTTTCACTAGCCTTTTTCTTTGTTTTTATTAGGTTTTATGCACTTTCTTGCATTCTAAGTAAGTAATTTGGAATGAAAATGCATGACTTCTTTGAATCAGACAACCACCAATTATTTGATGCTAAATCATGAGGTTGAAGCCAAATTTAATTGATTTTTAATGATTTATAAGCCTTGTGAATTTAGTGATACTTTGATTGGTTGTTTTGATTACTTGTAGGTGAAGAAAGAAGAAAAGAAGAAAAGCGTGACTTAAGGAGCGTGCCCAAAGGAAATAAGAAACGTTTCCAAGGGAAGCAAGAAGCGTGTCCAAAGGAAAGAGAAAGCGTGGCAAAGGGAAGGAAAAGTATAACCACATTGAGGAAGAAAGGGAAGCTAAGTTGAGGAAGCAAACTGAGCTTCACAAGGAATGGAAGGAGAAGAAAGCTACAAAGCTAAGTTAAAATAGTTAACTAAGCACTAAAGAAATCAAGGAAATGGTGCAAAGCTAAGTTAACTAAGTTAACTTTATCGGGACCTCTCCATTTTAATTCAAGAAGAAATTCCAAGGGATGAAGCCAACAAGATTCGAACCAAGGACCAAGGAGAAGCAAGGAACTCACCTTACAAGGAAATTCAAGAAGAAATAGCCAAAATGCAACCTCCATAGTTCGAACTTGGAACCACACGCTACTCCTTGCAAGGGAATTCAAGAATAAATAGCTAGAATGCTTCCTCTAGGATTTGAACTTGGGAACTCCTTGAAACATAAGGAAGGAGTGCCACCAAGCTTGCAAGGAAAATCAAGGAAAAATAGCTTAAATGCTTCCTCCAAGTTTCGAACTTGGGAACTCTTGGAAACACAAGGGAGGAACACCCACTCAACCAAGGAAATTAGCTCCAAGGCTTCCTCCACCAAGTGTTGAACCTGGGACCTTGAAGTCTCAAGAAAAGGCGCTACAAGGAAAGCTCAGTTGGTTTTTCCAACTGAGCATTGCCTCTCCCCCAAGCCTCCACACTTTGGCGCACAATCCTAGCACACTAAGGCATCATGACACGGCCCAGCAACAATTGAAGCACACCAAGCTTGCCATGCGCACAACAAGGACACGGCCTAGAGCTAAGTTGGATTTTCCAACTGAGCTCTAGTGCAATTGACACCCAAACAAGGCTGGGCGCACCAATTTGACACGGATAGAGCATGCTTGAAAGCTAAGTTGGATTTTCCAACTGAGCTTTCCCCTGGAGGTGCAAATTGGGCTAAAAATTGGCTTAAAAATCCAATTTAATTCATTTCTTCACCAAATCAAAAGCCCATCCAAATTCCAAAATCCAAGAATAGAAAGTGTATAAATAGGATTTAGTTTGATGTAATTAGGACCTTTTGACACCTCTACTTTTTACTTTGAATTTTCCTTTTTAGTTTTCATTGGAATTTTGAGCTTTTTACTTTTGAATTGGGATTTCTGAGAACTTGGAAGGAGAATTGCTCTCTCTTCTTCTTGGTTCTTGCTTGAGCACTCTTTTATTTTCTTGCTTTGGATCTTGGGTAGAGAATTGAAGAACTTCTGTTTCAATCTCACCTTGAGATCTCTTGTTAAATTTTCTACATAATTGAATTCCAATTTCCATTTACTGCTTCATCTTCTACTCTTTTTGCAATTTACTTTTCAGTTTCTTTTGCAATTATTCTTGTTGGATCAAGGAAGGATTTGAGATCTAGACTTGTTATCTAGTCTCTTCCACCCTGAGATCTTCAACCTCTTTTACTTTGCTGCAAATTAAGCATTGCTTTCTCTGTTTTTAAATTCTCAAAGCATTTTACTCTTCTGTTTAAGATCTACTTCACTGCAATTCAATTTTCTCTTTTATTGCTTAATGCAATTTACTTGTTTTTGTTTAATTTTTGCAATCCCAACTCCCAATCCCTTTTACAATTCAAGCAATTTATGTTTCTTGCACTTTAAGCTTCAGCCATTTACATTACTTGCAATTTAAATTTCTGCAATTTAATTTACTTGCACTTTAAGATTCAGCTCCTTTATTTTCCTGCTCTTTAGGTTACTGCAAATTTCCCCTTCCCCTTTACTTTCCATGCAATTTAGCTTTTGCAAACCACAAATCACTCAACCAAATCTTGATTCGCTTGACTAAATCAACCACTAAACAAAAATTGCTCAATCCTTCAATCCCTATGGGATCGACCTCACTCCCGTGAGTTTTATTACTTGATACGACCCGGTGCACTTGCCGGTTAGTTTTGTGTGTTTGGAATTCATTTTCCGAAAATACACATCATGTTGCACCACACTTCCTCCTTTCTTGGCCACACTTTTTCTCCTTTGAGCCATGCTTCTTAGGCCACGCTTCCTTCTTTTCTTCTTTTCTTCACCTACAATTAATCAAAACAACCAATCAAAGTATCACCGAATTCACAAGGTCTATTAATCATTAAAAATCAATTAAATTTAGCTTAAACCTCATGATTTAGCATCAATTTCATGGTGGTTGTTTGATTCAAAAACGTCATGCATTTTCATTCCAAATTACTTACTTAGAGTGCAAGAAAGTGCATAAACCAAATGAAAAACAAAGAAAAAAGCTAGTAAAACTAGACTATGATGACTTGTCATCAAGCACAACGTAAAAAAAAAAAAAAAGAAAAAAATCGGAAAATAACTGGGAAAAAAAACTATGAAAAAAACCGGAGGAGCTTACCAATGATGAAGCCATTATGGCTCGCCTTTAGGTGTCCACCTCGGGACAGCTTCATTTAAAGAACGATCGTCAGCACAACGTAAAAAAAAAATAAATAAAAAGCCGGGAAAAAAACTGTGAAAAAAAACTGGAGGAGCTTTCCAAAGATGAGGCCATTACGGCTCGCCTTTATGTGTACTCCTCGGGATAGCGTCATATAAAGAACGAGGGTCAGCACAAGATAAAAAAAAAACAGGAAAAAACTGGGAAAAAATGTGGAAAAAAACCGGAGGATCTTGCCAAAGATGAGGCCATTACGGGTCGCCTTTAGGTGTCGTCCTTGGGATAGCGTCATTTAAAGAACGAGAGTCAGCACAACGTAAAGAAAAAAAACAGGAAAAAACCCAAAAAAAAATCGAAAAAAAACCGGGAAAAAACTGTGAAAAAAATCGGAGGAGCTTGCCAAAGATGAGGCCATTACGGCTCGCCTTTATGTGTCCTCCTTGAGATAGCATCATATAAAGAACGAGGGTCAGCACAACGTAAAAAAAAAAAAAAAAAGCAGGGAAAAAAACTGTGAAAAAAACCGGAGGAGCTGCCAAAGATGAGGCCATTACGGCTCGCCTTTATGTGTCCTCCTCGGGATAGCCTCATATAAAGAACGAGGGTCAGCACAACGTAAAAAAAAAAGAAAAAAAATCGGAAAATAATCGGGAAAAAAACTATGAAAAAAAACCGAAGGAGCTTGCCAAAGATGAAGCCATTACGGCTAGCCTTTAGGTGTCCTCCTCGGGACAGCTTCATTTAAAGAACGAGAGTCAGCACAACGTAAAAAAAAAAAAAAAGAAAAAAAACAGGAAAAAAATCGGAGGAGCTTGCCAAAGATGAGGGCATTACGGCTCGCCTTTAGGTGTCCTCCTCGGGATAACGTGATTTAAAGAATGAGGGTCAGCACAACGTAAAAAAAAAAAAAGGAAAAAAAACCGGAAAAAAATCGGAAACAAAGGGGAAAAAACTGTGAAAAAAACCGGAGGAGCTTGCCAAAGATGAGGCCATTACGGCTCGCCTTTATGTGTCTTCCTCGGGATAGCGTCATATAAAGAACGAGGGTCAGCACAACGTTAAAAAAATAAATCGGAAAAAAACCGGGAAAAAAACTATGAAAAAAAACGGAGGAGCTTGCCAAAGATGAAGCAATTACGGCTCGCCTTTAGGTGTCCTCCTCGGGATAGCGTCATTTAAAGAACGAGAGTCAGCACAACGTTAAAAAAAAAAAGAAGAAAACCGGAAAAAACTTTGAAAAAAAACCGGAGGAGCTTGCCAAAGATGAGGCCATTACGGCTCGCCTTTAGGTGTCCATCTCGGGATAGCGTCATTTAAAGAACGAGATTCAGCATAACGTAAAAAAAAAAGGAAAAAAATAGGAAAAAAACCAGGAAAAAACTGTGAAAAAAAACCGGAGGAGCTTGCCAAAGATGAAGCCATTACGGCACGCCTTTAGGTGTCCTCCTCGGGATAGCGTCATTTAAAGAACGAGAGTCAGCACCTCGTTAAAAAAAAACGGAAAAAACTTTGGAAAAAAACGGAGGAGCTTGCCAAAGATGAGGCCATTACGGCTCGCCTTTAGGTTTCCTCCTCGGGATTGCGTCATTTAAAGAACAAGAGTCAGCACATTGTAAAAAAAAAAAAAAAAAACCAGGAAAAAACTGAAAAAAAATCGGAAAAAAACTGTGAAAAAAACCGGAGGAGCTTGCCAAATATGAGGCCATTACGGCTCACCTTTAGGTGTTCTTCTCCGGATAGCGTCATTTAAAGAACGAGAGTCAGCACAACGTAAAAAAAAACCAGGAAAAAACCGAAAAAAAAAAACTGAAAAAAATTGGGAGAAAAACTGTGAAAAAAACCGGAGTAGCTTGCCAAGGATGAGGCCATTACGGCTCGCCTTTATGTGTCCTCCTCGGGATAGCGTCATATAAAGAACAAGGGTCAGCACAACGTTATATAAAAAAAAAATCCCGGAAAAAAGTCGGAAAAAAACTGTGAAAAAAACCAGAGGAGCTTGCCAAAGATGAGGCCATTACGGCTCGCCTTTATGTGTCCTCCTCGGGGTAGCGTCATTTAAAGAACGAGGGTCAACACAACGTTAAAATAAAAAATAAAAAAAACAGGAAAAAAACTGTGAAAAAAAACCGGAGGAGCTTGCCAAAGATGAGGCCATTACGGCTCGTCTTTAGCTGTCCTCCTCGGGATAGCGTCATTTAAAGAACGAGAGTCAGCACAACGTAAAAAAAAAAAAAAAAGGGAAAAAAGATCGGAAAAAAAACCAGGAAAACAAACTGTGAAAAAAACCGGAGGAGCTTGCCAAAGATGAGGCCATTACGGCTCGCCTTTATGTGTCTTCCTCGGGATAGCGTCATATAAAGAACGAGGGTCAGCACAACGTTAAAAAAATAAATCGGAAAAAAACCGGGAAAAAAACTATGAAAAAAAACGGAGGAGCTTGCCAAAGATGAAGCAATTACGGCTCGCCTTTAGGTGTCCTCCTCGGGATAGTGTCATTTAAAGAACGAGAGTCAGCACAACGTTAAAAAAAAAAAGAAGAAAACCGGAAAAAACTTTGAAAAAAAACCGGAGGAGCTTGCCAAAGATGAGGCCATTACGGCTCGCCTTTAGGTGTCCATCTCGGGATAGCATCATTTAAAGAACGAGATTCAGCATAACGTAAAAAAAAAAAGGAAAAAAATAGGAAAAAAACCAGGAAAAAACTGTGAAAAAAAACCGGAGGAGCTTGCCAAAGATGAAGCCATTACGGCACGCCTTTAGGTGTCCTCCTCGGGATAGCGTCATTTAAAGAACGAGAGTCAGCACCTCGTTAAAAAAAAACGGAAAAAACTTTGGAAAAAAACGGAGGAGCTTGCCAAAGATGAGGCCATTACGGCTCGCCTTTAGGTTTCCTCCTCGGGATTGCGTCATTTAAAGAACAAGAGTCAGCACATTGTAAAAAAAAAAAAAAAAACCAGGAAAAAACTGAAAAAAAATCGGAAAAAAACTTTGAAAAAAACCGGAGGAGCTTGCCAAATATGAGGCCATTACGGCTCACCTTTAGGTGTCCTTCTCCGGATAGCGTCATTTAAAGAACGAGAGTCAGCACAACGTAAAAAAAAACCAGGAAAAAACCGAAAAAAAAAAACTGAAAAAAATTGGGAGAAAAACTGTGAAAAAAACCGGAGTAGCTTGCCAAGGATGAGGCCATTACGGCTCGCCTTTATGTGTCCTCCTCGGGATAGCGTCATATAAAGAACAAGGGTCAGCACAACGTTATATAAAAAAAAAACCCCGGAAAAAAGTCGGAAAAAAACTGTGAAAAAAACCGGAGGAGCTTGCCAAAGATGAGGCCATTACGGCTCGCCTTTATGTGTCCTCCTCGGGATAGCGTCATTTAAAGAACGAGGGTCAACACAACGTTAAAATAAAAAATAAAAAAAACAGGAAAAAAACTGTGAAAAAAAACCGGAGGAGCTTGCCAAAGATGAGGCCATTACGGCTCGTCTTTAGCTGTCCTCCTCGGGATAGCGTCATTTAAAGAACGAGAGTCAGCACAACGTAAAAAAAAAAAAAAAAAGGGAAAAAAGATAGGAAAAAAACCAGGAAAACAAACTGTGAAAAAAACCGGAGGAGCTTGCCAAAGATGAGGCCATTACGGCTCGCCTTTAGGTGTCCTCCTCGGGTAGCGTCATTTAAAGAACGAGAGTTCGCACAACCTAAAAAAAAAAAGAACCAGGAAAAAACCGAAAAAAAATCGGAAAAAAACTGGGAAAAATCTGTGAAAAAAACCGGAGGAGCTTGCCAAAGATGAGGCCATTACGGCTCGCCTTTATATGTCCTTCTCGGGATAGCCTCATATAAAGAACGAGGGTCAGCACAACGTAAAAAAAAAAAATAAAAAGCCGGGAAAAAAACTGTGAAAAAAAAAACTGGAGGAGCTTTCTAAAGATGAGGCCATTACGGCTCGCCTTTATGTGTCCTCCTCGGGATAGCGTCATATAAAGAACGAGGGTCAGCACAAGATAAAAAAAAAACAGGAAAAAACTGGGAAAAAAAATGTGGAAAAAAACCGGAGGAGCTTGCCAAAGATGAGGCCATTACGGGTCGCCTTTAGGTGTCATCCTTGGGATAGCGTCATTTAAAGAACGAGAGTCAGCACAACGTAAAGAAAAAAAACAGGAAAAAACCCAAAAAAAAAATCGAAAAAAAACCGGGAAAAAACTTTGAAAAAAACCGGAGGA
Source organism: Arachis ipaensis (assembly GCF_059453495.1). Lineage (NCBI taxonomy): Eukaryota > Viridiplantae > Streptophyta > Magnoliopsida > Fabales > Fabaceae > Arachis > Arachis ipaensis. The sequence goes on along the minus strand of NC_142437.1, from coordinate 52,643,887 downwards.
GCTTGCCAAAGATGAGGCCATTACGGCTCGCCTTTATGTGTCCTCCTCGAGATAGCATCATATAAAGAACGAGGGTCAGCACAACGTAAAAAAAAAAAAAGCAGGGAAAAAAACTGTGAAAAAAACCGGAGGAGCTGCCAAAGATGAGGCCATTACGGCTCGCCTTTATGTGTCCTCCTCGGGATAGCCTCATATAAAGAACGAGGGTCAGCACAACGTAAAAAAAAAAAAGAAAAAAAATTGGAAAATAACCGGGAAAAAAACTATGAAAAAAAACCGGAGGAGCTTGCCAAAGATGAAGCCATTACGGCACGCCTTTAGGTGTCCTCCTCGGGATAGCGTCATTTAAAGAACGAGAGTCAGCACCTCGTTAAAAAAAAACGGAAAAAACTTTGGAAAAAAACGGAGGAGCTTGCCAAAGATGAGGCCATTACGGCTCGCCTTTAGGTTTCCTCCTCGGGATTGCGTCATTTAAAGAACAAGAGTCAGCACATTGTAAAAAAAAAAAAAAAACCAGGAAAAAACTGAAAAAAAATCGGAAAAAAACTTTGAAAAAAACCGGAGGAGCTTGCCAAATATGAGGCCATTACGGCTCACCTTTAGGTGTCCTTCTCCGGATAGCGTCATTTAAAGAACGAGAGTCAGCACAACGTAAAAAAAAACCAGGAAAAAACCGAAAAAAAAAAACTGAAAAAAATTGGGAGAAAAACTGTGAAAAAAACCGGAGTAGCTTGCCAAGGATGAGGCCATTACGGCTCGCCTTTATGTGTCCTCCTCGGGATAGCGTCATATAAAGAACAAGGGTCAGCACAACGTTATATAAAAAAAAAACCCCGGAAAAAAGTCGGAAAAAAACTGTGAAAAAAACCGGAGGAGCTTGCCAAAGATGAGGCCATTACGGCTCGCCTTTATGTGTCCTCCTCGGGATAGCGTCATTTAAAGAACGAGGGTCAACACAACGTTAAAATAAAAAATAAAAAAAACAGGAAAAAAACTGTGAAAAAAAACCGGAGGAGCTTGCCAAAGATGAGGCCATTACGGCTCGTCTTTAGCTGTCCTCCTCGGGATAGCGTCATTTAAAGAACGAGAGTCAGCACAACGTAAAAAAAAAAAAAAAAGGGAAAAAAGATAGGAAAAAAACCAGGAAAACAAACTGTGAAAAAAACCGGAGGAGCTTGCCAAAGATGAGGCCATTACGGCTCGCCTTTAGGTGTCCTCCTCGGGTAGCGTCATTTAAAGAACGAGAGTTCGCACAACCTAAAAAAAAAAAAGAACCAGGAAAAAACCGAAAAAAAATCGGAAAAAAACTGGGAAAAATCTGTGAAAAAAACCGGAGGAGCTTGCCAAAGATGAGGCCATTACGGCTCGCCTTTATATGTCCTTCTCGGGATAGCCTCATATAAAGAACGAGGGTCAGCACAACGTAAAAAAAAAAATAAAAAGCCGGGAAAAAAACTGTGAAAAAAAAAACTGGAGGAGCTTTCTAAAGATGAGGCCATTACGGCTCGCCTTTATGTGTCCTCCTCGGGATAGCGTCATATAAAGAACGAGGGTCAGCACAAGATAAAAAAAAAACAGGAAAAAACTGGGAAAAAAAATGTGGAAAAAAACCGGAGGAGCTTGCCAAAGATGAGGCCATTACGGGTCGCCTTTAGGTGTCATCCTTGGGATAGCGTCATTTAAAGAACGAGAGTCAGCACAACGTAAAGAAAAAAAACAGGAAAAAACCCAAAAAAAAAATCGAAAAAAAACCGGGAAAAAACTTTGAAAAAAACCGGAGGAGCTTGCCAAAGATGAGGCCATTACGGCTCGCCTTTATGTGTCCTCCTCGAGATAGCATCATATAAAGAACGAGGGTCAGCACAACGTAAAAAAAAAAAAAGCAGGGAAAAAAACTGTGAAAAAAACCGGAGGAGCTGCCAAAGATGAGGCCATTACGGCTCGCCTTTATGTGTCCTCCTCGGGATAGCCTCATATAAAGAACGAGGGTCAGCACAACGTAAAAAAAAAAAAGAAAAAAAATTGGAAAATAACCGGGAAAAAAACTATGAAAAAAAACCGGAGGAGCTTGCCAAAGATGAAGGCATTACGGCTCGCCTTTAGGTGTCCTCCTCGGGACAGCTTCATTTAAAGAACGAGAGTCAGCACAACGTAAAAAAAAAAAGAAAAGAAAAAAGAACCGGAAAAAAATCGGAGGAGTTTGCCAAAGATGAGGCCATTACGGCTCGCCTTTAGGTGTCCTCCTCGGGATAACGTGATTTAAAGAATGAGGGTCAGCACAACGTAAAAAAAAAAAAAAGAAAAAAATCGGAAAATAACTGGGAAAAAAAACTATGAAAAAAACCGGAGGAGCTTACCAAAGATGAAGCCATTATGGCTCGCCTTTAGGTGTCCACCTCGGGACAGCTTCATTTAAAGAACGATCGTCAGCACAACGTAAAAAAAAAAATAAATAAAAAGCCGGGAAAAAAACTGTGAAAAAAAACTGGAGGAGCTTTCCAAAGATGAGGCCATTACGGCTCGCCTTTATGTGTACTCCTCGGGATAGCGTCATATAAAGAACGAGGGTCAGCACAAGATAAAAAAAAAACAGGAAAAAACTGGGAAAAAAATGTGGAAAAAAACCGGAGGATCTTGCCAAAGATGAGGCCATTACGGGTCGCCTTTAGGTGTCGTCCTTGGGATAGCGTCATTTAAAGAACGAGAGTCAGCACAACGTAAAGAAAAAAAACAGGAAAAAACCCAAAAAAAAATCGAAAAAAAACCGGGAAAAAACTGTGAAAAAAATCGGAGGAGCTTGCCAAAGATGAGGCCATTACGGCTCGCCTTTATGTGTCCTCCTTGAGATAGCATCATATAAAGAACGAGGGTCAGCACAACGTAAAAAAAAAAAAAAAGCAGGGAAAAAAACTGTGAAAAAAACCGGAGGAGCTGCCAAAGATGAGGCCATTACGGCTCGCCTTTATGTGTCCTCCTCGGGATAGCCTCATATAAAGAACGAGGGTCAGCACAACGTAAAAAAAAAAGAAAAAAAATCGGAAAATAATCGGGAAAAAAACTATGAAAAAAAACCGAAGGAGCTTGCCAAAGATGAAGCCATTACGGCTAGCCTTTAGGTGTCCTCCTCGGGACAGCTTCATTTAAAGAACGAGAGTCAGCACAACGTAAAAAAAAAAAAAAGAAAAAAAAACAGGAAAAAAATCGGAGGAGCTTGCCAAAGATGAGGGCATTACGGCTCGCCTTTAGGTGTCCTCCTCGGGATAACGTGATTTAAAGAATGAGGGTCAGCACAACGTAAAAAAAAAAAAAGGAAAAAAAACCGGAAAAAAATCGGAAAAAAACGGGGAAAAAACTGTGAAAAAAACCGGAGGAGCTTGCCAAAGATGAGGCCATTACGGCTCGCCTTTATGTGTCTTCCTCGGGATAGCGTCATATAAAGAACGAGGGTCAGCACAACGTTAAAAAAAAAAATCGGAAAAAAACCGGGAAAAAAACTATGAAAAAAAACGGAGGAGCTTGCCAAAGATGAAGCAATTACGGCTCGCCTTTAGGTGTCCTCCTCGGGATAGCGTCATTTAAAGAACGAGAGTCAGCACAACGTTAAAAAAAAAAAGAAGAAAACCGGAAAAAACTTTGAAAAAAAACCGGAGGAGCTTGCCAAAGATGAGGCCATTACGGCTCGCCTTTAGGTGTCCATCTCGGGATAGCGTCATTTAAAGAACGAGATTCAGCATAACGTAAAAAAAAAAGGAAAAAAATAGGAAAAAAACCAGGAAAAAACTGTGAAAAAAAACCGGAGGAGCTTGCCAAAGATGAAGCCATTACGGCACGCCTTTAGGTGTCCTCCTCGGGATAGCGTCATTTAAAGAACGAGAGTCAGCACCTCGTTAAAAAAAAACGGAAAAAACTTTGGAAAAAAACGGAGGAGCTTGCCAAAGATGAGGCCATTACGGCTCGCCTTTAGGTTTCCTCCTCGGGATTGCGTCATTTAAAGAACAAGAGTCAGCACATTGTAAAAAAAAAAAAAAACCAGGAAAAAACTGAAAAAAAATCGGAAAAAAACTGTGAAAAAAACCGGAGGAGCTTGCCAAATATGAGGCCATTACGGCTCACCTTTAGGTGTCCTTCTCCGGATAGCGTCATTTAAAGAACGAGAGTCAGCACAACGTAAAAAAAAACCAGGAAAAAACCGAAAAAAAAAAACTGAAAAAAATTGGGAGAAAAACTGTGAAAAAAACCGGAGTAGCTTGCCAAGGATGAGGCCATTACGGCTCGCCTTTATGTGTCCTCCTCGGGATAGCGTCATATAAAGAACAAGGGTCAGCACAACGTTATATAAAAAAAAAACCCCGGAAAAAAGTCGGAAAAAAACTGTGAAAAAAACCGGAGGAGCTTGCCAAAGATGAGGCCATTACGGCTCGCCTTTATGTGTCCTCCTCGGGATAGCGTCATTTAAAGAACGAGGGTCAACACAACGTTAAAATAAAAAATAAAAAAACAGGAAAAAAACTGTGAAAAAAAACCGGAGGAGCTTGCCAAAGATGAGGCCATTACGGCTCGTCTTTAGCTGTCCTCCTCGGGATAGCGTCATTTAAAGAACGAGAGTCAGCACAACGTAAAAAAAAAAAAAAAAAGGGAAAAAAGATCGGAAAAAAACCAGGAAAACAAACTGTGAAAAAAACCGGAGGAGCTTGCCAAAGATGAGGCCATTACGGCTCGCCTTTAGGTGTCCTCCTCGGGTAGCGTCATTTAAAGAACGAGAGTTCGCACAACCTAAAAAAAAAAAAGAACCAGGAAAAAACCGAAAAAAAATCGGAAAAAAACTGGGAAAAATCTGTGAAAAAAACCGGAGGAGCTTGCCAAAGATGAGGCCATTACGGCTCGCCTTTATATGTCCTCCTCGGGATAGCCTCATATAAAGAACGAGGGTCAGCACAACGTAAAAAAAAAAATAAAATGACGGGAAAAAAACTGTGAAAAAAAAAACTGGAGGAGCTTTCTAAAGATGAGGCCATTACGGCTCGCCTTTATGTGTCCTCCTCGGGATAGCGTCATATAAAGAACGAGGGTCAGCGCAAGATAAAAAAAAAACAGGAAAAAACTGGGAAAAAAATGTGGAAAAAAACCGGAGGAGCTTGCCAAAGATGAGGCCATTACGGGTCGCCTTTAGGTGTCATCCTTGGGATAGCGTCATTTAAAGAACGAGAGTCAGCACAACGTAAAGAAAAAAAACAGGAAAAAACCCAAAAAAAAAATCGAAAAAAAACCGGGAAAAAACTTTGAAAAAAACCGGAGGAGCTTGCCAAAGATGAGGCCATTACGGCTCGCCTTTATGTGTCCTCCTCGAGATAGCATCATATAAAGAACGAGGGTCAGCACAACGTAAAAAAAAAAAAAGCAGGGAAAAAAACTGTGAAAAAAACCGGAGGAGCTGCCAAAGATGAGGCCATTACGGCTCGCCTTTATGTGTCCTCCTCGGGATAGCCTCATATAAAGAACGAGGGTCAGCACAACGTAAAAAAAAAAAAGAAAAAAAATTGGAAAATAACCGGGAAAAAAACTATGAAAAAAAACCGGAGGAGCTTGCCAAAGATGAAGGCATTACGGCTCGCCTTTAGGTGTCCTCCTCGGGACAGCTTCATTTAAAGAACGAGAGTCAGCACAACGTAAAAAAAAAAAGAAAAGAAAAAAGAACCGGAAAAAAATCGGAGGAGTTTGCCAAAGATGAGGCCATTACGGCTCGCCTTTAGGTGTCCTCCTCGGGATAACGTGATTTAAAGAATGAGGGTCAGCACAACGTAAAAAAAAAAAAAAAAAAAAAAAAAAAAAAAAAAAAAAAAAAAAAAAAAAAAAAAAAAACTGGAAAAAAATCGGAAAAAAACGGGGAAAAAACTGTGAAAAAAACCGGAGGAGCTTGCCAAAGATGAGGCCATTACGGCTCGCCTTTATGTGTCTTCCTCGGGATAGCGTCATATAAAGAACGAGGGTCAGCACAACATTAAAAATAAAATCGGGAAAAAACCGGGAAAAAAACTATGAAAAAAAAAGGAGGACCTTGCCAAAGATGAAGCTATTACGGCTCGCCTTTAGGTGTCCTCCTCGGGATAGCGTCATTTAAAGAACGAGAGTCAGCACAACGTTAAAAAAAAAAAGAAGAAAACCGGAAAAAACTTTGAAAAAAAACCGGAGGAGCTTGCCAAAGATGAGGCCATTACGGCTCGCCTTTAGGTGTCCATCTCGGGATAGCGTCATTTAAAGAACGAGACTCAGCATAACGTAAAAAAAAAAAAGAAAAAGGAAAAAAAATAGGAAAAAAAATAGGAAAAAAACTGTGAAAAAAAAACGGAGGAGCTTGCCAAAGATGAAGCCATTACGGCTCGCCTTTAGGTGTCCTCCTCGGGATAGCGTCATTTAAAGAACGAGAGTCAGCACCTCGTTAAAAAAAAAAAACGGAAAAAACTTTGGAAAAAAACCGGAGGAGCTTGCCAAAGATGAGGCCATTACTGCTCGCCTTTAGGTGTCCTCCTCGAGATAGCGTCATTTAAAGAACGAGAGTCAGCACATTGTAAAAAAAAAAAAACCAGGAAAAAACCGAAAAAAAAAATCGGAAAAAAACTGGGAATAACACTGTGAAAAAAAACCGGAGGAGCTTGCCAAAGATGAGGCCATTACGGCTCGCCTTTAGGTGTCCTTCTCTGGATAGCGTCATTTAAAGAACGAGAGTCAGCACAACGTAAAAAAAAACCAGGAAAAAACCGAAAAAAAAAACTGAAAAAAACTGGGAGAAAAACTGTGAAAAAAACCGGAGGAGCTTGCCAAGGATGAGGCCATTACGGCTCGCTTTTATGTGTCCTCCTCGGGATAGCATCATATAAAGAACGAGGGTCAGCACAACGTTATAAAAAAAAAAAAAACCTGGAAAAAAGTCGGAAAAAAACTGTGAAAAAACCGGAGGAGCTTGCCAAAGATGAGGCCATTACGGCTCGCCTTTAGGTGTCCTCCTCGGGATAACGTGATTTAAAGAATGAGGGTCAGCACAACGTAAAAAAAAAAAAAAAAAAAAAAAAAAAAAAAAAAATCGGAAAAAAACGGGGAAAAAACTGTGAAAAAAACCGGAGGAGCTTGCCAAAGATGAGGCCATTACGGCTCGCCTTTATGTGTCTTCCTCGGGATAGCGTCATATAAAGAACGAGGGTCAGCACAACATTAAAAATAAAATCGGGAAAAAACCGGGAAAAAAACTATGAAAAAAAAAGGAGGACCTTGCCAAAGATGAAGCTATTACGGCTCGCCTTTAGGTGTCCTCCTCGGGATAGCGTCATTTAAAGAACGAGAGTCAGCACAACGTTAAAAAAAAAAAAGAAGAAAACCGGAAAAAACTTTGAAAAAAAACCGGAGGAGCTTGCCAAAGATGAGGCCATTACGGCTCGCCTTTAGTTGTCCATCTCGGGATAGCGTCATTTAAAGAACGAGACTCAGCATAACGTAAAAAAAAAAAAGAAAAAGGAAAAAAAATAGGAAAAAAACCAGGAAAAAAACTGTGAAAAAAAACCGGAGGAGCTTGCCAAAGATGAAGCCATTACGGCTCGCCTTTAGGTGTCCTCCTCGGGATAGCGTCATTTAAAGAACGAGAGTCAGCACCTCGTTAAAAAAAAAACGGAAAAAACTTTGGAAAAAAACCGGAGGAGCTTGCCAAAGATGAGGCCATTACGGCTCGCCTTTAGGTGTCCTCCTCGAGATAGCGTCATTTAAAGAACGAGAGTCAGCACATTGTAAAAAAAAAAAAACCAGGAAAAAACCGAAAAAAAAATCGGAAAAAAACTGGGAATAACACTGTGAAAAAAACCGGAGGAGCTTGCCAAAGATGAGGCCATTACGGCTCGCCTTTAGGTGTCCTTCTCTGGATAGCGTCATTTAAAGAACGAGAGTCAGCACAACGTAAAAAAAAACCAGGAAAAAACCGAAAAAAAAACTGAAAAAAAACTGGGAGAAAAACTGTGAAAAAAACCGGAGGAGCTTGCCAAGGATGAGGCCATTACGGCTCGCTTTTATGTGTCCTCCTCAGGATAGCGTCATATAAAGAACGAGGGTCAGCACAACGTTATAAAAAAAAAAAACCTGGAAAAAAGTCGGAAAAAAACTGTGAAAAAAACCGGAGGAGCTTGCCAAAGATGAGGCCATTACGGCTCGCCTTTAGGTGTCCTCCTCGGGATAACGTGATTTAAAGAATGAGGGTCAGCACAACGTAAAAAAAAAAAAAAAAAAAAAAAAAAAAAAAAAAAAAAAACTAGAAAAAAATCGGAAAAAAACGGGGAAAAAACTGTGAAAAAAACCGGAGGAGCTTGCCAAAGATGAGGCCATTACGGCTCGCCTTTATGTGTCTTCCTCGGGATAGTGTCATATAAAGAACGAGGGTCAGCACAACATTAAAAATAAAATCGGGAAAAAACCGGGAAAAAGACTATGAAAAAAAAAGGAGGACCTTGCCAAAGATGAAGCTATTACGGCTCGCCTTTAGGTGTCCTCCTCGGGATAGCGTCATTTAAAGAACGAGAGTCAGCACAACGTTAAAAAAAAAAAAGAAGAAAACCGGAAAAAACTTTGAAAAAAAACCGGAGGAGCTTGCCAAAGATGAGGCCATTACGGCTCGCCTTTAGGTGTCCATCTCGGGATAGCGTCATTTAAAGAACGAGACTCAGCATAACGTAAAAAAAAAAAGAAAAAGGAAAAAAAATAGGAAAAAAACCAGGAAAAAAACTGTGAAAAAAAACCGGAGGAGCTTGCCAAAGATGAAGCCATTACGGCTCGCCTTTAGGTGTCCTCCTCGGGATAGCGTCATTTAAAGAACGAGAGTCAGCACCTCGTTAAAAAAAAAAACGGAAAAAACTTTGGAAAAAAACCGGAGGAGCTTGCCAAAGATGAGGCCATTACGGCTCGCCTTTAGGTGTCCTTCTCTGGATAGCATCATTTAAAGAACGAGAGTCAGCACAACGTAAAAAAAAACCAGGAAAAAACCGAAAAAAAAACTGAAAAAAAACTGGGAGAAAAACTGTGTAAAAAACCGGAGAAGCTTGCCAAGGATGAGGCCATTACGGCTCGCTTTTATGTGTCCTCCTCGGGATAGCGTCATATAAAGAACGAGGGTCAGCACAACGTTATAAAAAAAAAAACCTGGAAAAAATTCGGAAAAAAACTGTGAAAAAACCGGAGGAGCTTGCCAAAGATGAGGCCATTACGGCTCGCCTTTATGTGTCCTCCTCGGGATAGCGTCATTTAAAGAACGAGAGTCAGCACAACGTAAAAAAAAAAAAAAAAAAAAGGGAAAAAAGATCGGAAAAAAACCAGGAAAACAAACTGTGAAAAAAACCGGAGGAGCTTGCCAAAGATGAGGCCATTACGGCTCGCCTTTAGGTGTCCTCCTCGGGTAGCGTCATTTAAAGAACGAGAGTTCGCACAACCTAAAAAAAAAAAGAACCAGGAAAAAACCGAAAAAAAATCGGAAAAAAACTGGGAAAAATCTGTGAAAAAAACCGGAGGAGCTTGCCAAAGATGAGGCCATTACGGCTCGCCTTTATATGTCCTCCTCGGGATAGCCTCATATAAAGAACGAGGGTCAGCACAACGTAAAAAATAAAAAATAAATAAAAATCCAGGAAAAAAAACTGTGAAAAAAAACTGGAGGAGCTTGCCAAAGATGAGGCCATTACGGCTCGCCTTTATGTGTCCTCCTCGGGATAGCGTCATATAAAGAACGAGGGTTAGCACAACGTAAATAAAAAAAAAAAGGAAAAAAATCGGAAAATAACTGGGAAAAAAATTGTGAAAAAAAACCGGAGGATCTTGCCAAAGATGAAGCCATTACGGCTCGCCTTTAGGTGTCCTCCTCGGGATAGCGTCATTTAAAGAATGAGAGTCAGCACAACGTATAAAAAAAAAACCGAAAAAAAACCCGGAAAAAAACTGTGAAAAAAAAACGGAGGAGCTTGCCAATGATGAGGCCATTGATATGTAAAAAATTAATTTCACGTAATGACCGGCAAGTATACCGGGTCGTATCAAGTAATAAAACTCACTAAGAGTGAAGTCGATCCCACGGAGATTGGTAGATTAAGCAACTTTAGTTAAATGGTAGATTTTGTCAAGCAAACATGGTTTTGATTTCATGAGATTTGTGATTTTTGAACATAATTGCAAGAATTTAAATGGCAAGGAATTTAAAGAACTAGAAGAGAGAAATAAGATGAAAGTAAATAACTGAAACTTAAAATGCAAGAAACTTAAATGACATTAAAGATAAATTGCAAAAAAGTAAAGATTGCAGAATTTTAAAGAGCACAAGAGTAAATAGCAAGAAATATAGAAACAGAATGTAAATGACGAGAATAATGAATTGCAAGAATATAGAAGGGAATTGGGTAATGGGTATTCAAACAACTAAAGAGCAAAAGAAATGAGAATTGATGATGGAGAGGATCATTAGGGATCAGAGATGCAAATTCTCCTGAATTGATGTTGATCAATTCCTTCTCAATCATGGGTATAGATCCATGGCAAATTGTGGGTAATTGAGTCCCAATCTCTAGGTAACTCAATTTCTCTCAACACAACCAATTTCCACTCTCGTGATCTAATTGTTCATAAGAAGAGATGAAGTTCAATTCCTAATCCAAGCCACACAACTTCCAGAATCTCAACTAAGGGAGGTTACATCTCACATACCAACCAAAGTGTATTGATCAAGGAAATCATGAAAGGATGAACTCTAAACTGAATTATGTAGCTCCTTTCTCAAATTCATCACATAATTCATATAGATTAATCCCTCTCTCGATGGTGATTGAATCTTTGAAGAACAAGAGTTTCCTCTTGGATTAACCACTTGAATTAAGAAGGAGGAGAAGAGTTATCAATTCATTCAAACAAGCAGAGGTCTTCCCCCTAATGAAAGTGGGGTTTAGTGAGTCATAGCTCCCATTTCAACAACAATTGCAATAGTAAACATTAAAATTGAGTAGAGAAGAATGAAGAAGAAGAAGTTCTTAAAACTCTAATTCAAAGTTGCATGAAAAACAAAATAAAATATGGTTGAGAAGCAGTGAAAACCAAAAAAAAACTCTAAGTGTGAAAGTAAAAGTGTCTAAGAGTAAAAATTGCTAAAAAATAAAAGTCAAGAGTCCTTAAAAGTACCAAACTCTTCTCTATTTATACTACTCCTAAAACTCCTTCAGAGATCTTTAATTTGGGCGAGCAATGTGGGCTTTCTCTTTGTTGAATTTCTGGCTCAATGGAAGAAGTGTTGCTAAGCATGGAAGGAGGAGTTCATTCATAATGCTTCTGGCCTAATGGCTTGGCGTTTTTGCCAATAACGCTAGCCTTAATGCACGTTGGCAACGTTGGCTTTCCTTTCCTGGACAGCCTCCTTGCTTGGCATTGTCACAAAACACTCCAACTCTTCCTGGAGTTGGCAACGTGCTCGAGCCTTCCTCAAGGCTCCATGCTTGCTGCTTGGCGTTGTCATTGAACACGCCTATGTTTCCTGGCATTGGCAACATGCTTGAGTTGGAGAGGCATCATCCAAGCTGCCTTGAGTTGTTGCCAAACACGCCAATGAAGGCTGGCGTTGGCAACGTGCTCAATGGGTGGAGATCCAAGGCTTGCTGCGTTGCCTTGGAACACGTCTCTTGTTCCTGGCATTGGCAACGCCAGCTTCTCTCCTTCCTGGGCCAAGTCTTGACGTTGTCTTCAAACACACTAGTGAAGCAGCACGTTGGCAACGTGCTCTCCAGGATTGCCTCCTTCCAAGCTTTTCTCCCTGGCGTTGCCTCTAAACACTCTAGTGAAGCAGCACGTTGGCAACGTGCTCGAGCTTCTTCCCTAGGTTGCCTTGAATTGCCTATGTCGTTTGCGTTTCCATCAAACACGTCCATGCATCATGGAGTTGGCAACGTGCTTGAGCTTTGTGCTTGCTACGTTGTCTCTAAACACGCCTTTGGAAGCTGGCGTTGGCAACGTGCTCGAGCTTCCTTGGGTTGGACAAAATCTTCTAGCTTAGCGTTGCCTTGAAGAACACCTATACATTCCCACGTTGGCAACGCCCTCGAGCTCCTCCCTGGCCCAATTCCTTGCTTGCTTACGTTACCATCAAACACTCACCCTTTCTCCAAGTTGGCAACGCCCAAATGTGTTCTCCAGGGCTGCCTTGCATTGTTGGGCGTTGTTGATGGACACTCTAGTTGAAGTGCAAGTTGGCAACGTACAACTCCTCTATATTCACTCTCCAGGGCTGCCTGGCGTTGCCTAGGAACACGCCCTTGTTCCTGGCGTTGGCAACGCCCTACTCCTCTTCTTCTTGCCCAGTTTACTTCTTGGCGTTGTTGCCAAGCACTCCAATGTAACTTCAAGTTAGCAACATGCATGTTTCTCTTCTTGAATGAGTTGTTAGCCACTTGCTTGCTTCATTCTTGCTTCAATGCCTTCTTGTTGCATCACCTATCATAAACAAGGAAACTTGCTTCAAAGTCTCACCAATTCATGCACTCAATGCAATCAACTTCATGAGATTTATTTATTTGTGCATTCCTTGACTCATTTGCATGAAATTAGCCACAATTAACATGGTCCTTGGTATTTTTATGTATGAAAACAAAACTCATAAAAATACTTGTTTAATTCAAAGAAAATGAGTGAAACTAAGCTAGAACTAACTAAACTAACTAGCTAATCTAACAAATATGCGAATGCATCACAACACCAAACTTAAAATATTGCTTGTCCTCAAGCAAGAGATAGAATAATGTGACAAAAGAGTTTAAGATGCAAGAATTGAATGCCTTAACAGAGAAGAATTCTTCCATAAAAAATGTCATCCTCAATTGTGTAGTCATCTGTTTAGTGGAACTGATCAAGGCTAATCTTAATTCTTAGTTGAAATGCTTGCTCCAACACCAGGTTAGTTAATTTCACTAGACTCTTTTTCTTTATCTTGGCACATAGTCCTTAAGCTATTCTTTTCTCTACTTCTCTTTTCTCCCCCTTTTTTTTGTTGTTTCAATTGAGCTAAAAATCTTGTCTTAAGGCGGCTCTTTAGCATAAGCTTTCAATCAACAATCCCAAACCAGTTGGTTTAAGTTGTTAAGTGTTGAAGCACTCTTAAAGATTTACTAACTCAAGCCTCTCTCCTTAACACATTCAATCACAGGCATATAACATTGAAACTTTATCTGGATAGTGGTGTCCAGCACCTCTTTGGGTTGCTAAATGTTCTGTTATAAAGTTACTCTTGAATGTGGGTTTTCAATCGATAATCCCGAGTTAGTTAACTCAAGTTACCGGGTGATGAAGCACCCCTCGGATTTACTAGCCCAAGTATGTCTCCTAACATCAATCACCACAGACACATATCCAAATTTTGTCATTGATGCCTAGCCTTTCATTCTTTTTGTTCTTTGTTTTCTTTATTTCTCTTTTTCTTCTCTTTAAAATTTTGTGTATTACTTTATTGTCAAGGATCTTTTGTGCTCCTAACTTCTTGAGTCTTATGACCCTTAGCCAACTAGTTTTGTGTAAGCAAGCTCTTAACTCCTTTTGATTTCTTGAGCTCTTGATTCGTTCACACTGACAGCATATATGTACTAACACTTTGTATCAGACTATCTTATTCTCTTAGGCTAGATTTCTCTCTGTTCTTGCTCAAACTACATCTCTTATTCCAGTGTCAAGTGAAAATACTTAAGACAAGCAAACATTCCAAGCATGTGAGTGATACATGGAATAGGCAACATAACTGATAATGCATAAAGGAAAACAACTTAGAAGGTATACCATATTTCAGACATACATCTTCTTTATTTAATAAAGTACTAAAGAAAAGAACTCCACCACCTTTAGTCTTTATGTCCCTTTCCTTTGCCATTTGGATCTTCTTTCTTTTTCTTTCTTATTTCTCCTTGTTGTTTTGTTGTTGAGTCCCCCTCTTCTCTTTGCCATACTCCTGAGCTTATCATCTTCTCTTTTAGCCTCTCAGCATTGAATCTCACCCTTGCAAGTTCCTGTTCTTCAAATACCTTGCGTGCTTCATTAAAACTTTTGATTTGTGGGTTGAGCAATGGGGGTGCTCCACAAAGGTAGCTGAGTTTCTCTTGGGTGCATATATCATAGTCAAGTCTGTCTCTATGTCTGGCCTCCTTGAACATTCTGCTTTCATTGAATTCTCTGTGAAATATATCATGTCTAGCATCCAACCTATGGAGGAGCTCCCTTTGTTGAGCTTGCTCTTTCCTTAGTTGAGCTTGTTCTTGTATTACCTTTTCCATGGATCTTTCGTGTTCAACAGTTGAATTGTTGATGGCTTCATACATCTTGGCATATTGTTCTTGTTGTAGTTCCATCATGTGTGTTTGATATTCATTTTGCTGACTCATCCATTGAACTTGAACTTCTCTTTACTGATTCATTACCTGCCAAAGGTCCCTTTGTTGTTGAGCTTGTTCCTCTTGGCTCCTTTGAATTTGTGAATATTGCCCAGAGATTCCTTCCAAAGCGGCTTGGAGTTGATTCATGTTCAAGGTACTTGTATCTTCCATTTCTTGGGGCTCTTCTTCTTGTCTTGCTTCTTTCCTTTTCTTTTTTCTTGCTAAAGGTTGCCTCTCCAATTGGGTTGTGGTGACAAATTCCAACCTTTCCCTGGTGAGAGGTTTTCCAATAGAGACCACGTCAGTTTCTTCAAATTCTTCAAGAGGTACTCTAGCTTCTTCACATAAGCGCAGAATAGTACTAGGATATCCTAGCCAGCTGTCCTGTTTGACCTTTTGAGCTATGTCAATGATGTTCTTGGCTATAATTTCTCCAACATTGATCTCCCCTCCTTTCATTATGCAGTGGATCATTATTGCTCTATTCACTGTCACTTCGGAATTATTTGAAGTAGAGATCAATGATCTCCTCACTATGTCATGCCATCCTTTTGCTTGAGGTATGAGATCACCTCTCCTGAGTTTGAGTGGTTGTCCATGTGAATCCAACACCCAATCTGTGCCTACTCTGCATAAGTCACTTAGCACATCCACATATCTTGGATCATTTTTAACCCTTTCCTCATAGCTAGCTTGTTTGAACCGTTTTGGTTTGACCTTTAGCACCCTGTTGATGGCGTTTGGACTAAAGTCAATAGTCACCCCTCTTACATAGCATATGTATGGCTCTTCATCATCAAATTCTCTTATCACATTAGTGTAAAACTCATGGATGAGAAGCATGCTCACTTCTTGAGGTTGGTTACAGAGAAGCTCCCATCCCCTCTTCCTAATTATTTTTTGTATTTCAGAATATTCCCCCTTTCTTAGCTTGAAAGGTAACTCCGGGACAACATCTTTGCCTGACATCCAACTAAAGATGCGCTCATTGTGTTTGGATTTGAATCTCCTTCGATCAAAGTGGCTTTGTCCTTCATCTTCTCTCCTAGCTCTTGATGATGAGGCCATTGAAATTCAATTGCAAGGGTCAAATCTTCCAACACCAAACTTAGATGAATGCTTGTCCTCAAGCATAAAGAAAATGTTTATGAAGAGGGTGTAGATAGATATGGTGACATGGTAAAGCATACAAGCTAGAAAGTATTGTGAGAGGGAAGGGGGTGGTTCGGGTAGGCTAGGGGGAGTTAATGCACTCTAAGTTTTGTTGAGCAAAACATAGGTTCAAAGCTAAAATCTGCAAAGCAAGGATGATTTAAAAGTTGAATGTGAATTCGGTTGAGGTAAATTGATGAAATGGGGTGATGGAGAAGGGTATATATGAGTGAGGTTTGATGAATATGGTTGGAGTAGTTAAAGTGATATTTATGATGGGGGACTGGTTTTGAATGTTCGGTCAAGGCATGGGGAAAATGAAACTTCTTTGCCTAATGCATGCTAAGGTGTTTTCCTCAATGCACATAATTTAAGACCCATGTGACTTTCTTTTCCTTGTGTGTCCGTGACTTCTCTTCAAGGATTCCCCATCACTTCTTTCTTTCACTTCCCTGCAACAAAATTTCAAAACAGTGAGATTCTTGAAGTGTCTTAACATATGCCAACAAATTACGATGATATTATCTAAAAAAATACACATTTTTTTTATTGTTTCCATATTAATAAAAGAAATAACTACACTGTTGCTCTATGGTCTAGCATTTTCGTGTATGTGTGGACACCAAACTTAGTTCTTTGCATACACTATATGCTAGTTCACTCTTTATTATCACTAAAGCATGAAAATAAAAGACTCTTGTGCATGGGTTGCCTCCTATGAAGCGCTTGTTTATCGTCCTTAGCTTGACATTGCAGCTCTTTTGCTCATGTTAGTAAGTGCACATTTTCTTCCTTGCTCCAGGGGCCACCAAGATAAAGTTTCACCCTATGTCCATTGGCTGTGAAGGTCTGTTTTGAAGCTTCATCAAGTAATTCCACATAGCCATGAGGAGATACTTTGGTGATGGTATATGAACCAGTCCATCTAAATCTGAGCTTTCCAGGGAAAATCTTCAACCTTGAGTTGAATAGCAACACTTTTTGGCCTGGTTCGAATGTTCTTTGGGAGATCCTCGTGTCATGCCACCTTTTTGCTCTTTCTTTGTATATTCTGGCATTTTCATATGCCTCCAATCTAAATTCCTCTAATTCATTGAGTTGTAGTAACCTCTTTTCTCCTGCTGCTTGAGCATCTAAATTCAAAAGTTTGGTGGCCCAAAAGGCCTTGTGTTCAAGCTCCACAGGGAGATGGCATGCCTTCCCATACACCAGCTGAAATGGAGATTTTCCTATGGGCGTTTTGAAAGCTGTTCTGTATGCCCAAAGTGCATCATCCAGCTTCTGAACCCAGTCCTTTCTTGTTGCTTCCACAGTTTTTTCCAGGATCCTCTTTAGCTCTCTATTAGCAAGTTCAGCTTGCCCATTTGTCTGTGGGTGATAAGGTGTGGCTACTTTGTGAGTAACTCCATATTTTTGGAGTAGAGAATTTAGTTGCTTGTTACAGAAGTGGCTTCCTCTATCACTTATAAGTCCCTTGGGCACTCCAAATCTTGTGAAGATGTTTCTCTTTAGGAATTGCAACACCACATTGGTATCACATGTAGTGGTGGCTATTGCTTCTACCCATTTTGAAACATACTCCACTGCCACCAAAATATATTTGAATGTGTAGGATGGAGGAAAGGGTCCCATGAAGTCTATTCCCCACAAATCAAAGAGTTCCACTTCCAAAATGAACTTCTGAGGCATCTCATTTTTCCTTGTCAAACCTCCTGTTCTTTGACATTCATTGCAATGGATCACAAAGCCTCTAGCATCCTTGAAGATGGAAGGCCAGTAGAAGCCACTTTGAAGCACCTTTGCAGCAGTTTTTTCAGCTCCAAAATAGCCACCATAGCTTGAGTTGTGACAATGCCATAGTATGTCCTTCATCTCAACCTCCGGTACACACCTTCTTATCATTCCATCTGGGCATTTTTTGAATAGAAATGGCTCATCCCAGAAGAAGAACTTGGCCTCATGTAACAACTTCTTGACTTGCTGTTTTGTGTATTCTTGTGGGATGATTCTTCCTGCCTTGTAGTTGGCCATGTCTGCGAACCAAGGAACATGTTGAATCTGCAAGAGGTGCTCATCTGGAAATTCCTCATTTATTGATTGAAGATTGTCTTGACATGTATCTTGTGGCACCCTTGATAGGTGGTCAGCAACTTGATTTTCACTACCCTTTCTATCCTTTATCTCAATGTCAAACTCTTGTAGGAGTAGTATCCATCTGATTAGCCTTGGTTTGGCATCCTGTTTTGACATAAGATACTTAAGAGCAGCATGGTCAGTATATACTAAAACTTTAGATCCAATCAAATATTGTCTAAACTTATCAAAAGCATATACCACAGCTAGCAGCTCTTTCTCTGTTGTAGTGTAATTTCTTTGAGTTTCATTCAACACTTTACTTGTATAGTAGATAACATGAAGCTTCTTTTCCTTCCTCTACCCCAACACAGCACCAATTGCAAGGTCACTTGCATCACACATGAGTTCAAAAGGCAATCCCCAACTTGGGGGTGTGATGATTGGTGCTGTGGTGAGCTTGGCTTTTAGAGTTTCAAAGGCATGTTTACATTCATCATCAAAGAGGAAAGGGTTGTTTACCACCAGCAGATTGTTTAGTGGCTTTGCTATTTTAGAAAAATCTTTGATGAATCTTCTATAGAATCCAGCATGCCCCAAGAAGCTTCTAACAGCTTTCACACTAGTTGGTAAAGGAAGTTTTTCTATAATTTCCACTTTTGCCTTGTCAACCTCTATACCCTCTCTTGAAATTTTGTGACCAAGAACAATGCCTTCGGGTACCATGAAATGGCATTTCTCCCAGTTTAAAACCAAATTGGTTTCTTGGCACCTCTTCAAGACTAGGGTAAGATGGTGCAAGTATTGAAAGAATCACCAAAGACAGAGAAATCATCCATAAAGACTTCAATAATTTTTTCTACCATGTCCGAGAAGATTGATAGCATGCATCTCTGAAAGGTAGCTGGGGCATTACACAGTCCGAATGGCATTCTCCTGTAAGCAAAGACTCCAAAAGGGCAGGTAAAGGAAGTCTTCTCTTGATCCATAGGATCAACTATGATTTGGTTATATCCAAAGTATCCGTCAAGGAAACAGTAATAGGCATGGCCAGCTTTCCAGCATCTGGTCAATGAAAGGAAGGGGGAAATGGTCCTTTTGTGTGGCATCATTCAGCCTCCTATAGTCAATGAACGTCCTCCATCCAGTCACTGTTCTTGTTGGAATAAGCTCATTCTTCTCATTGACAATGACAGTCATCCCACCTTTCTTGGATACTACTTGAACTGGGCTAACCCATGGACTATCAGAGATGGGGTAAATAATCCCAGCTTTACATAGCTTCAGTACTTCTTTTTGGACTACCTCTTTCATTGTGGGATTCAATCTTCTCTGAGGTTGTACTACTGGTTTAGAATTTTCCTCCAAGAGTATTTTGTGCATGCATATGGCAGGGCTTATGCCTTTCAAGTCATCAATGGTCCATCCCAATGCTTCTTTGTGAGCTCTCAAAACTACAAGTAGCTTTTCTTCTTCCTCAGCACACAATGTAGAATTGATGATCACTGGGAAGCTGTCCTTTTCACTAAGAAATGCATATTTAAGATGAGGGGGTAGTGGTTTCAACTCTTGTTGTGGTGCCTCTTCTTTCTTAGCTTCACTTGGTTCCTCCGGTGTTTCCAATTTGTTCTCTTCTTGTCCTTGGATGTCATGGACTTCCTCCTGTTTCACTTGATGGTTCAGTTCAAGTACTTCTTCAACCAGAGAGTCCACCATATCAATCCTCATGCAACTCTCTTTCTTAACGGGGTGTTGCATTGCTTTAAAGACATTTATGGTCATTTGCTCATCATGTACTCTGAAAATCATCTCTCCCTTTTCCACATCAATGATTGTTCTAGCTATAGCTGAAAAGGGTCTTCCAAGTATAACTGAGTTGCTCCCCTCTTCATCCATATCTAGGACCACAAAATCAGCTGGGAATATGAAGTTCTCCACTTTCACCAAGAGGTTCTCAACTACACCATTTGGTATTTTGATAGATCTGTCAGCAAGTTGGAGTGACATCCTTGTGGGTTTCAATTCCTCTATCATCATTTTCTTCATCATGGTAAGGGGCATTAAGTTAATGCTTGCTCCCAGGTCACAGAGTGATTTGTCAATGGCTATACTCCCAATTGTGCATGGTATGAGGAAGCTGCCTGGATCCTTGAGTTTTGGTGGCAGTCCCCTTTGAATAATGGCACTACACTCTTGAGTGAGAATTACTGTTTCTTTCTCTTGCCAACTTCTCTTCTTGGAGATCAACTCTTTAAGAAACTTTGCATATAGTGGCATTTGTTCCAAGGCCTCCGCCAATGGGATGTTGATTTCAAGTTTCTTAAAGATTTCCAAGAACCTTGGGAATTGTTGATCTTTCGTTCCTTTGTGTATCCTTGTTGGATATGGAAGCTTGGGTATATAGGCTTTTACTCCTTCATTCTTGTTCTCTTGTTGTGGCTTCATATCCTCCTTGTTGTTGGAGTGGTTGTTTTGAGTGAGTGTCTTGCTTTGTGGCTTTTCATCTTCTTTGCTTTCTTGAGGTGTTGATACCTTGTCCTCATCTTGCTTGCTTGCTGTGCCTTGCTTCTTGAGTTTTGTTGGTTCCTTGTTAGAACTTTCTCCAATTACTTTGCCATTTCTCAATTGAAGAGCTTTGCATTCTTCTCTTGGGTTGGGTACTGTGTCACTTGGGAGGACATTGGTCGGCCGTTCAGCTTGTTTAGCCAATTGTCCCACTTGCCGTTCAAGGCTCTTCATGGTGGCTTCATTTCTCTCTTGCACTTTGATCAAGCTTTGAGTGGACTGAGCAATTGCTTGTAGGGCTGCCTCAAGACTTGAAAGTCTACTTTCATGATGGTCAATTGGTGGTATGATGGGGGTGGAATGTGGTTGCTGGAAGTTGTTTGTGGGGGTAGTGTGGTAGTTTTGGGGGTTAGATATTGGTGCGGGAATGCTATTTTGATGAGTTTGTGGATTGTGGTGAGGTGGTTGATATGTGTTTTGTGGTTTCTTGTATTGGTTAGCGTTGTTGGATGAGTGGTTTTGGTCGTGTGTGTTGCGGGAATGGTTGGATGAGTGGTTTTGGTTGATACGTAAAAAATTAATTTCACGTAATGACCGGCAAGTATACCGGGTCGTATCAAGTAATAAAACTCACTAAGAGTGAAGTCGATCCCACGGAGATTGGTAGATTAAGAAACTTTAGTTAAATGGTAGATTTAGTCAAGTAAACATGGTTTTGATTTCATGAGATTTGTGATTTTTGAACATAATTGCAAGAATTTAAATGGCAAGGAATTTCAAGAACTAGAAGAGAGAAAGAAAGAAGATGAAAGTAAATAACTGAAACTTAAAATGCAAGAAACTTAAATGACATTAAAGATAAATTGCAAAAAAGTAAAGATTGCAGAATTTTAAAGAGCACAAGAGTAAATAGCAAGAAATATAGAAACAGAATGTAAATGACGAGAATAATGAATTGCAAGAATGTAGAAGGGAATTGGGTAATGGGTATTCAAACAACTAAAGAGCAAAAGAAATGAGAATTGATGATGGAGAGGATCATTAGGGAACAGAGATGCAAATTCTCCTGAATTGATGTTGATCAATTCCTTCTCAATCATGGGTATAGATCCATGGCAAATTGTGGGTAATTGAGTCCCAATCTCTTTGTAACTCAATTTCTCTCAACACAACCAATTGCCACTCTCGCGATCTAATTGTTCATGAGAAGAGATGAAGTTCAATTCCTAATCCAAGCCACACAACTTCCAGAATCTCAACTAAGGGAGGTTACATCTCACATACCAACCAAAGTGTATTGATCAAGGAAATCATAAAAGGATGAACTCTAAACTGAATTATGTAGCTCCTTTCTCAAATTCATCACATAATTCATATAGATTAATCCCTCTCTCGATGGTGATTGAATCTTTGAAGAACAAGAGTTTCCTCTTGGATTAACCACTTGAATTAAGAAGGAGGAGAAGGGTTATCAATTCATTCAAACAAGCAGAGCTCTTCCCTCTAATGAAAGTGGGGTTTAGTGAGTCATAGCTCCCATTTCAACAACAATTGCAATAGTAAACATTAAAACTGAGTAGAGAAGAATGAAGAAGAAAAAGTTCTTAAAACTCTAATTCAAAGTTGCAAGAAAAACAAAATAGAATATGGTTGAGAAGCAGTGAAAACAAAAAAAAAACTCTAAGTGTGAAAGTAAAAGTGTCTAAGAGTAAAAATTGCTAAAAAATAAAAGTCAAGAGTCCTCAAAAGTACCAAACTCTTCTCTATTTATACTACTCCTAAAACTCCTTCAGAGATCTTTAATTTGGGCTAGCAATGTGGGCTTTCTCTTTGTTGAATTCCTGGCTCAATGGAAGAAATGTTGCTAAGCATGGAAGGAGGAGTTCATTCATAATGCTTCTGGCCCAATGGCTTGGCGTTTTTGCCAATAACGCTAGCCTTAATGCACGTTGGCAACGTTGGCTTCCTTTCCTGGACAGCATCCTTGCTTGGCGTTGTCACAAAACACTCCAACTCTTCCTGGAGTTGGCAACGTGCTCGAGCCTTCCTCAAGGCTCCATGCTTGCTTCTTGGCGTTGTTATTGAACACGCCTATGTTTCCTGGCGTTGGCAACGTGCTTGAGTTGGAGAGGCATCATCCAAGCTGCCTTGAGTTGTTGCCAAACACGCCAATGAAGGCTGGCGTTGGCAACGTGCTCAATGGGTGGAGATCCAAGGCTTGCTGCGTTGCCTTGGAACACGTCTCTTGTTCCTGGCGTTGGCAACGCCAGCTTCTCTCCTTCCTGGGCCAAGTCTTGACGTTGTCTTCAAACACACTAGTGAAGCAGCACGTTGGCAACGTGCTCTCCAGGATTGCCTCCTTCCAAGCTTTCCTCCCTGGCGTTGCCTCTAAACACTCTAGTGAAGCAGCACGTTGGCAACGTGCTCGAGCTTCTTCCCTGGGTTGCCTTGAATTGCCTATGTCGTTGGCGTTTCCATCAAACACGTCCATGCATCATGGAGTTGGCAACGTGCTTGAGCTTTGTGCTTGCTACGTTGTCTCTAAACACGCCTTTGGAAGCTGGCGTTGGCAACGTGCTCGAGCTTCCTTGGGCTGGACAAAATCTTCTAGCTCAGCATTGCCTTGAAGAACACCTATACATTCCCACGTTGGCAACGCCCTTGATGGATATTTTTTGTGGAAAAACGAATTTTCCAAAACACCCGAAACTCACCGGCAAGTGTACCGGGTTGCATCAAGTAATAATAACTCACATGAGTGAGGTCGATCCCACAGGGATTGAAGGATTGAGCAATTTTAGCTTAGTGGTTGATTTAGTCAAGCGAATCAAGTATTGGTTGAGTGTTTTGTGACTGACAGAAGCTAAATTGCATGAAATGTAAAGGGGAAAGGGGGAATTGCAGTAAATTAAAGAGCAAAGAAAGTAAAGAAGCTGAATCTTAAAGTGCAAGTAATATAAAGTGCAGAAACTTAAATTGCAAGAAATATAAATGGCTGAAGCTTAAAGTGCAAGAAATATAAATTGCTTGAATTGTAAAAGGGATTGGGAATTGGAATTGCAGAAATTAAATAAGAACAAGTAAATTGCATTAAACATAAAAGAGAAAATCTAAGTGCAGTAAAGTAGATCTTAACAGAAAAGTAAAATGCCTTGAAGAATTTAAAAACAGGAAAGCAGTGCTTAATTTGCAGCAATTTAAAAGTGGTTCAAGATCTCAGGAGTGGAAGAGACTAGATAACAAGTCTAGATCTCAAATCCTTCCTTGATCCAGCAAGAACAATTACAAAGGAAATAAAGAAAATGCAAATTGCAGAAAGAGTAGAAGCAGAAGCAATAAACAGAAATTGGAATTCAATTATGCAAAAAATTAAACAAGATCTCAAGGTGAGATTGAAACAGAGGTTCTTCAATTCTTCACCCAAGATCCAAAGCAAGAAAAGTAAAGAGTGCTCAAGCAAGAACAAGGAAGAAGAGAGATCAATTCTCCTTCCCAATTCTCTAAGAAAAGTAAAAGCTCAAAATTAAAATGCAAGTAAAAAGGAAAATTCAAAATGAAGTCTAGAGGTGTGAAAAAAAAGTCCTAATTACATCAAACTAACTCCTATTTATACACTTTCTATTCTTGGATTTTGGAATTTGGATGGGCTTTTGATTTGGTGAAGAAATGAATTAAGTTGGATTTTTAATTGAATTTCAGCCCATGAAGAAATCTGCCTCCAGGGGGATGCTCAGCTCACAAAGTGAGTTGAGCTTGAAGACTTGGTGTAGTGAGGCCTTGCATAGCGTGCTGTGTGGAATGCATCAGGGGAGAGCTCAGCTCACTTTGTGAGCTGAGCATTGGTGCCTTAGTGCCAATTTGTTGGGCTGCCCCTTGGACCGTGTCATGCGCGCTCCACTCCTTCCCTGGCCGTGTCAAATTTGTTGTGTGATGCACCATGGGCCTTGTCAATTTGTTGCGTGCCTCACTCCCTGGCCGTGTCATGATGTGCCCCCATGCATCAAGAAGTAGCGCTCAGCTCTCTAAGTGAGCTGAGCCCTGGGACATCCAAGGGAAGGCCCTTGGTTCGAAACCCATGGGAAGCATGCGCTGCCCCTTTTCTTTGTTGCCTTGCTTCCTTGCTTCCTCAAGGTGTGGGGTTCGAATCTTGGGGAGTGCACTTGGCCAATTTTGGCTTATTTTTCCTTGTGAGTAGCGCCTCCCCCCTCCCCTTTGGTCATGGGTTCAAGTCTTGAAGCATGCAATTGCAAATCATTTTCCTTGAATTATTTCTTTAGTGCTTTCGATAATGCTCACTTTGTGAGCTGAGCTTGGTTCTTCTTTCCTTGTTTCTTGGCCTCATGTTGTGCTCAGCTCACAAAGTGAGCTGAGCTTTGTGCCTTGGTCTCCTGGGAGTGAGTGTAGCGCTCACTTAGTGAGCTTGGTGCTCTTGGAGTGAGCTTCATGGTTTGTTGCACCACACTTCCTCCCTTTTTGGCCACACTTTTTCTTCCTTGAGCCACACTTCTTAGGCCACGCTTTTCTTCTTTTCTTCTTTTCTTCACCTACAAATAATCAAAACAACCAATCAAAGTATCACCAATTTCACAAGGTTTATAAATCATTAAAAATCAATTAAATTTAGCTTAAACCTCATGATTTAGCATCAATTACGTGTAGTTGTTTGATTCAAAGAAGTTATGCATTTTCATTCCAAATTGCTTTCTTAGGATGTAAGAAAGTGCATAAAACCAAATAAAAATAAAGGAAAAAGGCTAGTAAAACTGGGATATGATGACTTGTCATCACAACTCCAAACTTAAAACTTGCTTGTCCCCAAGCGAGCATCAAACATAAGAGAAGATAGAATGAAATAGATAAGTATATATGTTCTTATTAAGCAGATAGTTGAATTTGGTCTATGGGGTTTTATGCAGATCAAAAGTAGCTCATTTATTACTTGCTGCCAAAACAAACTATGTTTCCTTAAGGGTTCACCAAGGTTGCTGCTATGATTCCTTACCTTTTTGCTTATTTCCCTTGTTAGCTTTTTCTTCTTTCTTTTGCATTTCAGAGCTTATTTCTTATTGAAGGCTTGGTGGCAAATGTTGCAGTGGCCTTTGGCTTAATTTCACTCAACATTTCTTCACCACAGACACATGGCTCACCTTTTTCCTCCTAGGATCATTGATGCCCAGCATCTCTTTGGATAACTAAATGTTTTGTAGCTAGGTTGCTCTTTATTGTGGACTTTCAGTTGGCAATCCCAAATCAGTTGATCTAAGTTGCCAAGTTTTAAAATACTCCTTAGAACTTACTTGTCCAAGCATATCCTAGTACACAAACACCACAGGCATATGTCTTACGGTCCAAGCTATTGGTGTCTAGCCTTATTGTTTGTTTCTTTGCCAATTTTTGGCTTTTTCTTCTTCCTTTTCTTTCTGTTTTGGTTTATTTTCAAGGGACTTTCAAGAATTGAGAGATCATAGCAGCAAACTAGCTTAGGCTTCAAGTCACAAGTCATTTTGCAGCATTTATTCTATGAGCTATCAATTAAATCAAGCACACACCACCACTAACTTTCATTCTAACTCTTGCAACATTGAACAATTACTTTTCTAAATCAAACATCTCTCTTTTATTCAAACAGCAAGGGAAAACAAAACAAAGTATTCAAGTTGATGGATGATGACAATTATTATGCAGATAACTTTCAAGCAAAATTTATGCAGATAGCTTTCTTCAACATGTACTTCCACTTGCAACTAAATGATCATTCCAGCCAGACATAAAGGACTCTCTGAATTAAATCATTACACAACAACAAGGATCAAGTATAAATACAACATGTTGGGTTGCAGCTTTTCATTCTTCCTTCTGTTTGTTCCTTGTAAGTCATAATGCAGATGTTCCCTGATTTGTTGGCTATTTTCCTGCATACTCCTCAAATGTTGCTTGCTTTTCAACTCCTTTAGGTATTCAACTAAATTGCAAGACTTATTTGTGGGCTCTTGAACTTACTTTAGTGTGTGAACACCAAACTTAGTTCCTTGCTAATGCTTCTTATGCAACAAATTAGCTATATGCAAAATCTCTCTTTTTTTTTCTTTTTCAAAAGCAATAAAACTAATAACTAGAAAACAGCAGAATAGTCAACTAGTTTATCTGAATGCTTGAAGCTAGCTTTGTGCAGGAAGTGAGAATATGTTTTATGATGGGATTTTGGTGGAACACCAAACTTAGAATCCTTCATTCTCTCTTATATTGTTTTGGTGTGCAACACCAAACTTAGCTTCTTGTAATACAGATAAAGCTAATTGACCTTTTTATTAAAATAGCTATGAAAAGAAAACTACCTCAGGTTGGGTTGCCTCCCAACAAGCGCTCTTTTATTGTCACTAGCTTGACATTGAACCCTTCTTTTATGGTGGTTGATGACTGTAGTGCCTCAGCTTGTCCCCTCTGACTGTGAGCTTCTTCTTTGTCCCTTGGTGCTCAATTTCCACATGCTCAAGAGAGAGTATTTGGTTAACAGTGTAGTGATCCTCAGTTTCCAGCTGCTGATATATTAGTTGCACCTTGTCGCCTTTGGAGAATCCTTCAGTTGGGATTTTTTTATTCTTCCACCCTTTGTGAGCCTTCTTCTTGTTTTTCTTCCTTTTTCTTGTTAACCTTTCTTCCTTGACAGCAGCTTTGGTTGTGGCATCTTTCTTCTTGTTTATCATCCTGATTCCTTTTTGATGTCCTTCTCCTCCTTGCACATGCTCATTCTTCTGCTCCCCTGTGTTGTTGGTTTTTTGCCTTGGAAAACAGTCACTGACTACTATGCCTCTTTCTTCACTAACTTGTGGTTCTGGAAACACTTTCAGGATAATGCTTTCCTCGTGCATCCTGAGAGTCAGTTCTCCCTGCTCTATATCTATGATGGCTCTGGCAGTGGCCAAAAATGGCCTTCCCAAGATGATTGAATTGTTTTCTTCTTCTTCAGTGTTCAATATTACAAAGTCCGCAGGAAAAAGGAACTTGCCAACCTTAACTAAAAGGTTTTCAATCATTCCTTTGGGATATACTACTGACTGGTCCATCAATTCTAAGGACATCTGTATTGGTTTCACCTTCCCTATACCAAGCTTTTTCACTAAGGATGATGGAATTAGGTTTATGCTTGCTCCTAAGTCACACATCCCTTTGTTGATAAATATGCTTCCAATGGTGCAAGGTAGGAAGAAACTTCCAGGGTCTTCCACTTTGGGGGGAAGTCCTTTTCTGATGAGTGCACTGCATTCTTCAGTGAGAAGCACAGTTTCTTTGTCTTGCCAACTTCTCTTCTTGTTGATGAGCTCCTTCAAGAACTTTGCATACAGGGGCATTTGTTCCAATGCTTCAGCCAGTGGAATGTTTATTTCTAATTTCTTGAAGATTTCAAGAAATTTTGGGAAGTGTTGGTCCTTAGTCTCCTTGTTGAATCTTTGAGGATATGGCAGAGGTGGTGTGAAGTTCACTCCCTGCCTTTGTTCCTTGGTTGGCTCTTTCATTGCTTCCTTCTCTTTTCTTGATTTTTGTGCCTGATCTTCCCTTTCTTTGAGCTCTTCTGAGGTCTGCTTTCTTGCTGTTACCTCTTCATCATTGGCTTTCTCTTCTTCAGCTTGTTTCTTATCACTTTCCTTTGGCTCCTTAGTTGCTTCTTCATTTTTCATCAGGATCTTTCCACTCCTTAGTTGTATTGCCTTGTACTCCTCTTTTGGATTGGGGATAGTGTCACTAGGTAGTGAGCTTGATGGTCTCTCAATGGTGATTTGCTTGGAGAGTTGTCCAATTTGCCTTTCCATATTTTTCATGGAGGCTTCCTGGTTCCTCAATGTCATCTCTTGATTCTTCATCATCTTTTCTATCAAGAGCTCCAAGTTGTTAATCCTCTAAGAGTCTTGTGAGATTGGTTGGTTGTGAGGTGTTGAGGGTTAAGGATAAGTGTTTTGATTTGAGGCTTGGTTATTGGATGGATGATGGTTAGAATTGGGGTAGGTGTTTTGTGGTTTTCTGTATGTGGTTTGGCTATTATTCTGTTGGTTATTTTGGTTTGTGTTTTTCCTATTGTTCTGGTTTGAGTTTCTCTGCCATGGCTGCTGAGTTTGATTATGGTTGTCTCCCCATCTGAGGTTGGGATGGTTCTTCCATGAAAGGTTGTAAGTATCACCATAGACTTCATTTGGCCCAGAATTTTGGTTGTGCATGTACTGGACTTGTTCTTGCTGCTGCTCCTCTTGAGTTTCTTCATTTTGCCCCCATGTGGATGATGGTTGGCTTGTGTTGACTGCTACAACTTGGAGGCTAACAATCCTCTTGGCCATTTGCTCAAATTGTTGTTGAATTTGCTGCTGCATTATTTTGTTTTGAGCTAGGATTGAGTCCACTCCTTCCAACTCCATCACTCCTTTCCTTTGTGACGGTTGGCGTTGCCTTTGGTGAGCAAAGAAATATTGATTGTTGGCCACCATATCAATGAGATTTTGGGCTTCCTCTGCCGTTTTCATTAGTTGTAAAGAGCCTCCTGCTGAATAATCCAAAGCCTCTTGAGATTTCAGTGTCAAGCCTTCATAGAAATTCTGCAATCTGTCCCACTCACTGAACAGTCCCGGTGGACATTTTCTGATTAGAGCTTTATATCGTTCCCATGCCTCATACAAAGGTTCAGCATCCATTTGTGTGAATGTTTGCACTTCAGTCTTCAATCTAATAACTCTTTGAGGTGGATAAAACTTGGCAAGGAACTTGGTTACTAGATCATCCCAATTATTGATGCTGTCCCTTGGGAAGGATTCCAACCATTGAGTGGCTTTGTCTCTGAGAGAAAATGGAAATAGCAGTAGCTTGTAACTGTCAGGGTGCACACCATTGGTTTTGACAGTGTCACAAATCCTCAAGGTGGACAAGTGTTGGTTAGGGTCTTCAAGTGGTCCTCCTCCATAAGAACAATTGTTTTGAACCAAGGTGATGAGTTGTGGCTTTAGTTCAAAGTTATTTGCATTAACATTTGGGGTAAGAATGCTACTCCCACAATGTCTAGGATCTGCACATGTGTAGGAAGCCAAAACTCTTCTCTGTGGTGGATTATTGTTGTTATTGGCTGCTCCTTCTGTTCCATTTGGTGGATTTGTTAAGTGTTCCTCCATATCTTGGAATTCTTCTTCTGACTCCTCTTCTCCAATAATGTTTTTCCCTCTTTCAGCTCTTCTTAATCTTCTGAGGGTTCTTTTGTCTTGTTCACAAAAAGTGGGTATAACTCTCCTTGTACCTGACATACAACCAAAGTATAAGAATCACACACCGCCAGAAAGGCAATAACACTTCAATCCATGGCTGAAGTGAAATGTTAGTTGGCTTAAGCAAAAATTCAAACAGTTAGTGTGTTAGTTAAAAGTTTAAGAAACAGAAAAGAAAAAGTGCTTGATCTAGACCTTCACTTCACTTAATCATTGTCAATCTAATCAATCCCCGGCAACGGCGCCAAAAACTTGATGGATATTTTATGTGGAAAAACGAATTTTCCAAAACACCCGAAACTCACCGGCAAGTGTACCGGGTCGCATTAAGTAATAATAACTCACATGAGTGAGGTCGATCCCACAGGGATTGAAGGATTGAGCAATTTTAGCTTAGTGGTTGATTTAGTCAAGCGAATCAAGTATTGGTTGAGTGTTTTGTGACTGACAAAAGCTAAATTGCATGAAATGTAAAGGGGAAAGGGGGAATTGCAGTAAACTAAAGAGCAAAGAAAGTAAAGAAGCTGAATCTTAAAGTGCAAGTAATATAAAGTGCAGAAACTTAAATTGCAAGAAATATAAATGGCTGAAGCTTAAAGTGCAAGAAATATAAATTGCTTGAATTGTAAAAGGGATTGGGAATTGGAATTGCAGAAATTAAACAAGAACAAGTAAATTGCATTAAACATAAAAGAGAAAATCTAAGTGCAGTGAAGTAGATCTTAACAGAAAAGTAAAATGCCTTGAAGAATTTAAAAATAGGAAAGTAGTGCTTAATTTGCAGCAATTTAAAAGTGGTTCAAGATCTCAGGAGTGGAAGAGACTAGATAACAAGTCTAGATCTCAAATCCTTCCTTGATCCAGCAAGAACAATTGCAAAGGAAATAAAGAAAATGTAAATTGCAGAAAGAGTAGAAGCAGAAGCAATAAACAGAAAGTGGAATTCAATTATGCAGAAAATTAAACAAGATCTCAAGGTGAGATTGAAACAGAAGTTCTTCAATTCTTCACCCAAGATCCAAAGCAAGAAAAGTAAAGAGTGCTCAAGCAAGAACAAGGAAGAAGAGAGATCAATTCTCCTTCCCAATTCTCTAAGAAAAGTAAAAGCTCAAAATTAAAATGCAAGTAAAAAGGAAAATTCAAAATGAAGTCTAGAGGTGTGAAAAAAAGAGTCCTAATTACATCAAACTAACTCCTATTTATACACTTTCTATTCTTGGATTTTGGAATTTGGATGGGCTTTTGATTTGGTGAAGAAATGAATTAAGTTGGATTTTTAATTGAATTTCAGCCCATGAAGAAATCTGCCTCCAGGGGGATGCTCAGCTCACAAAGTGAGCTGAGCTTGAAGACTTGGTGTAGTGAGGCCTTGCATAGCGTGCTGTGTGGAATGCATCAGGGGAGAGCTCAGCTCACAGGTGCCTTAGTGCCAATTTGTTGTGCTGTCCCTTGGACCGTGTCATGCGCGCTCCACTCCTTCCCTGGCCGTGTCAAATTTGTTGTGTGATGCACCATGGGCCTTGTCAATTTGTTGCGTGCCTCACTCCCTGGCCGTGTCATGATGTGCCCCTATGCATCAAGAAGTAGCGCTCAACTCTCTAAGTGCGCTGAGCCCTGGGACATCCAAGGGAAGGCCCTTGGTTCGAAACCCATGGGAAGCATGCGCTGCCCCTTTTCTTTGTTGCCTTGCTTCCTTGCTTCCTCAAGGTGTGGGGTTCGAACCTTGGGGAGTGCACTTGGCCAATTTTGGCTTATTTTTCCTTGTGAGTAGCGCCTCCCCCCTGCCCTTTGGTCATGGGTTCAAGTCTTGAAGCATGCAATTGCAAATCATTTTCCTTGAATTATTTCTTTAGTGCTCTCGATAATGCTCACTTTGTGAGCTGAGCTTGGTTCTTCTTTCCTTGTTTCTTGGCCTCATGTTGTGCTCAGCTCACAAAGTGAGCTGAGCTTTGTGCCTTGGTCTCCTGGGAGTGAGTGTAGCGCTCACTTAGTGAGCTTGGTGCTCTTGGAGTGAGCTTCATGGTTTGTTGCACCACACTTCCTCCCTTCTTGGCCACACTTTTTCTTCCTTGAGCCACACTTCTTAGGCCACGCTTTTCTTCTTTTCTTCTTTTCTTCACCTACAAATAATCAAAATAACCAATCAAAGTATCACCAAATTCACAAGGTTTATAAATCATTAAAAATCAATTAAATTTAGCTTAAACCTCATGATTTAGCATCAATTACGTGGTAGTTATTTGATTCAAAGAAGTTATGCATTTTCATTCCAAATTGCTTTCTTAGGATGTAAGAAAGTGCATAAAACCAAATAAAAACAAAGGAAAAAGGCTAGTAAAACTGGGATGTGATGACTTGTCATCAGCCCTCGAGCTCCTCCCTGGCCCAATTCCTTGCTTGCTTGCGTTACCATCAAACACTCACCCTTTCTCCAAGTTGGCAACGCCCAAATGTGTTCTCCAGGGCTGCCTTGTATTGTTGGGCATTGTTGATGGACACTCTAGTTGAAGTGCAAGTTGGTAACGTGCAACTCCTCTATATTCACTCTCCAGGGCTGCCTGGCTTTGCCTAGGAACACGCCCTTGTTCCTGGCGTTGGCAACGCCCTACTCCTCTTCTTCTTGCCTAGTTTACTTCTTGGCGTTGTTGCCAAGCACTCCAATGTAACTTCAAGTTAGCAACGTACATGTTTCTCTTCTTGAATGAGTTGTTAGCCACTTGCTTGCTTCATTCTTGCTTCAATGCCTTCTTGTTGCATCACCTATCATAAACAAGGAAACTTGCTTCAAAGTCTCACCAATTCATGCACTCAATGCAATCAACTTCATGAGATTTATTTATTTGTGCATTCCTTGACTCATTTGCATGAAATTAGCCACAATTAACATGGTCCTTGGTATTTTTATGTATGAAAACAAAACTCATAAAAATACTTGTTTAATTCAAAGAAAATGAGTGAAACTAAGCAAGAACTAACTAAACTAACTAGCTAATCTAACAAATATGCGAATGCATCAGCATTACGACTCGCCTTTAGGTGTCCTCCTCAGGATAGCGTCATTTAAAGAACGAGAGTCAGCACAACGTAAAAAAAAAAACCAAGAAAATACCGAAAAAAAATCGGGAAAAAAATTGTGAAAAAAACCGGAGGAGCTTGCCAAAGATGAGGCTATTACGGCTTGCCTTTAGGTGTCCTCCTCGGGATAGCGTCATTTAAAGAACGAGAGTCAGCACATTGTAAAAAAAAAAAAAAAAAAAAAAAAAAAAGGAAAAAACCGAAAAAAATTGGAAAAAAACCGGGAAAAAAACTGTGAAAAAAACCGGAGGAGCTTGCCAAAGATGAGGCCATTATGGCTCGCCCTTAGGTGTCCTTCTAGGGATAGCGTCATTTAAAGAACGAGAGTCAGCACAACGTAAAAAAAAACTAGGAAAAAACTGAAAAAAAAATCGAAAAAAAATTGGAAAAAAAACTGTGAAAAAAACCAGAGGAGCTTGCCAAGGATGAGGCCATTACGGCTCGCCTTTAAGTGTCCTCCTCGGGATAGCGTCATATAAAGAACGAGGGTCAGCACAACGTTAAAAAAAATGGAAAAAAATCGGAAAAAAACGGGGAAAAATTTGTGAAAAAAAACCGGAGGAGCTTGCCAAAGATGAAGCCATTACGGCTTGCCTTTAGGTGTCCTCCTCAGGATAGCGTCATTTAAAGAACGAGAGTCAGCACAATGTTAAAAAAAAAAAAAAAAAAAAAAAAAAAAAAAAAAAAAAACTGGAAAATACTTTGAAAAAAAAAACCGGAGGAGCTTGCCAAAGATGAGGCCATTACGACTCGCCTTTAGGCGTCCTCCTCGAGATAGCGTCATTTAAAGAACGAGAGTCAGCACATCGTAAAAAAAAAAAAACCAGGAAAAAATCGAAAAAAAACGGAAAAAAACCGGGAAAAAATTGTGAAAAAAAACCGAAGGAGCTTGCCAAAGATGAGGCCATTACGGCTCGCCTTTAGGTGTCGTCCTCGGGATAGCGTCATTTAAAGAAAGAGAGTCAGCACAACGTAAAAAAAAAACCAGGAAAAAATCGAAAAAACCGAAAAAAACCGGGAAAAAAACTGTGAAAAAA
Organism: Arachis ipaensis; assembly: GCF_059453495.1. Classification (NCBI taxonomy): domain Eukaryota; kingdom Viridiplantae; phylum Streptophyta; class Magnoliopsida; order Fabales; family Fabaceae; genus Arachis; species Arachis ipaensis. The sequence goes on along the minus strand of NC_142437.1, from coordinate 52,610,395 downwards.
ACCGGAGGAGCTTGCCAAGGATGAGGCCATTACGGCTCGCCTTTATCTGTCCTCCTCGGGATAGCGTCATATAAAGAACGAGGGTCAGCACAACGTTAAAAAAAAAAATCCCAGAAAAAAATCAGAAAAAAACTGTGAAAAAAATCGGAGGAGCTTGCCAACGATGAGGCTATTACGGCTCGCCTTTATGTGTCCTCCTCGGGATAGCGTCATTTAAAGAACCAGGGTCAACACAACGTTAAAATAAAAAAAACCGAAAAAAATGTGAAAAAAAACCGGAGGAGCTTGCCAAAGATGAGGCCATTACGGCTCGTCTTTAGGTGTGCTCCTCGAGATAGCGTCATTTAAAGAACGAGAGTCAGCACAACTTAGAAAAAAAACACCGAAAAAAAAACCAGAAAAAACTGGGAAAAAAACTGTGAAAAAAACCGGAGGAGCTTGCCAAGGATGAGGCCATTACGGCTCGCCTTTATGTGTCCTCCTCGTGATAGCGTCACTTAAAGAACGAGGGTCAACACAACGTTAAAAAAAAAATAAAACCGGAAAAAACTGTGACAAAAAATCGGAAGAGCTTGCCAAAGATGAGGCCATTACGGCTCGTCTTTTGGTGTCCTCCTCGGGATAGCGTCATTTAAAGAACAAGAGTCAGCACAACGTTAAAAAAAAAAAGCATGGAAAAATCGAAAAAAAAACCGGAAAAAAACTGGAAAAAAAACTGTGAAAAAAACCGAAGGAGCTTGCCAAAGATGAGGCCATTATGGCTCGCCTTTAGGTGTCCTCCTTAGGATGACGTCATTTATAGAGCGAGAGTCAGCAGAACGTATAAAAAAAAAAAAAAAAAAAAAAACTCGGAAAAAAAATGTGAAAAAAACCGGAGGAGCTTGCCAAAGATGAGGCCATTACGACTCTCCTTTATGTGTCCTCCTCGGGATAGCTTCACTTATAGAACGTGGGTCAACACAACGGTAAAAAAAAAAAAAAAAAAAAACGAAAAAAAACTGTGAAAAAAAAACCGGAAGAGCTTGCCAAAGATGAGGCCATTACGGCTCGTCTTTTGGTGTCCTCCTCGGGATAGCGTCATTTAAAGAACGAGAGTCAGCACAACGTTAAAAAAAAGCATGGAAAAACCGAAAAAAAAACGGAAAAAAACTGGGAAAAAAACTGTGAAAAAAACAGGAGGAGCTTGCCAAAGATGAGGCCATTACGGCTCGCCTTTAGGAGTCCTCCTCGGGATAACGTCATTTAAAGAACGAGAGTCAGCAGAACGTATAAAAAAAACCCGAAAAAATGATCGGAAAAAAACCAAGAAAAAAACTGTGAAAAAAACTGGAGGAGCTTGCCAAAGATGAGGCCATTACGGCTCGCCTTTAGGTGTCCTCCTCGGAATAACGTCATTTAAAGAACGAGAGTTCGCACAACCTAAAAAAAAAACAGGAAAAAACCGAAAAAAATCGGAAAAAAATCGGGAAAAAATTGTGAAAAAAACCAGAGGAGCTTGCCAAAGATGAGGCCATTACGGCTCGCCTTTATATGTCCTCCTCGGGATAGCCTCATATAAAGAACGAGGGTCAGCACAACGTAAAAAAAAAAAAGCCGGGAAAAAAACTGTGAAAAAAAACTAGAGGAGCATGCCAAAGATGAGGCCATTACGGCTCGCCTTTATGTGTCCTTGATGAGCGGATAATTTATACGCTTTTTGACATTGTTTTTAGTATGTTTTTAGTAGGATCTAGTTACTTTTAGGGATGTTTTCATTAGTTTTTATGTTAAATTCACATTTCTGGACTTTACTATGAGTTTGTGTGTTTTTCTGTGATTTCAGGTATTTTCTGACTGAAATTGAGGGACTTGAGCAGAAATCAGATTCAGAGGTTGAAAAAGGACTGCTGATGCTGTTGGATTCTGACCTCCCTGCACTCAAAGTGGATTTTCTGGAGCTACAGAACTCGAAATGGCGCGCTTCCAATTGCGTTGGAAAGTAGACATCCAGGGCTTTCCAGCAATATATAATAGTCCATACTTTGGCCAAGAATTGACGACGTAAACTGGCGTTCAACGCCAGCCTTCTGCCCAAATCTGGCGTCCAGCGCCAGAAAAGGATCCAAAACCAGAGTTGAACGCCCAAACTGGCAAAGAAAGTGGCGTTCAACTCCACAAATGGCCTCTGCACGTGCTACACTTAAGCTCAGCCCAAACACACACCAAGTGGGCCCCGGAAGTGGATTTATGCATCAATTACTTACTCATGTAAACCCTAGTGACTAGTTTATTATAAATAGGACCTTTTACTATTGTATTAGACATCTTTTGATCATCTTAGGATCTTAGGATCATCTTTGGACGCCTGGTTCATTGATCAGAGGGGCTGGCCATTCGGCCATGCCTGGACCTTTCACTTATGTATTTTTAACGGTAGAGTTTCTACACTCCATAGATTAAGGTGTGGAGCTCTGCTGTTCCTCAAAGATTAATGCAAAGTACTACTGTTTTCTATTCAACTCATCTTATTTCGCTTCTAAGATATTCATTCGCACTTCAATCTGAATGTGATGAACGTGACAATCATCATCATTCCCTATGAACGCGTGCCTGACAACCACTTCCGTTCTACCTTAGACTGAATGAGTATCTCTTAGATCTCTTAACCAGAATCTTTGTGGCGTAAGCTAGAATGATGGCGGCATTCAAGAGAATCCGGAAAGTCTAAACCTTGTCTGTGGTATTCCGAGTAGGATTCAATGATTGAATGACTGTGACGAGCTCCTAACTCGCGATTGCAGGGCGTTAGTGACAGACGCAAAAGGATAGTAAATCCTATTCCAGCATGATCGAGAACCGACAGATGAATAGCCGTGCCGTGACAGGGTGCGTGAGCATATTATTCACTGAGAGGATAAGATGAAGCCATTGGCAAGGGTGATGCCTCCAGACGATTAGCCGTGCCGTGACAGGGCATTGGATCATTTTCCCGAGAGATGACCGAAAGTAGCCATTGACAGTGGTGATGTATCACATAAAGCCAGCCATGGAAAGGAGTAAGACTGATTGGATGAAGATAGCAGGAAAGCAGAGGTTCAGAGGAACAAAAGCGTCTCCATTCGCTTATCTGAAATTCTCACCAAGGATCTACATAAGTATCTCTATCCCTCTTCTATTATTAAATTTCGAAAACTCCATTATCACTTTATATCTGCCTGACTGAGATTTACAAGGTGACCATAGCTTGCTTCATACCAACAATCTCCGTGGGATTCGACCCTTACTCACGTAAGGTATTACTTGGACGACCCAGTGCACTTGCTGGTTAGTTGTATCGAAGTTGTGACAATTATGAATTAAGATCAGAGCACCAAGCTTTGGAGCCATTACCAGGATTTGTTAGAACCTGGAGATCACAATTTCGTGCACCAGTCCTCCTCGGGATAGCGTCATATAATGAACGAGGGTCAGCACAACGTTAAAAAAAAAAAAAGAAAAAAAAAGGAAAAAAATCGGAAAATAACCGGGAAAAAAATTGTGAAAAAAATTGGAGGATCTTGCCAAAGATGAAGCCATTACGGCTCCCCTTTAGGTGTCCTACTAGGGATAGCGTCATTTAAAGAATGAGAGTCAGCACAACGTAAAAAAAAAAAAGGAAAAAATCGAAAAAAAAACCCGAAAAAACTGGGAAAAAAACTATGAAAAAAACCGGAGGAGCTTGCCAAGGATGAGGCCATTACGGCTCGCCTTTATGTGTCCTCCTCGTGAAAGCGTCATATAAAGAACGAGGGTCAGCACAAGATAAAAAGAAAAAAAAAACCAGGAAAAAATCGGGAAAAAAACTGTGGAAAAAAACCGGAGGAGCTTGCCAAAGATGAGGCCATTACGGCTCGCCTTTAGGTGTCCTCCTCGGGATAACGTCATTTAAAGAACGAGAGTCAGCACAACATAAAAAAAAAAAAAAAAAAAAAACCCAGAAAAAAGATTGTAAAAAAACCAGGAAAAAAACTGTGAAAAAAACCGGAGGAGCTTGCCAAAGATGAGGCCATTACGGCTCGCCATTAGGTTTCCTCCTCGGGATAGCGTCATTTAAAGAACGAGAGTCAGCACAACATAAAAAAAAGAAGAAAAAAGAAAAACTAGGAAAAAACCGAAAAAAAATCGGAAAAAAACTGTGAAAAAAACCAAGGGAAAAACTGTGAAAAAAAAAAATGAAGGAGCTTGCCAAAGATGAGGCCATTGCGGTCGCCTTTGGTTTCCTCCTCGGGATAGCATCATTTAAAGAACGAGAATCAGCACATCGTAAAAAAAAACCAGGAAAAAATCGAAAAAAAAATCGGAAAAAACCGGGAAAAAACTATGAAAAAAACCGAAGGAGCTTGCCAAAGATGAGGCCGTTACGGCTGGCCTTTAGGTGTCCTCCTCGGGATAGCGTCATTTAAAGATCGAGAGTCAGCACAACGTATAAAAAAAACTGAAAAAAAACCCGGAAAAAAACTGTGAAAAAAAAACCAGACGAGCTTGCCAATAATGAGGCCATTATGGCTCGCCTTTAGGTGTCCTCCTCGGGATAGCGTCATTTAAAGAACGAGAGTCAGCATAACGTAAAAAAAAAACCAGGAAAAAACTGAAAAAAATCGGGAAAAAAACTTTTAAAAAAACCGGAGGAGCTTGCCAAGGATTAGGCCATTACGGCTCGCCTTTATGTGTCCTCCTCGGGATAGCGTCATATAAAGAACGAGGGTCAGCACAACGTTAAAAAAAAAATCGGAAAAAAATCGGAAAAAAAACTGTGAAAAAAACGGAGGAGCTTGCCAAAGATGAGGCCATTACGGCTCGCCATTAGGTGTCCTCTTCGGGATAGCGTCATTTAAAGAACGAGAGTCAGCACAACGTAAAAAAAAAAAAAAAAAAAAAAAAAAAAAAAAAAAAAAAAAAAAAAAAAAAAAAAAAAAAAAAAAAAAAAAACAGGTAAAAACCAAAAAAAAAAATCGGAAACAAACTGTGAAAAAAAAAAACGAAGGAGCTTGCCAAAGATGAGGCCATTACGGTCGCCTTTAGGTGTCCTCCTCGGGATAGCATCATTTAAAGAACGAGAGTCAGCACATCGTAAAAAAAAGAAAAACCAGGAAAAAATCGAAAAAAAATCGAAAAAAAACCGGGAAAAAACTGTAAAAAAAAACCGGAGGAGCTTGCCAAAGATGAGGCCGTTACGGCTCGCCTTTAGGTGTCCTCCTCGGGATAGCGTCATTTAAAGAACGAGAGTCAGCACAACGTATAAAAAAAATAGAAAAAAAAACCGGAAAAAAAATGTGAAAAAAACCGGAGGAGCTTGCCAATGATGAGGCCATTACGGCTCGCCTTTAGGTGTCCTCCTCGGGATAACGTCATTTAAAGAACGAGAGTCAGCACAACGTAAAAAAAAAAAACCAGGAAAAAATTGAAAAAAAAATCGGGAAATAAACTGTGAAAAAAACCGGAGGAGCTTGCCAAGGATTAGGGCATTATGGCTCGCCTTTATGTGTCATCCTCGGGGTAGCGTCATATAAAGAACAAGGGTCAGAAAACGTTAAAAAAAAAGGGAAAAAATCGGAAAAAAACTGTGAAAAAAACCGGAGGAGCTTGCCAAAGATGAGGCCATTACGGCTCTGCTTTATGTGTCCTCCTCGGGATAGCGTCACTTAAAGAACATGGGTCAACACAACGTTAAAAAAAAAAAAAACCCGGAAATAAACTGTGAAAAAAATCGGAAGAGCATGCCAAAGATGAGGCCATTACGGCTCGTCTTTTGGTGTCCTCCTCGGGATAACGTTAAAAAAAAAGCATGAAAAAACCGAAAAAAAAACCGGAAAAAATCTGGGAAAAAACAGTGAAAAAAACCAGAGGAGCTTGCCAAGGATGAGGACATTACGGCTCGCCTTTATGTGTCCTCATCGGGATAGCGTCATTTAAAGAACGAGAGTCAGCACAACATAAAAAAAAGAAGAAAAAAGAAAAACTAGGAAAAAACCGAAAAAAAATCGGAAAAAAACTGTGAAAAAAACCAAGGGAAAAACTGTGAAAAAAAAAAACGAAGGAGCTTGCCAAAGATGAGGTCATTGCGGTCGCCTTTGGTTTCCTCCTCGGGATAGCATCATTTAAAGAACGAGAATCAGCACATCGTAAAAAAAAAACCAGGAAAAAATCGAAAAAAAAATTGGAAAAAACCGGGAAAAAACTGTGAAAAAAACCGGAGGAGCTTGCCAAAGATGAGGCCGTTACGGCTCGCCTTTAGGTGTCCTCCTCGGGATAGCGTCATTTAAAGATCGAGAGTCAGCACAACGTATAAAAAAAACTGAAAAAAAACCCGGAAAAAAACTGTGAAAAAAAAACCAGACGAGCTTGCCAATGATGAGGCCATTATGGCTCGCCTTTAGGTGTCCTCCTCGGGATAGCGTCATTTAAAGAACGAGAGTCAGCATAACGTAAAAAAAAAACCAGGAAAAAACTGAAAAAAATCGGGAAAAAAACTTTTAAAAAAACCGGAGGAGCTTGCCAAGGATTAGGCCATTACGGCTCGCCTTTATGTGTCCTCCTCGGGATAGCGTCATATAAAGAACGAGGGTCAGCACAACGTTAAAAAAAAATCGGAAAAAAACCGGAAAAAAAACTGTGAAAAAAACGGAGGAGCTTGCCAAAGATGAGGCCATTACGGCTCGCCATTAGGTGTCCTCTTCGGGATAGCGTCATTTAAAGAACGAGAGTCAGCACAACGTAAAAAAAAAAAAAAAAAAAAAAAAAAAAAAAAAAAAACCAGGTAAAAACCAAAAAAAAAAAATCGGAAACAAACTGTGAAAAAAAAAAACGAAGGAGCTTGCCAAAGATGAGGCCATTACGGTCGCCTTTAGGTGTCCTCCTCGGGATAGCATCATTTAAAGAACGAGAGTCAGCACATCGTAAAAAAAAGAAAAACCAGGAAAAAATCGAAAAAAAATCGAAAAAAAACCGGGAAAAAACTATAAAAAAAAACCGGAGGAGCTTGCCAAAGATGAGGCCGTTACGGCTCGCCTTTAGGTGTCCTCCTCGGGATAGCGTCATTTAAAGAACGAGAGTCAGCACAACGTATAAAAAAAATAGAAAAAAAAACCGGAAAAAAACTGTGAAAAAAACCGGAGGAGCTTGCCAATGATGAGGCCATTACGGCTCGCCTTTAGGTGTCCTCCTCGGGATAACGTCATTTAAAGAACGAGAGTCAGCACAACGTAAAAAAAAAAAACCAGGAAAAAATTGAAAAAAAAATCGGGAAAAAAACTGTGAAAAAAACCGGAGGAGCTTGCCAAGGATTAGGGCATTATGGCTCGCCTTTATGTGTCATCCTCGGGGTAGCGTCATATAAAGAACAAGGGTAAGAAAACGTTAAAAAAAAAGGGAAAAAAATCGGAAAAAAACTGTGAAAAAAACCGGAGGAGCTTGCCAAAGATGAGGCCATTACGGCTCTGCTTTATGTGTCCTCCTCGGGATAGCGTCACTTAAAGAACGTGGGTCAACACAACGTTAAAAAAAAAAAAACCCGGAAATAAACTGTGAAAAAAATCGGAAGAGCATGCCAAAGATGAGGCCATTTCGGCTCGTCTTTTGGTGTCCTCCTCGGGATAACGTTAAAAAAAAAGCATGAAAAAACCGAAAAAAAAACCGGAAAAAATCTGGGAAAAAACAGTGAAAAAAACCAGAGGAGCTTGCCAAGGATGAGGACATTACGGCTCGCCTTTATGTGTCCTCATCGGGATAGCGTCATTTAAAGAACGAGAGTCAGCACAACATAAAAAAAGAAGAAAAAAGAAAAACTAGGAAAAAACCGAAAAAAAATCGGAAAAAAACTGTGAAAAAAACCAAGGGAAAAACTGTGAAAAAAAAAAACGAAGGAGCTTGCCAAAGATGAGGCCATTGCTGTCGCCTTTGGTTTCCTCCTCGGGATAGCATCTTTTAAAGAACGAGAATCAGCACATCGTAAAAAAAAAACCAGGAAAAAATCGAAAAAAAAATTAGAAAAAACCGCGAAAAAACTGTGAAAAAAACCGGAGGAGCTTGCCAAAGATCAGGCCGTTACGGCTCGCCTTTAGGTGTCCTCCTCGGGATAGCGTCATTTAAAGATCGAGAGTCAGCACAACGTATAAAAAAAAACTGAAAAAAAACCCGGAAAAAAACTGTGAAAAAAAAACCAGACGAGCTTGCCAATGATGAGGCCATTATGGCTCGCCTTTAGGTGTCCTTCTCGGGATAGCGTCATTTAAAGAACGAGAGTCAGCATAACGTAAAAAAAAAACCAGGAAAAAACTGAAAAAAATCGGGAAAAAAACTTTTAAAAAAACCGGAGGAGCTTGCCAAGGATTAGGCCATTATGGCTCGCCTTTATGTGTCCTCCTCGGGATAGCGTCATATAAAGAACGAGGGTCAGCACAACGTTAAAAAAAAAATCGGAAAAAAACCGGAAAAAAAACTGTGAAAAAAACGGAGGAGCTTGCCAAAGATGAGGCCATTACGGCTCGCCATTAGGTGTCCTCTTCGGGATAGCGTCATTTAAAGAACGAGAGTCAACACAACGTAAAAAAAAAAAAAAAAAAAAAAAAAAAAAAAAAAAAAAAAAAAAAAAAAAAAAAAAAAAAAAACCAGGTAAAAACCAAAAAAAAAAATCGGAAACAAACTGTGAAAAAAAAAAACGAAGGAGCTTGCCAAAGATGAGGCCATTACGGTCGCCTTTAGGTGTCCTCCTCGGGATAGCATCATTTAAAGAACGAGAGTCAGCACATCGTAAAAAAAAGAAAAACCAGGAAAAAATCGAAAAAAAATCGAAAAAAAACCGGGAAAAAACTGTAAAAAAAACCGGAGGAGCTTGCCAAAGATGAGGCCGTTACGGCTCGCCTTTAGGTGTCCTCCTCGGGATAGCGTCATTTAAAGAACGAGAGTCAACACAACGTAAAAAAAAAAAAAAAAAAAAAAAAAAAAAAAAAAAAAAAAAAAAAAAAAAAAAAAACCCAGGTAAAAACCAAAAAAAAAAAATCGGAAACAAACTGTGAAAAAAAAAAACGAAGGAGCTTGCCAAAGATGAGGCCATTACGGTCGCCTTTAGGTGTCCTCCTCGGGATAGCATCATTTAAAGAACGAGAGTCAGCACATCGTAAAAAAAAGAAAAACCAGGAAAAAATCGAAAAAAAATCGAAAAAAAACCGGGAAAAAACTGTAAAAAAAACCGGAGGAGCTTGCCAAAGATGAGGCCGTTACGGCTCGCCTTTAGGTGTCCTCCTCGGGATAGCGTCATTTAAAGAACAAGAGTCAGCACAACGTATAAAAAAATAGAAAAAAAAACCGGAAAAAAACTGTGAAAAAAACCGGAGGAGCTTGCCAATGATGAGGCCATTACGGCTCGCCTTTAGGTGTCCTCCTCGGGATAGCGTCATTTAAAGAACGAGAGTCAGCACAACGTAAAAAAAAAAAAACCAGGAAAAAATTGAAAAAAAAATCGGGAAAAAAACTGTGAAAAAAACCGGAGGAGCTTGCCAAGGATTAGGCCATTATGGCTCGCCTTTATGTGTCATCCTCAGGGTAGCGTCATATAAAGAACAAGGGTCAGAAAACGTTAAAAAAAAAGGGAAAAAAATCGGAAAAAAACTGTCAAAAAAACCGGAGGAGCTTGCCAAAGATGAGGCCATTACGGCTCTGCTTTATGTGTCCTCCTCGGGATAGCGTCACTTAAAGAACGTGGGTCAACACAACGTTAAAAAAAAAAAAAACCCGGAAATAAACTGTGAAAAAAATCGGAAGAGCATGCCAAAGATGAGGCCATTACGGCTCGTCTTTTGGTGTCCTCCTCGGGATAACGTTAAAAAAAAAGCATGAAAAAACCGAAAAAAAAACCGGAAAAAATCTGGGAAAAAACAGTGAAAAAATCCAGAGGAGCTTGCCAAGGATGAGGACATTACGGCTCGCCTTTATGTGTCCTCATCGGGATAGCGTCATATAAAGAACGAGGGTCAGCACAAGATAATAAAAAAAAAACCAGGAAAAAACTGGGAAAAAAACTGTGGAAAAAAACCAGAGGAGCTTGCCAAAGATGAGGCCATTACGGCTCGCCTTTAGGTGTCCTCCTCAAGATAACGTCATTTAAAGAACGAGAGTCAGCAGAACGTAAAAAAAAAAAAAAAAAAAAAAAAAAAACAACAGGAAAAAAGATCGGAAAAAAAACCAGGAAAAAAAATGTGAAAAAAACCGGAGGAGCTTGCCAAAGATGAGGCCATTACGGCTCGCCATTAAGTGTCCTCCTCGGGATAGCGTCATTTAAAGAACGAGAGTCAGCACAACATAAAAAAAGAGAAGAAAAAAGAAAAACCAGGAAAAAACCGAAAAAAAATCGGAAAAAAACTGTGAAAAAAACCAAGGGAAAAACTGTGAAAAAAAAAACGAAGGAACTTGCCAAAGATGAGGCCATTACGAACGCCTTTAGGTGTCCTCCTCGGGATAGCATCATTTAAAGAACGAGAGTCAGCACATCATAAAAAAAAAAACCAGGAAAAAATCGAAAAAAAAATCAGAAAGAAACCGGGAAAAAACGGTGAAAAAAACCGGAGGAGCTTGCCAAAGATGAGGCCGTTACGGCCCGCCTTTAGGTGTCCTCCTCGGGATAGCGTCATTTAAAGATCGAGAGTCAGCACAACGTATAAAAAAAACCGAAAAAAAACTGGAAAAAAACTGTGAAAAAAAAACCAGACGAGCTTGCCAATGATGAGGCCATTATGGCTCGCCTTTAGGTGTCCTCCTCGGGATAGCGTCATTTAAAGAACGAGAGTCAGCACAACGTAAAAAAAAAACCAGGAAAAAACTGAAAAAAATCGGGAAAAAAACTGTTAAAAAAATCGGAGGAGCTTGCCAAGGATTAGGCCATTACGGCTCGCCTTTATGTGTCCTCCTCGGGATAGCGTCATATAAAGAACGAGGGTCAGCATAACGTTAAAAAAAATCGGAAAAAATACTGTGAAAATAAACGGAGGAGCTTGCCAAAGATGAGGCCATTACGGCTCGCCATTAGGTGTCCTCCTCGGGATAGCGTCATTTAAAGAACGAGAGTCAGCACAACGTAAAAAAAAAAAAAAAAAAAAAGAAAAAACCAGGTAAAAACCGAAAAAAAAAATCGAAAAAAAACTGTGAAAAAAACCAAGGAAAAAACTGTGACAAAAAAAACGAAGGAGCTTGCCAAAGATGAGGCCCTTACGGTCGCCTTTAGGTGTCCTCCTCGGGATAGCCTCATTTAAAGAACGAGAGTCAGCACATCGTAAAAAAAAGAAAAACCAGGAAAAAATCGAAAAAAAATCGGAAAAAAACCGGGAAAAAACTTTGAAAAAAAACCGGAGGAGCTTGCCAAAGATGAGGCCGTTACGGCTCGCCTTTAGGTGTCCTCCTCGGGATAGCGTCATTTAAAGAACGAGAGTCAGCACAACGTATAAAAAAAAAAGAAAAAAAAAACTGTGAAAAAAACCGGAGGAGATTGCCAATGATGAGGCCATTACGGCTCGCCTTTAGGTGTCCTCCTCGGGATAGCGTCATTTAAAGAACGAGAGTCAGCACAACGTAAAAAAAAAAAAACAGGAAAAAACTGAAAAAAAAATCGGGAAAAAAACTGTGAAAAAAACCGGAGGAGCTTGCCAAGGATTAGGCCATTACGGCTCGCCTTTATGTGTCCTCCTCGGGATAGCGTCATATAAAGAACGAGGGTCAACACAAGATAATAAAAAAAAAACCAGGAAAAAACTGGGAAAAAAACTGTGGAAAAAAACCAGAGGAGCTTGCCAAAGATGAGGCCATTACGGCTCGCCTTTAGGTGTCCTCCTCGGGATAGCGTCATTTAAAGAACGAGAGTCAGCACATTGTAAAAAAAAAAAAAAAACCGGAGGAGCTTGCCAAAGATGAGGCCATTACGGCTCTCCTTTATGTGTCCTCCTCGGGATAGCGTCACTTAAAGAACTTGGGTCAACACAACGTTAAAAAAAAAAAAAACCCGGAAAAAAACTGTGAAAAAAATCGAAAGAGCATGCCAAAGATGAGGCCATTACGGCTCGTCTTTTGGTGTCCTCCTCGAGATAGCGTCATTTAAAGAACGAGAGTCAGCACAACGTTAAAAAAAAAAGCATGAAAAAACCGAAAAAAAACCGAAAAAAATCTGGGAAAAAAACAGTGAAAAAAACCGGAGGAGCTTGCCAAGGATGAGGACATTACGGCTCGCCTTTATGTGTCCTCCTCGGGATAGCGTCATATAGAGAACGAGGGTCAGCACAAGATAATAAAAAAAAAACCAGGAAAAAACTGGGAAAAAAACTGTGGAAAAAAACCAGAGGAGCTTGCCAAAGATGAGGCCATTACGGCTCGCCTTTAGGTGTCCTCCTCGGGATAGCGTCATTTAAAGAACGAGAGTCAGCACATTGTAAAAAAAAAAAAAAAAAAAAAAGCAACCGGAAAAAAGATCGGAAATGGAAACCAGGAAAAAAACTGTGAAAAAAACCGGAGGAGCTTGCCAAAGATGAGGCCATTACGGCTCGCCATTAGGTGTCTTCCTCGGGATAGCGTCATTTAAAGAACGAGAGTCAGCACAACGTAATAAAAAAAAAAAAAAAAACCCAGGAAAAAACCGAAAAAAAATCGGAAAAAAACTGTAAAAAAAATCAAGGAAAAAACTGTGAAAAAAAAACGAAGGAGCTTGCCAAAGATGAGGCCATTACGGCTCGCCATTAGGTGTCCTCCTCGGGATAGCGTCATTTAAAGAACGAGAGTCAGCACAATGTAAAAAAAAAAACTAGGTAAAAACCGAAAAAAAAAATCGGGAAAAAACTGTGAAAAAAACCAAGGAAAAAACTGTGGAAAAAAAAAACGAAGGAGCTTGCCAAAGATGAGGCCATTACGGTCGCCTTTAGGTGTCCTCCTCGGGATAGCATCATTTAAAGAACGAGAGTCAGCACAACGTAAAAAAAGAAAAACCAGGAAAAAATCGAAAAAAAATCGGAAAAAAACCGGGAAAAAACTGTGAAAAAAAACCGGAGGAGCTTGCCAAAGATGAGGCCGTTACGGCTCGCCTTTAGGTGTCCTCCTCGGGATAGCGTCATTTAAAGAACGAGAGTCAGCACAACGTATAAAAAAAAAAGAAAAAAAAACCGGAAAAAAACTGTGAAAAAAACCGGAGGAGCTTGCCAAAGATGAGGCCATTACGGCTCGCCTTTAGGTGTCCTCCTCAAGATAACGTCATTTAAAGAACGAAAGTCAGCAGAACGTAAAAAAAAAAAAAAAAAAAAAAGCAACCGGAAAAAAGATCGGAAATGGAAACCAGGAAAAAAACTGTGAAAAAAACCGGAGGAGCTTGCCAAAGATGAGGCCATTACGGCTCGCCATTAGGTGTCCTCCTCGAGATAGCGTCATTTAAAGAACGAGAGTCAGCATAATGTAAAAAAAAAAAAAAAAATAGGTAAAAACCGAAAAAAAAATCGGAAAAAAACTGTGAAAAAAACCAAGGAAAAACTGTGAAAAAAAAAAACGAAGGAGCTTGCCAAAGATGAGGCCATTACGGTCGCCTTTAGGTGTCCTCCTCGGGATAGCATCATTTAAAGAACGAGAGTCAGCACATCGTAAAAAAAAAAACCAGGAAAAAATCGAAAAAAAAAATCGGAAAAAAACCGGGAAAAAACTGTGAAAAAAAAACCGGAGGAGCTTGCCAAAGATGAGGCCGTTACGGCTCGCCTTTATGTGTCCTCCTCGGGATAGCGTCATTTAAAGAACGAGGGTCAACACAACGTTAAAATAAAAAAGAAAAAAAAAACTGTGAAAAAAACCGGAGGAGATTGCCAATGATGAGGCCATTACGGCTCGCCTTTAGGTGTCCTCCTCGGGATAGCGTCATTTAAAGAACGAGAGTCAGCACAACGTAAAAAAAAAAAACAGGAAAAAACTGAAAAAAAAATCGGGAAAAAAACTGTGAAAAAAACCGGAGGAGCTTGCCAAGGATTAGGCCATTACGGCTCGCCTTTATGTGTCCTCCTCGGGATAGCGTCATATAAAGAACGAGGGTCAGCATAACGTTAAAAAAAAAAGGGAAAAAAATCGGAAAAAAACTGTGAAAAAAACCAGAGGAGCTTGCCAAAGATGAGGCCATTACGGCTCTCCTTTATGTGTCCTCCTCGGGATAGCGTCACTTAAAGAACTTGGGTCAACACAACGTTAAAAAAAAAAAAAACCCGGAAAAAAACTGTGAAAAAAATCGAAAGAGCATGCCAAAGATGAGGCCATTACGGCTCGTCTTTTGGTGTCCTCCTCGAGATAGCGTCATTTAAAGAACGAGAGTCAGCACAACGTTAAAAAAAAAAGCATGAAAAAACCGAAAAAAAACCGAAAAAAATCTGGGAAAAAAACAGTGAAAAAAACCGGAGGAGCTTGCCAAGGATGAGGACATTACGGCTCGCCTTTATGTGTCCTCCTCGGGATAGCGTCATATAGAGAACGAGGGTCAGCACAAGATAATAAAAAAAAAACCAGGAAAAAACTGGGAAAAAAACTGTGGAAAAAAACCAGAGGAGCTTGCCAAAGATGAGGCCATTACGGCTCGCCTTTAGGTGTCCTCCTCGGGATAGCGTCATTTAAAGAACGAGAGTCAGCACATTGTAAAAAAAAAAAAAAAAAAAAAAGCAACCGGAAAAAAGATCGGAAATGGAAACCAGGAAAAAAACTGTGAAAAAAACCGGAGGAGCTTGCCAAAGATGAGGCCATTACGGCTCGCCATTAGGTGTCTTCCTCGGGATAGCGTCATTTAAAGAACGAGAGTCAGCACAACGTAATAAAAAAAAAAAAAAAAACCCAGGAAAAAACCGAAAAAAAATCGGAAAAAAACTGTAAAAAAAATCAAGGAAAAAACTGTGAAAAAAAAACGAAGGAGCTTGCCAAAGATGAGGCCATTACGGCTCGCCATTAGGTGTCCTCCTCGGGATAGCGTCATTTAAAGAACGAGAGTCAGCACAATGTAAAAAAAAAAACTAGGTAAAAACCGAAAAAAAAAATCGGGAAAAAACTGTGAAAAAAACCAAGGAAAAAACTGTGGAAAAAAAAAACGAAGGAGCTTGCCAAAGATGAGGCCATTACGGTCGCCTTTAGGTGTCCTCCTCGGGATAGCATCATTTAAAGAACGAGAGTCAGCACAACGTAAAAAAAGAAAAACCAGGAAAAAATCGAAAAAAAATCGGAAAAAAACCGGGAAAAAACTGTGAAAAAAAACCGGAGGAGCTTGCCAAAGATGAGGCCGTTACGGCTCGCCTTTAGGTGTCCTCCTCGGGATAGCGTCATTTAAAGAACGAGAGTCAGCACAACGTATAAAAAAAAAAGAAAAAAAAACCGGAAAAAAACTGTGAAAAAAACCGGAGGAGCTTGCCAAAGATGAGGCCATTACGGCTCGCCTTTAGGTGTCCTCCTCAAGATAACGTCATTTAAAGAACGAAAGTCAGCAGAACGTAAAAAAAAAAAAAAAAAAAAAAGCAACCGGAAAAAAGATCGGAAATGGAAACCAGGAAAAAAACTGTGAAAAAAACCGGAGGAGCTTGCCAAAGATGAGGCCATTACGGCTCGCCATTAGGTGTCCTCCTCGAGATAGCGTCATTTAAAGAACGAGAGTCAGCATAATGTAAAAAAAAAAAAAAAATAGGTAAAAACCGAAAAAAAAATCGGAAAAAAACTGTGAAAAAAACCAAGGAAAAACTGTGAAAAAAAAAAACGAAGGAGCTTGCCAAAGATGAGGCCATTACGGTCGCCTTTAGGTGTCCTCCTCGGGATAGCATCATTTAAAGAACGAGAGTCAGCACATCGTAAAAAAAAAAAACCAGGAAAAAATCGAAAAAAAAAATCGGAAAAAAACCGGGAAAAAACTGTGAAAAAAAAACCGGAGGAGCTTGCCAAAGATGAGGCCGTTACGGCTCGCCTTTATGTGTCCTCCTCGGGATAGCGTCATTTAAAGAACGAGGGTCAACACAACGTTAAAATAAAAAAGAAAAAAAAAACTGTGAAAAAAACCGGAGGAGATTGCCAATGATGAGGCCATTACGGCTCGCCTTTAGGTGTCCTCCTCGGGATAGCGTCATTTAAAGAACGAGAGTCAGCACAACGTAAAAAAAAAAAACAGGAAAAAACTGAAAAAAAAATCGGGAAAAAAACTGTGAAAAAAACCGGAGGAGCTTGCCAAGGATTAGGCCATTACGGCTCGCCTTTATGTGTCCTCCTCGGGATAGCGTCATATAAAGAACGAGGGTCAGCATAACGTTAAAAAAAAAAGGGAAAAAAATCGGAAAAAAACTGTGAAAAAAACCGGAGGAGCTTGCCAAAGATGAGGCCATTACGGCTCTCCTTTATGTGTCCTCCTCGGGATAGCGTCACTTAAAGAACTTGGGTCAACACAACGTTAAAAAAAAAAAAAACCCGGAAAAAAACTGTGAAAAAAATCGAAAGAGCATGCCAAAGATGAGGCCATTACGGCTCGTCTTTTGGTGTCCTCCTCGAGATAGCGTCATTTAAAGAACGAGAGTCAGCACAACGTTAAAAAAAAAAGCATGAAAAAACCGAAAAAAAACCGAAAAAAATCTGGGAAAAAAACAGTGAAAAAAACCGGAGGAGCTTGCCAAGGATGAGGACATTACGGCTCGCCTTTATGTGTCCTCCTCGGGATAGCGTCATATAGAGAACGAGGGTCAGCACAAGATAATAAAAAAAAAACCAGGAAAAAACTGGGAAAAAAACTGTGGAAAAAAACCAGAGGAGCTTGCCAAAGATGAGGCCATTACGGCTCGCCTTTAGGTGTCCTCCTCGGGATAGCGTCATTTAAAGAACGAGAGTCAGCACATTGTAAAAAAAAAAAAAAAAAAAAAAGCAACCGGAAAAAAGATCGGAAATGGAAACCAGGAAAAAAACTGTGAAAAAAACCGGAGGAGCTTGCCAAAGATGAGGCCATTACGGCTCGCCATTAGGTGTCTTCCTCGGGATAGCGTCATTTAAAGAACGAGAGTCAGCACAACGTAATAAAAAAAAAAAAAAAAACCCAGGAAAAAACCGAAAAAAAATCGGAAAAAAACTGTAAAAAAAATCAAGGAAAAAACTGTGAAAAAAAAACGAAGGAGCTTGCCAAAGATGAGGCCATTACGGCTCGCCATTAGGTGTCCTCCTCGGGATAGCGTCATTTAAAGAACGAGAGTCAGCACAATGTAAAAAAAAAAACTAGGTAAAAACCGAAAAAAAAAATCGGGAAAAAACTGTGAAAAAAACCAAGGAAAAAACTGTGGAAAAAAAAAACGAAGGAGCTTGCCAAAGATGAGGCCATTACGGTCGCCTTTAGGTGTCCTCCTCGGGATAGCATCATTTAAAGAACGAGAGTCAGCACAACGTAAAAAAAGAAAAACCAGGAAAAAATCGAAAAAAAATCGGAAAAAAACCGGGAAAAAACTGTGAAAAAAAACCGGAGGAGCTTGCCAAAGATGAGGCCGTTACGGCTCGCCTTTAGGTGTCCTCCTCGGGATAGCGTCATTTAAAGAACGAGAGTCAGCACAACGTATAAAAAAAAAAGAAAAAAAAACCGGAAAAAAACTGTGAAAAAAACCGGAGGAGCTTGCCAAAGATGAGGCCATTACGGCTCGCCTTTAGGTGTCCTCCTCAAGATAACGTCATTTAAAGAACGAAAGTCAGCAGAACGTAAAAAAAAAAAAAAAAAAAAAAAGCAACCGGAAAAAAGATCGGAAATGGATACCAGGAAAAAAACTGTGAAAAAAACCGGAGGAGCTTGCCAAAGATGAGGCCATTACGGCTCGCCATTAGGTGTCCTCCTCGAGATAGCGTCATTTAAAGAACGAGAGTCAGCATAATGTAAAAAAAAAAAAAAAATAGGTAAAAACCGAAAAAAAAATCGGAAAAAAACTGTGAAAAAAACCAAGGAAAAACTGTGAAAAAAAAAAACGAAGGAGCTTGCCAAAGATGAGGCCATTACGGTCGCCTTTAGGTGTCCTCCTCGGGATAGCATCATTTAAAGAACGAGAGTCAGCACATCGTAAAAAAAAAAAACCAGGAAAAAATCGAAAAAAAAAATCGGAAAAAAACCGGGAAAAAACTGTGAAAAAAAAACCGGAGGAGCTTGCCAAAGATGAGGCCGTTACGGCTCGCCTTTATGTGTCCTCCTCGGGATAGCGTCATTTAAAGAACGAGGGTCAACACAACGTTAAAATAAAAAATAAAAAAAAAACAGGAAAAAAACTGTGAAAAAAAACCGGAGGAGCTTGCCAAAGATGAGGCCATTACGGCTCGCCTTTAGGTGTCCTCCTCGGGATAGCTTGATTTAAAGAACGAGAGTCAACACAACGTTAAAAAAAAAAAGAAGAAAACCGGAAAAAATTTTGAAAAAAAAACGGAGGAGCTTGCCAAAGATGAGGCCATTACGGCTCGCGTTTTGGTGTCCATCCCGGGATAGCGTCATTTAAAGAGTGAGACTCAGCATAACGTAAAAAAAAAAAGGAAAAAAAATAGGAAAAAAACCAGGAAAAAACTGTGAAAAAAAACCGGAGGAGCTTGGCAAAGATGAAGCCATTACGGCGCGCCTTTAGGTGTCCTCCTCGGGATAGCGTCATTTAAAGAACGAGAGTCAGCACCTCGTTAAAAAAAAAAACGGAAAAAACTTTGGAAAAAAACCGGAGGAGCTTGCCAAAGATGAGGCCATTACGGCTCGCCTTTAGGTGTCCTCCTCGGGATAGCGTCATTTAAAGAACGAGAGTCAGCACATTGTAAAAAAAAAAAAAAACCAGGAAAAAACCGAAAAAAATCGGAAAAAAACCGGGATAAAACTGTGAAAAAAACCGGAGGAGCTTGCCAAAGATGAGGCCATTGCGGCTCGCCTTTAGGTGTCCTTCTCCGGATAGCGTCATTTAAAGAACGAGAGTCAGCACAACGTAAAAAAAAAACCTGGAAAAAACCGAAAAAAAAAACTGAAAAAAACTGGGAGAAAAACTGTGAAAAAAACCGGAGAAGCTTGCCAAGGATGAGGCCATTACGGCTCGCCTTTATGTGTCCTCCTCGGGATAGCGTCATATAAAGAACGAGGGTCAGCACAACGTTATAAAAAAAAAAACCCCGAAAAAAAGTCGGAAAAAAACTGTGAAAAAAACCGGAGGGGCTTGCCAAAGATGAGGCCATTACAGCTCGCCTTTATGTGTCCTCCTCGGGATAGCGTCATTTAAAGAACAAGGGTCAACACAACGTTAAAATAAAAAATAAAAAAAATAGGAAAAAAACTGTGAAAAAAAACCGGAGGAGCTTGCCAAAGATGAGGCCATTACGGCTCGTCTTTAGCTGTCCTCCTCGGGATAGCGTCATTTAAAGAACGAGAGTCAGGACAACGTATAAAAAAAAAAAAAAAACAAAGGGAAAAAAGATCGGAAAAAAACCAGGAAAAAAACTGTGAAAAAAACCGGAGGAGCTTGCCAAAGATGAGGCCATTACGGCTCGCCTTTAGGTGTCCTCCTCGGGTAGCGTCATTTAAAGAACGAGAGTTCGCACAACCTAAAAAAAAAAAGAAACAGAAAAAAACTGAAAAAAATCGGAGAAAAACTGGGAAAAATCTGTGAAAAAAACCGGAGGAGCTTGCCAAAGATGAGGCCATTACGGCTCGCCTTTATATGTCCTCCTCGGGATAGCCTCATATAAAGAACGAGGGTCAGCACAACGTAAAAAAAATAAATAAATAAAAAGCCGGGAAAAAAACTGTGAAAAAAAACTGGAGGAGCTTTCCAAAGATGAGGCCATTACGGCTCGCGTTTTGGGGTCCATCTCGGGATAGCGTCATTTAAAGAGTGAGACTCAGCATAACGTAAAAAAAAAAGGAAAAAAAATAGGAAAAAAACCAGGAAAAAACTGTGAAAAAAAACCGGAGGAGCTTGCCAAAGATGAAGCCATTACGGCACGCCTTTAGGTGTCCTCCTCGGGATAGCGTCATTTAAAGAACGAGAGTCAGCACCTCGTTAAAAAAAAAACGGAAAAAACTTTGGAAAAAAACCGGAGGAGCTTGACAAAGATGAGGCCATTACGGCTCGCCTTTAGGTGTCCTCCTCGGGATAGCGTCATTTAAAGAACGAGAGTCAGCACATTGTAAAAAAAAAAAAAACCAGGAAAAAACCGAAAAAAATCGGAAAAAAACCGGGAATAAAACTGTGAAAAAAACCGGAGGAGCTTGCCAAAGATGAGGCCATTGCGGCTCGCCTTTAGGTGTCCTTCTCTGGATAGCGTCATTTAAAGAACGAGAGTCAGCACAACGTAAAAAAAAACCAGGAAAAAACCGAAAAAAAAACTGAAAAAAACTGGGAGAAAAACTGTGAAAAAAACCGGAGAAGCTTGCCAAGGATGAGGCCATTACGGCTCGCCTTTATGTGTCCTCCTCGGGATAGCGTCATATAAAGAACGAGGGTCAGCACAACGTTATAAAAAAAAAAACCCCGAAAAAAAGTCGGAAAAAAACTGTGAAAAAAACCGGAGGAGCTTGCCAAAGATGAGGCCATTACAGCTCGCCTTTATGTGTCCTCCTCGGGATAGCGTCATTTAAAGAACAAGGGTCAACACAACGTTAAAATAAAAAATAAAAAAAATAGGAAAAAAACTGTGAAAAAAAACCGGAGGAGCTTGCCAAAGATGAGGCCATTACGGCTCGTCTTTAGCTGTCCTCCTCGGGATAGCGTCATTTAAAGAACGAGAGTCAGGACAACGTATAAAAAAAAAAAAACAAAGGGAAAAAAGATCGGAAAAAAACCAGGAAAAAAACTGTGAAAGAAACCGGAGGAGCTTGCCAAAGATGAGGCCATTACGGCTCGCCTTTAGGTGTCCTCCTCGGGTAGCGTCATTTAAAGAACGAGAGTTCGCACAACCTAAAAAAAAAAAGAAACAGGAAAAAACCGAAAAAAATCGGAGAAAAACTGGGAAAAATCTGTGAAAAAAACCGGAGGAGCTTGCCAAAGATGAGGCCATTACGGCTCGCCTTTATATGTCCTCCTCGGGATAGCCTCATATAAAGAACGAGGGTCAGCACAACGTAAAAAAAAAAAAAGCAGGGAAAAAAACTGTGAAAAAAACCGGAGGAGCTGCCAAAGATGAGGCCATTACGGGTCGCCTTTAGGTGTCGTCCTTGGGATAGCGTCATTTAAAGAACGAGAATCAGCACAACGTAATGAAAAAAAACAGGAAAAAACCCAAAAAAAAATGGGAAAAAACTGGGAAAAAACTGTGAAAAAAACCGGAGGAGCTCGCCAAAGATAAGGCCATTACGGCTCGCCTTTATATGTCCTCCTCGGGATAGCCTCATATAAAGAACGAGGGTCAGCACAATGTAAAAAATAAAAAATAAATAAAAAGCCGGGAAAAAAACTGTGAAAAAAAACTGGAGGAGCTTGCCAAAGATGAGGCCATTACGGCTCGCCTTTATGTGTCCTCCTCGGGATAGCGTCATATAAAGAACGAGAGTCAGCACAACGTAAATAAAAAAAAAGGAAAAAAATAGGAAAATAACTGGGAAAAAAATTGTGAAAAAAAACCGGAGGATCTTGCCAAAGATGAAGCCATTACGGCTCGCCTTTAGGTGTCCTCCTCGGGATAGCGTCATTTAAAGAACGAGAGTCAGCACAACGTATAAAAAAAAAAGAAAAAAACTGGAAAAAAATCGGAGGAGCTTGCCAAAGACGAGGGCATTACGGCTCGCCTTTAGGTGTCCTCCTCGGGATAACGTGATTTAAAGAATGAGGGTCAGCACAACGTAAAAAAAAAAAAAGAAAAAAAAACTGGAAAAAAATCGGAAAAAAACGGGGAAAAAACTGTGAAAAAAACCAGAGGAGCTTGCCAAAGATGAGGCCATTACGGCTCGCCTTTATGTGTCTTCCTCGAGATAGCGTCATATAAAGAACGAGGGTCAGCACAACGTTAAAAAAAAAAATCGGAAAAAAACCGGGAAAAAAACTATGAAAAAAAATGGAGGAGCTTGCCAAAGATGAAGCAATTACGGCTCGCCTTTAGGTGTCCTCCTCGGGATAGCGTCATTTAAAGAACGAGAGTCAACACAACGTTAAAAAAAAAAGAAGAAAACCGGAAAAAATTTTGAAAAAAAACCGGAGGAGCTTGCCAAAGATGAGGCCATTACGGCTCGCGTTTTGGTGTCCATCTCGGGATAGCGTCATTTAAAGAACGAGACTCAGCATAAAGTAAAAAAAAAAGGAAAAAAAATAGGAAAAAAACCAGGAAAAAACTGTGAAAAAAAACCGGAGGAGCTTGCCAAAGATGAAGCCATTACGGCACGCCTTTAGGTGTCCTCCTCGGGATAGCGTCATTTAAAGAACGAGAGTCAGGACAACGTATAAAAAAAAAAAAACAAAGGGAAAAAAGATCGGAAAAAAACCAGGAAAAAAACTGTGAAAAAAACCGGAGGAGCTTGCCAAAGATGAGGCCATTACGGCTCGCCTTTAGGTGTCCTCCTCGGGTAGCGTCATTTAAAGAACGAGAGTTCGCACAACCTAAAAAAAAAAGAAACAGGAAAAAACCGAAAAAAATCGGAGAAAAACTGGGAAAAATCTGTGAAAAAAACCGGAGGAGCTTGCCAAAGATGAGGCCATTACGGCTCGCCTTTATATGTCCTCCTCGGGATAGCCTCATATAAAGAACGAGGGTCAGCACAACGTAAAAAAAAAATAAATAAATAAAAAGCCGGGAAAAAAACTGTGAAAAAAAAACTGGAGGAGCTTTCCAAAGATGAGGCCATTATGGCTCGCCTTTATGTGTCCTCCTCGGGATAGCGTCATTTAAAGAACGAGCGTCAGCACAAGATAAAAAAAAAAAACAGGAAAAAACTGGGAAAAAAATGTGGAAAAAAACCGGAGGAGCTTGCCAAAGATGAGGCCATTACGGGTCGCCTTTAGGTGTCGTCCTTGGGATAGCGTCATTTAAAGAACGAGAGTCAGCACAACGTAATGAAAAAAAACAGGAGAAAACCCAAAAAAAATCGGAAAAAAACCGGGAAAAAACTGTGAAAAAAACCGGAGGAGCTTGCCAAAGATGAGGCCATTACGGCTCGCCTTTATGTGTCCTCCTCGAGATAGCATCATATAAAGAACGAGGGTCAGCACAACGTAAAAAAAAAAAAGCAGGGAACAAAACTGTGAAAAAAACCGGAGGAGCTGCCAAAGATGAGGCCATTACGGGTCGCCTTTAGGTGTCGTCCTTGGGATAGCGTCATTTAAAGAACGAGAATCAGCACAACGTAATGAAAAAAACAGGAAAAAACCCAAAAAAAAATCGGAAAAAAACTGGGAAAAAACTGTGAAAAAAACCGGAGGAGCTTGCCAAATATAAGGCCATTACGGCTCGCCTTTATATGTCCTCCTCGGGATAGCCTCATATAAAGAACGAGGGTCAGCACAATGTAAAAAATAAAAAATAAATAAAAAGCCGGGAAAAAAACTGTGAAAAAAAACTGGAGGAGCTTGCCAAAGATGAGGCCATTACGGCTCGCCTTTATGTGTCCTCCTCGGGATAGCGTCATATAAAGAACGAGAGTCAGCACAACGTAAATAAAAAAAAGGAAAAAAATAGGAAAATAACTGGGATAAAAATTGTGAAAAAAAACCGGAGGATCTTGCCAAAGATGAAGCCATTACGGCTCGCCTTTAGGTGTCCTCCTCGGGATAGCGTCATTTAAAGAACGAGAGTCAGCACAACGTATAAAAAAAAAAAAGAAAAAAACTGGAAAAAAATCGGAGGAGCTTGCCAAAGACGAGGGCATTACGGCTCGCCTTTAGGTGTCCTCCTCGGGATAACGTGATTTAAAGAATGAGGGTCAGCACAACGTAAAAAAAAAAAAAGAAAAAAAAACTGGAAAAAAATCGGAAAAAAACGGGGAAAAAACTGTGAAAAAAACCAGAGGAGCTTGCCAAAGATGAGGCCATTACGGCTCGCCTTTATGTGTCTTCCTCGGGATAGCGTCATATAAAGAACGAGGGTCAGCACAACGTTAAAAAAAAATCGGAAAAAAACCGGGAAAAAAACTATGAAAAAAAACGGAGGAGCTTGCCAAAGATGAAGCAATTACGGCTCGCCTTTAGGTGTCCTCCTCGGGATAGCGTCATTTAAAGAACGAGAGTCAACACAACGTTAAAAAAAAAAGAAGAAAACCGGAAAAAATTTTGAAAAAAAACCGGAGGAGCTTGCCAAAGATGAGGCCATTACGGCTCGCGTTTTGGTGTCCATCTCGGGATAGCGTCATTTAAAGAACGAGACTCAGCATAACGTAAAAAAAAAGGAAAAAAAATAGGAAAAAAACCAGGAAAAAACTGTGAAAAAAGACCGGAGGAGCTTGCCAAAGATGAAGCCATTACGGCACGCCTTTAGGTGTCCTCCTCGGGATAGCGTCATTTAAAGAACGAGAGTCAGCACCTCGTTAAAAAAAAAAACGGAAAAAACATTGGAAAAAAACCGGAGGAGCTTGCCAAAGATGAGGCCATTACGGCTCGCCTTTAGGTGTCCTCCTCGGGATAGCGTCATTTAAAGAACGAGAGTCAGCACATTGTAAAAAAAAAAAAACCAGGAAAAAACCGAAAAAAATCGGAAAAAAACCGGGAATAAAACTGTGAAAAAAACCGGAGGAGCTTGCCAAAGATGAGGCCATTACGGCTCGCCTTTAGGTGTCCTTCTCTGGATAGCGTCATTTAAAGAACGAGAGTCAGCACAACGTAAAAAAAAAAAACCAGGAAAAAACCGAAAAAAAAACTGAAAAAAACTGGGAGAAAAACTGTGAAAAAAACCGGAGAAGCTTGCCAAGGATGAGGCCATTACGGCTCGCCTTTATGTGTCCTCCTCGGGATAGCGTCATATAAAGAACGAGGGTCAGCACAACGTTATAAAAAAAAAAACCCTGAAAAAAAGTCGGAAAAAAACTGTGAAAAAAACCGGAGGAGCTTGCCAAAGATGAGGCCATTACGGCTCGCCTTTATGTGTCCTCCTCGGGATAGCGTCATTTAAAGAACAAGGGTCAACACAACGTTAAAATAAAAAATAAAAAAAATAGGAAAAAAACTGTGAAAAAAAACCGGAGGAGCTTGCCAAACATGAGGCCATTACGGCTCGTCTTTAGCTGTCCTCCTCGGGATAGCGTCATTTAAAGAACGAGAGTCAGCACAACGTATAAAAAAAAAAAAACAAAGGGAAAAAAGATCGGAAAAAAACCAGGAAAAAAACTGTGAAAAAAACCGGAGGAGCTTGCCAAAGATGAGGCCATTACGGCTCGCCTTTAGGTGTCCTCCTCGGGTTGCGTCATTTAAAGAACGAGAGTTCGCACAACCTAAAAAAAAAAAGAAACAGGAAAAAACCGAAAAAAATCGGAGAAAAACTTGGAATAATCTGTGAAAAAAACCAGAGGAGCTTGCCAAAGATGAGGCCATTACGGCTCGCCTTTATATGTCCTCCTCGGGATAGCCTCATATAAAGAACGAGGGTCAGCACAACGTAAAAAAAATAAATAAATAAAAAGCCGGGAAAAAAACTGTGAAAAAAAACTGGAGGAGCTTTCCAAAGATGAGGCCATTACGGCTCGCCTTTATGTGTCCTCCTCGGGATAGCGTCATTTAAAGAACGAGGGTCAGCACAAGATAAAAAAAAAAAAAACAGGAAAAAACTGGGAAAAAATTGTGGAAAAAAACCGGAGGAGCTTGCCAAAGATGAGGCCATTACGGGTCGCCTTTAGGTGTCGTCCTTGGGATAGCGTCATTTAAAGAATGAGAGTCAGCACAACGTAATGAAAAAAAACAGGAAAAAACCCAAAAAAAAATCGGAAAAAAACCGGGAAAAAACTGTGAAAAAAAACCGGAGGAGCTTGCCAAAGATGAGGCCATTACGGCTCGCCTTTATGTGTCCTCCTCAAGATAGCATCATATAAAGAACGAGGGTCAGCACAACGTAAAAAAAAAAAAAAGCAGGGAAAAAAACTGTGAAAAAAACCGGAGGAGCTGCCAAAGATGAGGCCATTACGGCTCGCCTTTATGTGTCCTCCTCGGGATAGCCTCATATAAAGAATGAGGGTCAGCACAACGTAAAAAAAAAAAGAAAAAAAATCGGAAAATAACCGGGAAAAAAACTATGAAAAAAAATCGGAGGAGCTTGCCAAAGATGAAGGCATTACGGCTCGCCTTTAGGTGTCCTCCTCGGGACAGCTTCATTTAAAGAACGAGAGTCAGCACAACGTAAAAAAAAAAAAAGAAAAGAAAAAAGAACCGGAAAAAAATCGGAGGAGCTTGCCAAAGATGAGGCCATTACGGCTTGCCTTTAGGTGTCCTCCTCGGGATAACGTGATTTAAAGAATGAGGGTCAGCACAACGTAAAAAAAAAAAAAAGAAAAAAAAACCGGAAAAAAATCGGAAAGAAACGGGGAAAAAACTGTGAAAAAAACCGGAGGAGCTTGCCAAAGATGAGGCCATTACGGCTCGCCTTTATATGTCCTCCTCGAGATAGCCTCATATAAAGAACGAGGGTCAGCACAACGTAAAAAATAAAAAATAAATAAAAAGCCGGGAAAAAAACTGTGAAAAAAAACTGAAGGAACTTGCCAAAGATGAGGCCATTACGGCTCGCCTTTATGTGTCCTCCTCGGGATAGCGTCATATAAAGAACGAGGGTCAGTACAACGTAAATAAAAAAAAAAGGAAAAAAATCGGAAAATAACTGGGAAAAAAATTGTGAAAAAAAACCGGAGGATCTTGCCAAAGATGAAGCCATTACGGCTCGCCTTTAGGTGTCCTCCTCGGGATAGCGTCATTTTAAGAATGAGAGTCAGCACAACGTATAAAAAAAAAACCGAAAAAAAACCCGGAAAAAAACTGTGAAAAAAAAAACGGAGGAGCTTGCCATTGATGAGGCCATTGATATGTAAAAAATTAATTTCACGTAATGACCGGCAAGTATACTGGGTCGTATCAAGTAATAAAACTCACTAAGAGTGAAGTCGATTCCACGGAGATTGGTAGATTAAGCAACTTTAGTTAAATGGTAGATTTTGTCAAGCAAACATGGTTTTGATTTCATGAGATTTGTGATTTTTTAACATAATTGCAAGAATTTAAATTGCAAGGAATTTAAAGAACTAGAAGAGAGAAACAAGATGAAAGTAAATAACTGAAACTTAAAATGCAAGAAACTTAAATGACAATAAAGATAAATTGCAAAAAAGTAAAGATTGCAGAATTTTAAAGAGCACAAGAGTAAATAGCAAGAAATATAGAAACAGAATGTAAATGACGAGAATAATGAATTGCAAGAATGTAGAAGGGAATTGGGTAATGGGTATTCAAACAACTAAAGAGCAAAAGAAATGAGAATTGATGATGGAGAGGATCATTAGGGATCAGAGATGCAAATTCTCCTGAATTGATGTTGATCAATTCCTTCTCAATCATGGGTATAGATCCATGGCAAATTATGGGTAATTGAGTCCCAATCTCTAGGTAACTCAATTTCTCTCAACACAACCAATTTCCACTCTCGTGATCTAATTGTTCATGAGAAGAGATGAAGTTCAATTCCTAATCCAAGCCACACAACTTCCAGAATCTCAACTAAGGGAGGTTACATCTCACATACCAACCAAAGTGTATTGATCAAGGAAATCATGAAAGGATGAACTCTAAACTGAATTATGTAGCTCCTTTCTCAAATTCATCACATAATTCATATAGATTAATCCCTCTCTCGATGGTGATTGAATCTTTGAAGAACAAGAGTTTCCTCTTGGATTAACCACTTGAATTAAGAAGGAGGAGAAGAGTTATCAATTCATTCAAACAAGCAGAGCTCTTCCCCCTAATGAAAGTGGGGTTTAGTGAGTCATAGCTCCCATTTCAACAACAATTGCAATAGTAAACATTAAAATTGAGTAGAGAAGAATGAAGAAGAAGAAGTTCTTAAAACTCTAATTCAAAGTTGCATGAAAAACAAAATAAAATATGGTTGAGAAGCAGTGAAAACCAAAAAAAAAACTCTAAGTGTGAAAGTAAAAGTGTCTAAGAGTAAAAATTGCTAAAAAATAAAAGTCAAGAGTCCTCAAAAGTACCAAACTCTTCTCTATTTATACTACTCCTAAAACTCCTTCAGAGATCTTTAATTTGGGCGAGCAATGTGGGCTTTCTCTTTGTTGAATTTCTGGCTCAATGGAAGAAGTGTTGCTAAGCATGGAAGGAGGAGTTCATTCATAATGCTTCTGGCCCAATGGCTTGGCGTTTTTGCCAATAACGCTAGCCTTAATGCACGTTGGCAACATTGGCTTTCCTTTCCTGGACAGCCTCCTTGCTTGGCATTGTCACAAAACACTCCAACTCTTCCTGGAGTTGGCAACGTGCTCGAGCCTTCCTCAAGGCTCCATGCTTGCTGCTTGGCGTTGTCATTGAACACACCTATGTTTCCTGGCGTTGGCAACATGCTTGAGTTGGAGAGGCATCATCCAAGCTGCCTTGAGTTGTTGCCAAACACGCCAATGAAGGCTGGCGTTGGCAACGTGCTCAATGGGTGGAGATCCAAGGCTTGCTGCGTTGCCTTGGAACACGTCTCTTGTTCCTGGCGTTGGCAACGCCAGCTTCTCTCCTTCCTGGGCCAAGTCTTGACGTTGTCTTCAAACACACTAGTGAAGCAGCACGTTGGCAACGTGCTCTCCAGGATTGCCTCCTTCCAAGCTTTTCTCCCTGGCGTTGCCTCTAAACACTCTAGTGAAGCAGCACGTTGGCAACGTGCTCGAGCTTCTTCCCTGGGTTGCCTTGAATTGCCTATGTCGTTTGCGTTTCCATCAAACACGTCCATGCATCATGGAGTTGGCAACGTGCTTGAGCTTTGTGCTTGCTACGTTGTCTCTAAACACGCCTTTGGAAGCTGGCATTGGCAACGTGCTCGAGCTTTCTTGGGCTGGACAAAATCTTCTAGCTTAGCGTTGCCTTGAAGAACACCTATACATTCCCACGTTGGCAACGCCCTCGAGCTCCTCCCTGGCCCAATTCCTTGCTTGCTTGCGTTACCATCAAACACTCACCCTTTCTCCAAGTTGGCAACGCCCAAATGTGTTCTCCAGGGCTGCCTTGCATTGTTGGGCGTTGTTGATGGACACTCTAGTTGAAGTGCAAGTTGGCAACGTACAACTCCTCTATATTCACTCTCCAGGGCTGCCTGGCGTTGCCTAGGAACACGCCCTTGTTCCTGGCGTTGGCAACGCCCTACTCCTCTTCTTCTTGCCCAGTTTACTTCTTGGCGTTGTTGCCAAGCACTCCAATGTAACTTCAAGTTAGCAACATGCATGTTTCTCTTCTTGAATGAGTTGTTAGCCACTTGCTTGCTTCATTCTTGCTTCAATGCCTTCTTGTTGCATCACCTATCATAAACAAGGAAACTTGCTTCAAAGTCTCACCAATTCATGCACTCAATGCAATCAACTTCATGAGATTTATTTATTTGTGCATTCCTTGACTCATTTGCATGAAATTAGCCACAATTAACATGGTCCTTGGTATTTTTATGTATGAAAACAAAACTCATAAAAATACTTGTTTAATTCAAAGAAAATGAGTGAAACTAAGCTAGAACTAACTAAACTAACTAGCTAATCTAACAAATATGCGAATGCATCACAACACCAAACTTAAAATATTGCTTGTCCTCAAGCAAGAGATAGAATAATGTGACAAAAGAGTTTAAGATGCAAGAATTGAATGCCTTAACAGAGAAGAATTCTTCCATAGAAAATGTCATCCTCAATTGTGTAGTCATCTGTTTAGTGGAACTGATCAAGGCTAATCTTAATTCTTAGTTGAAATGCTTGCTCCAACACCAGGTTAGTTAATTTCACTAGACTCTTTTTCTTTATCTTGGCACATAGTCCTTAAGCTATTCTTTTCTCTACTTCTCTTTTCTCCCCCTTTTTTTTGTTGTTTCAATTGAGCTAAAAATCTTGTCTTAAGGCGGCTCTTTAGCATAAGCTTTCAATCAACAATCCCAAACCAGTTGGTTTAAGTTGTTAAGTGTTGAAGCACTCTTAAAGATTTACTAACTCAAGCCTCTCTCCTTAACACATTCAATCACATGCATATAACATTGAAACTTTATCTGGATAGTGGTGTCCAGCACCTCTTTGGGTTGCTAAATGTTCTGTTATAAAGTTACTCTTGAATGTGGGTTTTCAATCGATAATCCCGAGTTAGTTAACTCAAGTTACCGGGTGATGAAGCACCCCTCGGATTTACTAGCCCAAGTATGTCTCCTAACATCAATCACCACAGACACATATCCAAATTTTGTCATTGATGCCTAGCCTTTCATTCTTTTTGTTCTTTGTTTTCTTTATTTCTCTTTTTCTTCTCTTTAAAATTTTGTGTATTACTTTATTGTCAAGGATCTTTTGTGCTCCTAACTTCTTGAGTCTTATGACCCTTAGCCAACTAGTTTTGTGTAAGCAAGCATCTTAACTCCTTTTGATTTCTTGAGCTCTTGATTCGTTCACACTGACAGCATATATGTACTAACACTTTGTATCAGACTATCTTATTCTCTTAGGCTAGATTTCTCTCTGTTCTTGCTCAAAATACATCTCTTATTCCAGTGTCAAGTGAAAATACTTAAGACAAGCAAACATTCCAAGCATGTGAATGATACATGGAATAGGCAACATAACTGATAATGCATAAAGGAAAACAACTTAGAAGGTATACCATATTTCAGACATACATCTTCTTTATTTAATAAAGTACTAAAGAAAAGAACTCCACCACCTTTAGTCTTTATGTCCCTTTCCTTTGCCCTTTGGATCTTCTTTCTTTTTCTTTCTTATTTCTCCTTATTGTTTTGTTGTTGAGTCCCCCTCTTCTCTTTGCCATACTCCTGAGCTTATCATCTTCTCTTTTAGCCTCTCAGCATTGAATCTCACCCTTGCAAGTTCCTGTTCTTCAAATACCTTGCGTGCTTCATTAAAACTTTTGATTTGTGGGTTGAGCAATGGGGGTGCTCCACAAAGGTAGCTGAGTTTCTCTTGGGTGCATATATCATAGTCAAGTCTGTCTCTATGTCTGGCCTCCTTGAACATTCTGCTTTCATTGAATTCTCTGTGAAATATATCATGTCTAGCATCCAACCTATGGAGGAGCTCCCTTTGTTGAGCTTGCTCTTTCCTTAGTTGAGCTTGTTCTTGTATTACCTTTTCCATGGATCTTTCGTGTTCAACAGTTGAATTGTTGATGGCTTCATACATCTTGGCATATTGTTCTTGTTGTAGTTCCATCATGTGTGTTTGATATTTATTTTGCTGACTCATCCATTGAACTTGAACTTCTCTTTACTGATTCATTACCTGCCAAAGGTCCCTTTGTTGTTGAGCTTGTTCCTCTTGGCTCCTTTGAATTTGTGAATATTGCCCAGAGATTCCTTCCAAAGCGGCTTGGAGTTGATTCATGTTCAAGGTACTTGTATCTTCCATTTCTTGGGGCTCTTCTTCTTGTCTTGCTTCTTTCCTTTTCTTTTTTCTTGCTAAAGGTTGCCTCTCCAATTGGGTTGTGGTGACAAATTCCAACCTTTCCCTGGTGAGAGGTTTTCCAATAGAGACCACGTCAGTTTCTTCAAATTCTTCAAGAGGTACTCTAGCTTCTTCACATAAGCACAGAATAGTACTAGGATATCCTAGCCAGCTGTCCTGTTTGACCTTTTGAGCTATGTCAATGATGTTCTTGGCTATAATTTCTCCAACATTGATCTCCCCTCCTTTCATTATGCAGTGGATCATTATTGCTCTATTCACTGTCACTTCGGAATTATTTGAAGTAGAGATCAATGATCTCCTCACTATGTCATGCCATCCTTTTGCTTGAGGTATGAGATCACCTCTCCTGAGTTTGAGTGGTTGTCCATGTGAATCCAACACCCAATCTGTGCCTACTCTGCATAAGTCACTTAGCACATCCACATATCTTGGATCATTTTTAACCCTTTCCTCATAGCTAGCTTGTTTGAACCGTTTTGGTTTGACCTTTAGCACCCTGTTGATGGCGTTTGGACTAAAGTCAATAGTCACCCCTCTTACATAGCATATGTATGGCTCTTCATCATCAAATTCTCTTATCACATTAGTGTAAAACTCATGGATGAGAAGCATGCTCACTTCTTGAGGTTGGTTACAGAGAAGCTCCCATCCCCTCTTCCTAATTATTTTTTGTATTTCAGAATATTTCCCCTTTCTTAGCTTGAAAGGTAACTCCGGGACAACATCTTTGCCTGACATCCAACTAAAGATGCGCTCATTGTGTTTGGATTTGAATCTCCTATGATCAAAGTGGCTTTGTCCTTCATCTTCTCTCCTAGCTCTTGATGATGAGGCCATTGAAATTCAATTGCAAGGGTCAAATCTTCCAACACCAAACTTAGATGAATGCTTGTCCTCAAGCATGAATAAAATGTTTATGAAGAGGGTGTAGATAGATATGGTGACATGGTAAAGCATACAAGCTAGAAAGTGATTGTGAGAGGGAAGAGGGTGGTTCGGGTAGGCTAGGGGGAGTTAATGCACTCTAAGTTTTGTTGAGCAAAACATAGGTTCAAAGCTAAAATCTGCAAAGCAAGGATGATTTAAAAGTTGAATGTGAATTCGGTTGAGGTAAATTGATGAAATGGGGTGATGGAGAAGGGTATATATGAGTGAGGTTTGATGAATATGGTTGGAGTAGTTAAAGTGATATTTATGATGGGGGACTGGTTTTGAATGTTCGGTCAAGGCATGGGGAAAATGAAACTTCTTTGCCTAATGCATGCTAAGGTGTTTTCCTCAATGCACATAATTTAAGACCTATGTGACTTTCTTTTCCTTGTGTGTTCGTGACTTCTCTTCAAGGATTCCCCATCACTTCTTTCTTTCACTTCCCTGCAACAAAATTTCAAAACAGTGAGATTCTTGAAGTGTCTTAACATATGCCAACAAATTACGATGATATTATCTAAAAAAATACATATTTTTTTTATTGTTTCCATATTAATAAAAGAAATAACTACACTGTTGCTCTATGGTCTAGCATTTTCGTGTATGTGTGGACACCAAACTTAGTTTGTGACTAAGTGTTGTAAAAATTTTACAATTATTTTGAGATTGGTCACACCAAACTTAGTTCTTTGCATACACTATATGCTAGTTCACTCTTTATTATCACTAAAGCATGAAAATAAAAGACTCTTGTGCATGGGTTGCCTCCCATGAAGCGCTTGTTTATCGTCCTTAGCTTGACATTGTAGCTCTTTTGCTCATGTTAGTAAGTGCACATTTTCTTCCTTGCTCCAGGGGCCACCAAGATAAAGTTTCACCCTATGTCCATTGGCTGTGAAGGTCTGTTTTGAAGCTTCATCAAGTAATTCCACATAGCCATGAGGAGATACTTTGGTGATGGTATATGAACCAGTCCATCTAAATCTGAGCTTTCCAGGGAAAATCTTCAACCTTGAGTTGAATAGCAACACTTTTTAGCCTGGTTCGAATGTTCTTTAGGAGATCCTCGTGTCATGCCACCTTTTTGCTCTTTCTTTGTATATTCTGGCATTTTCATATGCCTCCAATCTAAATTCCTCTAATTCATTGAGTTGTAGTAACCTCTTTTCTCCTGCTGCTTGAGCATCTAAATTCAAAAGTTTGGTGGCCCAAAAGGCCTTGTGTTCAAGCTCCACAGGGAGATGGCATGCCTTCCCATACACCAGCTGAAATGGAGATTTTCCTATGGGCGTTTTGAAAGTTGTTCTGTATGCCCAAAGTGCATCATCCAGCTTCCGAACCCAGTCCTTTCTTGTTGCTTCCACAGTTTTTTCCAGGATCCTCTTTAGCTCTCTGTTAGCAAGTTCAGCTTGCCCATTTGTCTGTGGGTGATAAGGTGTGGCTACTTTGTGAGTAACTCCATATTTGTGGAGTAGAGAATTTAGTTGCTTGTTACAGAAGTGGCTTCCTCTATCACTTGTAAGTCCCTTGGGCACTCCAAATCTTGTGAAGATGTTTCTCTTTAGGAATTGCAACACCACATTGGTATCACATGTAGTGGTGGCTATTGCTTCTACCCATTTTGAAACATACTCCACTGCCACCAAAATGTATTTGAATGTGTAGGATGGAGGAAAGGGTCCCATGAAGTCTATTCCCCACAAATCAAAGAGTTCCACTTCCAAAATGAACTTCTGAGGCATCTCATTTTTCCTTGTCAAACCTCCTGTTCTTTGACATTCATTGCAATGGATCACAAAGCCTCTAGCATCCTTGAAGATGGAAGGCCAGTAGAAGCCACTTTGAAGCACCTTTGCAGCAGTTTTTTCAGCTCCAAAATAGCCACCATAGCTTGAGTTGTGACAATGCCATAGTATGTCCTTCATCTCAACCTCCAGTACACACCTTCTTATCATTCCATCTGGGCATTTTTTGAATAGAAATGGCTCATCCCAGAAGAAGAACTTGGCCTCATGTAACAACTTCTTGACTTGCTGTTTTGTGTATTCTTGTGGGATGATTCTTCCTGTCTTGTAGTTGGCCATGTCTGCGAACCAAGGAACATGTTGAATCTGCAAGAGGTGCTCATCTGGAAATTCCTCATTTATTGATTGAAGATTGTCTTGACATGTATCTTGTGGCACCCAGGTGGTCAGCAACTTGATTTTCACTACCCTTTCTATCCTTTATCTCAATGTCAAACTCTTGTAGGAGTAGTATCCATCTGATTAGCCTTGGTTTGGCATCCTGTTTTGACATAAGATACTTAAGAGCAGCATGGTCAGTATATACTAAAACTTTAGATCCAATCAAATATTGTCTAAACTTATCAAAAGCATATACCACAGCTAGCAGCTCTTTCTCTGTTGTAGTGTAATTTCTTTGAGTTTCATTCAACACTTTACTTGTATAGTAGATAACATGAAGCTTCTTTTCCTTCCTCTGCCCCAACACAGCACCAATTGCAAGGTCACTTGCATCACACATGAGTTCAAAAGGCAATCCCCAACTTGGGGGTGTGATGATTGGTGCTGTGGTGAGCTTGGCTTTTAGAGTTTCAAAGGCATGTTTACATTCATCATCAAAGAGGAAAGGGTTATTTACCACCAGCAGATTGCTTAGTGGCTTTGCTATTTTAGAAAAATCTTTGATGAATCTTCTATAGAATCCAGCATGCCCCAAGAAGCTTCTAACAGCTTTCACACTAGTTGGTAAAGGAAATTTTTCTATAATTTCCACTTTTGCCTTGTCAACCTCTATACCCTCTCTTGAAATTTTGTGACCAAGAACAATGCCTTCGGGTACCATGAAATGGCATTTCTCCCAGTTTAAAACCAAATTGGTTTCTTGGCACCTCTTCAAGACTAGGGTAAGATGGTGCAAGAAAGTATTGAAAGAATCACCAAAGACAGAGAAATCATCCATAAAGACTTCAATAATTTTTTCTACCATGTCCGAGAAGATTGATAGCATGCATCTTTGAAAGGTAGCTGGGGCATTACACAGTCCGAATGGCATTCTCCTGTAAGCAAAGACTCCAAAAGGGCAGGTAAAGGAAGTCTTCTCTTGATCCATAGGATCAACTATGATTTGGTTATATCCAAAGTATCCGTCAAGGAAACAGTAATAGGCATGGCCAGCTTTCCAGCATCTGGTCAATGAAAGGAAGGGGGAAATGGTCCTTTTGTGTGGCATCATTCAGCCTCCTATAGTCAATGAACATCCTCCATCCAGTCACTGTTCTTGTTGGAATAAGCTCATTCTTCTCATTGACAATGACAGTCATCCCACCTTTCTTGGATACTACTTGAACTGGGCTAACCCATGGACTATCAGAGATGGGGTAAATAATCCCAGCTTTACATAGCTTCAGTACTTCTTTTTGGACTACCTCTTTCATTGTAGGATTCAATCTTCTCTGAGGTTGTACTACTGGTTTAGAATTTTCCTCCAAGAGTATTTTGTGCATGCATATGGCAGGGCTTATGCCTTTCAAGTCATCAATGGTCCATCCCAATGCTTCTTTGTGAGCTCTCAAAACTACAAGTAGCTTTTCTTCTTCCTCAGCACTCAATGTAGAATTGATGATCACTGGGAAGCTGTCCTTTTCACTAAGGAATGCATATTTAAGATGAGGGGATAGTGGTTTCAACTCTTGTTGTGGTGCCTCTTCTTTCTTAGCTTCACTTGGTTCCTCCGGTGTTTCCAATTTGTTCTCTTCTTGTCCTTGGATGTCATGGACTTCCTCCTGTTTCACTTGATGGTTCAGTTCAAGTACTTCTTCAACCAGAGAGTCCACCATATCAATCCTCATGCAACTCTCTTTCTTAACGGGGTGTTGCATTACTTTAAATACATTTATGGTCATTTGCTCATCATGTACTCTGAAAATCATCTCTCCCTTTTCCACATCAATGATTGTTCTAGCTATAGCTGAAAAGGGTCTTCCAAGTATAACTGAGTTGCTCCCCTCTTCGTCCATATCTAGGACCACAAAATCAGCTGGGAATATGAAGTTCTCCACTTTCACCAAGAGGTTCTCAACTACACCATTTGGTATTTTGATAGATCTGTCAGCAAGTTGGAGTGACATCCTTGTGGGTTTCAATTCCTCTATCATCATTTTCTTCATCATGGTAAGGGGCATTAAGTTAATGCTTGCTCCTAGGTCACAGAGTGATTTGTCAATGGCTATACTCCCAATTGTGCATGGTATGAGGAAGCTGCCTAGATCCTTGAGTTTTGGTGGCAGTCCCCTTTGAATAATGGCACTACACTCTTGAGTGAGAATTACTGTTTCTTTCTCTTGCCAACTTCTCTTCTTGGAGATCAACTCTTTAAGAAACTTTGCATATAGTGGCATTTGTTCCAAGGCCTCCGCCAATGGGATGTTGATTTCAAGTTTCTTAAAGATTTCCAAGAACCTTGGGAATTGTTGATCTTTCGTTCCTTTGTGTATCCTTGTTGGATATGGAAGCTTGGGTATATAGGCTTTTACTCCTTCATTCTTGTTCTCCTGTTGTGGCTTCATATCCTCCTTGTTGTTGGAGTGGTTGTTTTGAGTGAGTGTCTTGCTTTGTGGCTTTTCATCTTCTTTGCTTTCTTGAGGTGTTAATATCTTGTCCTCATCTTGCTTGCTTGCTGTGCCTTGCTTCTTGAGTTTTGTTGGTTCCTTGTTAGAACTTTCTCCAATTACTTTGCCATTTCTCAATTGAAGAGCTTTGCATTCTTCTCTTGGGTTGGGTACTGTGTCACTTGGGAGGACATTGGTCGGCCGTTCAGCTTGTTTAGCTAATTGTCCCACTTGCTGTTCAAGGCTCTTCATGGTGGCTTCATTTCTCTCTTGCACTTTGATCAAGCTTTGAGTGGACTGAGCAATTGCTTGTAGGGCTGCCTCAAGACTTGAAAGTCTACTTTCATGATGGTCAATTGGTGGTATGATGGGGGTGGAATGTGGTTGCTGGAAGTTGTTTGTGGGGGTAGTGTGGTAGTTTTGGGGGTTAGATGTTGGTGCGAGAATGCTATTTTGATGAGTTTGTGGATTGTGGTGAGGTGGTTGATATGTGTTTTGTGGTTTCTTGTATTGGTTAGCGTTGTTGGATGAGTGGTTTTGGTTGTGTGTGTTGCGGGAATGGTTGGATGAGTGGTTTTGGTTGATACGTAAAAAATTAATTTCACGTAATGACCGGCAAGTATACCGAGTCGTATCAAGTAATAAAACTCACTAAGAGTGAAGTCGATCCCACGGAGATTGGTAGATTAAGCAACTTTAGTTAAATGGTAGATTTAGTCAAGTAAACATGGTTTTGATTTCATGAGATTTGTGATTTTTGAACATAATTGCAAGAATTTAAATGGCAAGGAATTTCAAGAATTAGAAGAGAGAAAGAAAGAAGATGAAAGTAAATAACTGAAACTTAAAATGCAAGAAACTTAAATGACATTAAAGATAAATTGTAAAAAAGTAAAGATTGCAGAATTTTAAAGAGCACAAGAGTAAATAGCAAGAAATATAGAAACAGAATGTAAATGACGAGAATAATGAATTGCAAGAATGTAGAAGGGAATTGGGTAATGGGTATTCAAACAACTAAAGAGCAAAAGAAATGAGAATTGATGATGGAGAGGATCATTAGGGATCAGAGATGCAAATTCTCCTGAATTGATGTTGATCAATTCCTTCTCAATCATGGGTATAGATCCATGGCAAATTGTGGGTAATTGAGTCCCAATCTCTTGGTAACTCAATTTCTCTCAACACAACCAATTGCCACTCTCGCGATCTAATTGTTCATGAGAAGAGATGAAGTTCAATTCCTAATCCAAGCCACACAACTTCCAGAATCTCAACTAAGGGAAGTTACATCTCACATACCAACCAAAGTGTATTGATCAAGGAAATCATAAAAGGATGAACTCTAAACTGAATTATGTAGCTCCTTTCTCAAATTCATCACATAATTCATATAGATTAATCCCTCTCTCGATGGTGATTGAATCTTTGAAGAACAAGAGTTTCCTCTTGGATTAACCACTTGAATTAAGAAGGAGGAGAAGAGTTATCAATTCATTCAAACAAGCAGAGCTCTTCCCTCTAATGAAAGTGGGGTTTAGTGAGTCATAGCTCCCATTTCAACAACAATTGCAATAGTAAACATTAAAATTGAGTAGAAAAGAATGAAGAAGAAAAAGTTCTTAAAACTCTAATTCAAAGTGGCAAGAAAAACAAAATAGAATATGGTTGAGAAGCAGTGAAAACAAAAAAAACCTCTAAGTGTGAAAGTAAAAGTGTCTAAGAGTAAAAATTGCTAAAAAATAAAAGTCAAGAGTCCTCAAAAGTACCAAACTCTTCTCTATTTATACTACTCCTAAAACTCCTTCAGAGATCTTTAATTTGGGCTAGCAATGTGGGCTTTCTCTTTGTTGAATTCCTGGTTCAATGGAAGAAATGTTGCTAAGCATGGAAGGAGGAGTTCATTCATAATGCTTCTGGCCCAATGGCTTGGCGTTTTTGCCAATAACGCTAGCCTTAATGCACGTTGGCAACGTTGGCTTCCTTTCCTGGACAGCCTCCTTGCTTGGCGTTGTCACAAAACACTCCAACTCTTCCTGGAGTTGGCAACGTGCTCGAGCCTTCCTCAAGGCTCCATGCTTGCTGCTTGGCGTTGTTATTGAACACGCCTATGTTTCCTGGCGTTGGCAACGTGCTTGAGTTGGAGAGGCATCATCCAAGCTGCCTTGAGTTGTTGCCAAACACGCCAATGAAGGCTGGCGTTGGCAACGTGATCAATGGGTGGAGATCCAAGGCTTGCTGCGTTGCCTTGGAACACGTCTCTTGTTCCTGGCGTTGGCAACGCCAGCTTCTCTCCTTCCTGGGCCAAGTCTTGATGTTGTCTTCAAACACACTAGTGAAGCAGCACGTTGGCAACGTGCTCTCCAGGATTGCCTCCTTCCAAGCTTTCCTCCCTGGCGTTGCCTCTAAACACTCTAGTGAAGCAGCACGTTGGCAACGTGCTCGAGCTTCTTCCCTGGGTTGCCTTGAATTGCCTATGTCGTTGGCATTTCCATCAAACACGTCCATGCATCATGGAGTTGGCAACGTGCTTGAGCTTTGTGCTTGCTACGTTGTCTCTAAACACGCCTTTGGAAGCTGGCGTTGGCAACGTGCTCGAGCTTCCTTGGGCTGGACAAAATCTTCTAGCTCAGCATTGCCTTGAAGAACACCTATACATTCCCACGTTGGCAACGCCTTTGATGGATATTTTTTGTGGAAAAACGAATTTTCCAAAACACCCGAAACTCACCGGCAAGTGTACCAGGTTGCATCAAGTAATAATAACTCACATGAGTGAGGTCGATCCCACAAGGATTGAAGGATTGAGCAATTTTAGCTTAGTGGTTGATTTAGTCAAGCGAATCAAGTATTGGTTGAGTGTTTTGTGACTGACAGAAGCTAAATTGCATGAAATGTAAAGGGGAAAGGGGGAATTGCAGTAAATTAAAGAGCAAAGAAAGTAAAGAAGCTGAATCTTAAAGTGCAAGTAATATAAAGTGCAGAAACTTAAATTGCAAGAAATATAAATGGCTGAAGCTTAAAGTGCAAGAAATATAAATTGCTTGAATTGTAAAAGGGATTGGGAATTGGAATTTCAGAAATTAAATAAGAACAAGTAAATTGCATTAAACATAAAAGAGAAAATCTAAGTGTAGTAAAGTAGATCTTAACAGAAAAGTAAAATGCCTTGAAGAATTTAAAAACAGGAAAGCAGTGCTTAATTTGCAGCAATTTAAAAGTGGTTCAAGATCTCAGGAGTGGAAGAGACTAGATAACAAGTCTAGATCTCAAATCCTTCCTTGATCCAGCAAGAACAATTGCAAAGGAAATAAAGAAAATGTAAATTGCAGAAAGAGTAGAAGCAGAAGCAATAAACAGAAATTGGAATTCAATTATGCAGAAAATTAAACAAGATCTCAAGGTGAGATTGAAACAGAGGTTCTTCAATTCTTCACCCAAGATCCAAAGCAAGAAAAGTAAAGAGTGCTCAAGAAAGAACAAGGAAGAAGAGAGATCAATTCTCCTTCCCAATTCTCTAAGAAAAGTAAAAGCTCAAAATTAAAATGCAAGTAAAAAGGAAAATTCAAAATGAAGTCTAGAGGTGTGAAAAAAAAGTCCTAATTACATCAAACTAACTCCTATTTATACACTTTCTATTCTTGGATTTTGGAATTTGGATGGGCTTTTGATTTGGTGAAGAAATGAATTAAGTTGGATTTTTAATTGAATTTCAGCCCATGAAGAAATCTGCCTCCAGGGGGATGCTCAGCTCACAAAGTGAGCTGAGCTTGAAGACTTGGTGTAGTGAGGCCTTGCATAGCGTGCTGTGTGGAATACATCAGGGGAGAGCTCAGCTCACAAACTTTGTGAGCTGAGCATTGGTGCCTTAGTGCCAATTTGTTGGGCTGCCCCTTGGACCGTGTCATGCGCGCTTCACTCCTTCCCTAGCCGTGTCAAATTTGTTGTGTGATGCACCATGGGCATTGTCAATTTGTTGCGTGCCTCACTCCCTGGCCGTGTCATTATGTGCCCCCATGCATCAAGAAGTAGCGCTCAGCTCTCTAAGTGAGCTGAGCCCTGGGACATCCAAGGGAAGGCCCTTGGTTCGAAACCCATGGGAAGCATGCGCTGCCCCTTTTCTTTGTTGCCTTGCTTCCTTGCTTCCTCAAGGTGTGGGGTTCGAATCTTGGGGAGTGCACTTGGCCAATTTTGGCTTATTTTTCCTTGTGAGTAGCGCCTCCCCCCTCCCCTTTGGTCATGGGTTCAAGTCTTGAAGCATGCAATTGC
The DNA here is from genome assembly GCF_059453495.1 of Arachis ipaensis. Lineage (NCBI taxonomy): Eukaryota > Viridiplantae > Streptophyta > Magnoliopsida > Fabales > Fabaceae > Arachis > Arachis ipaensis. The sequence goes on along the minus strand of NC_142437.1, from coordinate 52,568,999 downwards.
AAATCATTTTCCTTGAATTATTTCTTTAGTGCTCTCGATAATGCTCACTTTGTGAGCTGAGCTTGGTTCTTCTTTCCTTGTTTCTTGGCCTCATGTTGTGCTCAGCTCACAAAGTGAGCTGAGCTTTGTGCCTTGGTCTCCTGGGAGTGAGTGTAGCGCTCACTTAGTGAGCTTGGTGCTCTTGGAGTGAGCTTCATGGTTTGTTGCACCACACTTCCTCCCTTCTTGGCCACACTTTTTCTTCCTTGAGCCACACTTCTTAGGCCACGCTTTTCTTCTTTTCTTCTTTTCTTCACCTACAAATAATCAAAACAACCAATCAAAGTATCACCAATTTCACAAGGTTTATAAATCATTAAAAATCAATTAAATTTAGCTTAAACCTCATGATTTAGCATCAATTACGTGTAGTTGTTTGATTCAAAGAAGTTATGCATTTTCATTCCAAATTGCTTTCTTAGGATGTAAGAAAGTGCATAAAACCAAATAAAAACAAAGGAAAAAGGCTAGTAAAACTGGGATATGATGACTTGTCATCACAACTCCAAACTTAAAACTTGCTTGTCCCCAAGCGAGCATCAAACATAAGAGAAGATAGAATGAAATAGATAAGTATATATGTTCTTATTAAGCAGATAGTTGAATTTGGTCTATGGGGTTTTATGCAGATCAAAAGTAGCTCATTTATTACTTGCTGCCAAAACAAACTATGTTTTCTTAAGGGTTCACCAAGGTTGCTGCTATGATTCCTTACCTTTTTGCTTATTTCCCTTGTTAGCTTTTTCTTCTTTATTTTGCATTTCAGAGCTTATTTCTTATTGAAGGCTTGGTGGCAAATGTTGCAGTGGCCTTTGGCTTAATTTCACTCAACATTTCTTCACCACAGACACATGGCTCACCTTTTTCCTCCTAGGATCATTGATGCCCAGCATCTCTTTGGATAACTAAATGTTTTGTAGCTAGGTTGCTCTTTATTGTGGACTTTCAGTTGGCAATCCCAAATCAGTTGATCTAAGTTGCCAAGTTTTAAAATACTCCTTAGAACTTACTTGTCCAAGCATATCCTAGTACACAAACACCACAGGCATATGTCTTACGGTCCAAGCTATTGGTGTCTAGCCTTATTGTTTGTTTCTTTGCCAATTTTTGGCTTTTTCTTCTTCCTTTTCTTTCTGTTTTGGTTTATTTTCAAGGGACTTTCAAGAATTGAGAGATCATAGCAGCAAACTAGCTTAGGCTTCAAGTCACAAGTCATTTTGCAGCATTTATTCTATGAGCTATCAATTAAATCAAGCACACACCACCACTAACTTTCATTCTAACTCTTGCAACATTGAACAATTACTTTTCTAAATCAAACATCTCTCTTTTATTCAAACAGCAAGGGAAAACAAAACAAAGTATTCAAGTTGATGGATGATGACAATTATTATGCAGATAACTTTCAAGCAAAATTTATGCAGATAGCTTTCTTCAACATGTACTTCCACTTGCAACTAAATGATCATTCCAGCCAGACATAAAGGACTCTCTGAATTAAATCATTACACAACAACAAGGATCAAGTATAAATACAACCTGTTGGGTTGCAGCTTTTCATTCTTCCTTCTGTTTGTTCCTTGTAAGTCATAATGCAGATGTTCCCTGATTTGTTGGCTATTTTCCTGCATACTCCTCAAATGTTGCTTGCTTTTCAACTCCTTTAGGTATTCAACTAATTTGCAAGACTTATTTGTGGGCTCTTGAACTTACTTTAGTGTGTGAACACCAAACTTAGTTCCTTGCTAATGCTTCTTATGCAACAAATTAGCTATATGCAAAATCTCTCTTTTTTTTTCTTTTTCAAAAGCAATAAAACTAATAACTAGAAAACAGCAGAATAGTCAACTAGTTTATCTGAATGCTTGAAGCTAGCTTTGTGCAGGAAGTGAGAATATGTTTTATGATGGTATGTTGGTGGAACACCAAACTTAGAATCCTTCATTCTCTCTTATATTGTTTTGGTGTGCAACACCAAACTTAGCTTCTTGTAATACAGATAAAGCTAATTGACCTTTTTATTAAAATAGCTATGAAAAGAAAACTACCTCAGGTTGGGTTGCCTCCCAACAAGCGCTCTTTTATTGTCACTAGCTTGACATTGAACCCTTCTTTTATGGTGGTTGATGACTGTAGTGCCTCAGCTTGTCCCCTCTGACTGTGAGCTTCTTCTTTGTCCCTTGGTGCTCAATTTCCACATGCTCAAGAGAGAGTATTTGGTTAACAGTGTAGTGATCCTCAGTTTCCAGCTGCTGATATATTAGTTGCACCTTGTCGCCTTTGGAGAATCCTTCAGTTGGGATTTTTTTATTCTTCCACCCTTTGTGAGCCTTCTTCTTGTTTTTCTTCCTTTTTCTTGTTAACCTTTCTTCCTTGACAGCAGCTTTGGTTGTGGCATCTTTCTTCTTGTTTATCATCCTGATTCCTTTTTGATGTCCTTCTCCTCCTTGCACATGCTCATTCTTCTGCTCCCCTGTGTTGTTGGTTGTTTGCCTTGGAAAACAGTCACTGACTACTCTGCCTCTTTCTTCACTAACTTGTGGTTCTGGAAACACTTTCAGGATAATGCTTTCCTCGTGCATCCTGAGAGTCAGATCTCCTTGCTCTATATCTATGATGGCTCTGGCAGTGGCCAAAAATGGCCTTCCCAAGATGATTGAATTGTTTTCTTCTTCTTCAGTGTTCAATATTACAAAGTCCGCAGGAAAAAGGAACTTGCCAACCTTAACTAAAAGGTTTTCAATCATTCCTTTGGGATATACTACTGACTGGTCCACCAATTCTAAGGACATCTGTATTGGTTTCACCTTCCCTATACCAAACTTTTTCACTAAGGATGATGGAATTAGGTTTATGCTTGCTCCTAAGTCACACATCCCTTTGTTGATAAATATGCTTCCAATGGTGCAAGGTAGGAAGAAACTTCCAGGGTCTTCCACTTTGGGGGGAAGTCCTTTTCTGATGAGTGCACTGCATTCTTCAGTGAGAAGCACAGTTTCTTTGTCTTGCCAACTTCTCTTCTTGTTGATGAACTCCTTCAAGAACTTTGCATACAGGGGCATTTGTTCCAATGCTTCAGCCAGTGGAATGTTTATTTCTAATTTCTTGAAGATTTCAAGAAATTTTGGGAAGTGTTGGTCCTTAGTCTCCTTGTTGAATCTTTGAGGATATGGCAGAGGTGGTGTGAAGTTCACTCCCTGCCTTTGTTCCTTGGTTGGCTCTTTCATTGCTTCCTTCTCTTTCCTTGATTTTTGTGCCTGATCTTCCCTTTCTTTGAGCTCTTCTGAGGTCTGCTTTCTTGCTGTTACCTCTTCATCATTGGCTTTCTCTTCTTCAGCTTGTTTCTTATCACTTTCCTTTGGCTCCTTAGTTGCTTCTTCATTTTTCATCAGGATCTTTTCCACTCCTTAGTTGTATTGCCTTGCACTCCTCTTTTGGATTGGGGATAGTGTCACTAGGTAGTGAGCTTGATGGTCTCTCAATGGTGATTTGCTTGGAGAGTTGTCCAATTTGCCTTTCCATATTTTTCATGGAGGCTTCCTGGTTCCTCAATGTCATCTCTTGATTCTTCATCATCTTTTCTATCAAGAGCTCCAAGTTGTTAATCCTCTAAGAGTCTTGTGAGATTGGTTGGTTGTGAGGTGTTGAGGGTTGAGGATAAGTGTTTTGATTTGAGGCTTGGTTATTGGATGGATGATGGTTAGAATTGGGGTAGGTGTTTTGTGGTTTTCTGTATGTGGTTTGGCTATTATTCTGTTGGTTATTTTGGTTTGTGTTTTTCCTATTGTTCTGGTTTGAGTTTCTCTGCCATGGCTGCTGAGTTTGATTATGGTTGTCTCCCCATCTAAGGTTGGGATGGTTCTTCCATGAAAGGTTGTAAGTATCACCATAGACTTCATTTGGCCCAGAATTTTGGTTGTGCATGTACTGGACTTATTCTTGCTGCTGCTCCTCTTGAGTTTCTTCATTTTGCCCCCATGTGGATGATGGTTGGCTTGTGTTGACTGCTGCAACTTGGAGGCTAACAATCCTCTTGGCCATTTGCTCAAATTATTGTTGAATTTGCTGCTGCATCATTTTGTTTTGAGCTAGGATTGAGTCCACTCCTTCCAACTCCATCACTCCTTTCCTTTGTGACGGTTGGCGTTGCCTTTGGTGAGCAAAGAAATATTGATTGTTGGCCACCATATCAATGAGATTTTGGGCTTCCTCTGCCGTTTTCATTAGTTGTAAAGAGCCTCCTGCTGAATAATCCAAAGCCTCTTGAGATTTCAGTGTCAAGCCTTCATAGAAATTCTGCAATCTGTCCCACTCACTGAACAGTCCCGGTGGACATTTTCTGATTAGAGCTTTATATCGTTCCCATGCCTCATACAAAGGTTCAGCATCCATTTGTGTGAATGTTTGCACTTCAGTCTTCAATCTAATAACTCTTTGAGGTGGATAAAACTTGGCAAGGAACTTGGTTACTAGATCATCCCAATTATTGATGCTGTCCCTTGGGAAGGATTCCAACCATTGAGTGGCTTTGTCTCTGAGAGAAAATGGAAATAGCAGTAGCTTGTAACTGTCAGGGTGCACACCATTGGTTTTGACAGTGTCACAAATCCTCAAGGTGGACAAGTGTTGGTTAGGGTCTTCAAGTGGTCCTCCTCTATAAGAACAATTGTTTTGAACCAAGGTGATGACTTGTGGCTTTAGTTCAAAGTTATTTGCATTAACATTTGGGGTAAGAATGCTACTCCCACAATGTCTAGGATCTGCACATGTGTAGGAAGCCAAAACTCTTCTCTGTGGTGGATTATTGTTGTTATTGGCTGCTCCTTCTGTTCCATTTGGTGGATTTGTTAAGTGTTCCTCCATATCTTGGAATTCTTCTTCTGACTCCTCTTCTCCAATAATGTTTTTCCCTCTTTTAGCTCTTCTTAATCTTCTGAGGGTTCTTTCGTCTTGTTCACAAAAAGTGGGTATAACTCTCCTTGTACCTGACATACAACCAAAGTATAAGAATCACACACCGCCAGAAAGGCAATAACACTTCAATCCATGGCTGAAGTGAAATGTTAGTTGGCTTAAGCAAAAATTCAAACAGTTAGTGTGTTAGTTAAAAGTTAAAGAAACAGAAAAGAAAAAGTGCTTGATCTAGACCTTCACTTCACTTAATCATTGTCAATCTAATCAATCCCCGGCAACGGCGCCAAAAACTTGATGGATATTTTATGTGGAAAAACAAATTTTCCAAAACACCCAAAACTCACCGGCAAGTGTACCGGGTCGCATTAAGTAATAATAACTCACATGAGTGAGGTCGATCCCACAGGGATTGAAGGATTGAGCAATTTTAGCTTAGTGGTTGATTTAGTCAAGCGAATCAAGTATTGGTTGAGTGTTTTGTGACTGACAAAAGCTAAATTGCATGAAATGTAAAGGGGAAAGGGGGAATTGCAGTAAACTAAAGAGCAAAAAAAGTAAAGAAGCTGAATCTTAAAGTGCAAGTAATATAAAGTGCAGAAACTTAAATTGCAAGAAATATAAATGGCTGAAGCTTAAAGTGCAAGAAATATAAATTGCTTGAATTGTAAAAGGGATTGGGAATTGAAATTGCAGAAATTAAACAAGAACAAGTAAATTTCATTAAACATAAAAGAGAAAATCTAAGTGCAGTGAAGTAGATCTTAACAGAAAAGTAAAATGCCTTGAAGAATTTAAAAATAGGAAAGTAGTGCTTAATTTGCAGCAATTTAAAAGTGGTTCAAGATCTCAGGAGTGGAAGAGACTAGATAACAAGTCTAGATCTCAAATCCTTCCTTGATCCAGCAAGAACAATTGCAAAGGAAATAAAGAAAATGTAAATTGCAGAAAGAGTAGAAGCAGAAGCAATAAACAGAAAGTGGAATTCAATTATGCAGAAAATTAAACAAGATCTCAAGGTGAGATTGAAACAGAAGTTCTTCAATTCTTCACCCAAGATCCAAAGCAAGAAAAGTAAAGAGTGCTCAAGCAAGAACAAGGAAGAAGAGAGATCAACTCTCCTTCCCAATTCTCTAAGAAAAGTAAAAGCTCAAAATTAAAATGCAAGTAAAAAGGAAAATTCAAAATGAAGTCTAGAGGTGTGAAAAAAAAGTCCTAATTACATCAAACTAACTCATATTTATACACTTTCTATTCTTGGATTTTGGAATTTGGATGGGCTTTTGATTTGGTGAAGAAATGAATTAAGTTGGATTTTTAATTGAATTTCAGCCCATGAAGAAATCTGCCTCCAGGGGGATGCTCAGCTCACAAAGTGAGCTGAGCTTGAAGACTTGGTGTAGTGAGGCCTTGCATAGCGTGCTGTGTGGAATGCATCAGGGGAGAGCTCAGCTCACAGGTGCCTTAGTGCCAATTTGTTGTGCTGTCCCTTGGACCGTGTCATGCGCGCTCCACTCCTTCCCTGGCCGTGTCAAATTTGTTGTGTGATGCACCATGGGCCTTGTCAATTTGTTGCGTGCCTCACTCCCTGGCCGTGTCATGATGTGCCCCCATGCATCAAGAAGTAGCGCTCAACTCTCTAAGTGAGCTGAGCCCTGGGACATCCAAGGGAAGGCCCTTGGTTCGAAACCCATGGGAAGCATGCGCTACCCCTTTTCTTTGTTGCCTTGCTTCCTTGCTTCCTCAAGGTGTGGGGTTCGAACCTTGGGGAGTGCACTTGGCCAATTTTGGCTTATTTTTCTTTGTGAGTAGCGCCTCCCCCCTCCCCTTTGGTCATGGGTTCAAGTCTTGAAGCATGCAATTGCAAATCATTTTCCTTGAATTATTTCTTTAGTGCTCTCGATAATGCTCACTTTGTGAGCTGAGCTTGGTTCTTCTTTCCTTGTTTCTTGGCCTCATGTTGTGCTCAGCTCACAAAGTGAGCTGAGCTTTGTGCCTTGGTCTCCTGGGAGTGAGTGTAGCGCTCACTTAGTGAGCTTGGTGCTCTTGGAGTGAGCTTCATTGTTTGTTGCACCACACTTCCTCCCTTCTTGGCCACACTTTTTCTTCCTTGAGCCACACTTCTTAGGCCACGCTTTTCTTCTTTTCTTCTTTTCTTCACCTACAAATAATCAAAATAACCAATCAAAGTATCACCAAATTCACAAGGTTTATAAATCATTAAAAATCAATTAAATTTAGCTTAAACCTCATGATTTAGCATCAATTACGTGGTAGTTGTTTGATTCAAAGAAGTTATGCATTTTCATTCCAAATTGCTTTCTTAGGATGTAAGAAAGTACATAAAACCAAATAAAAACAAAGGAAAAAGGCTAGTAAAACTGGGATATGATGACTTGTCATCAGCCCTCGAGCTCCTCCCTGGCCCAATTCCTTGCTTGCTTGCGTTACCATCAAACACTCACCCTTTCTCCAAGTTGGCAACGCCCAAATGTGTTCTCCAGGGCTGCCTTGTATTGTTGGGCATTGTTGATGGACACTCTAGTTGAAGTGTAAGTTGGCAACGTGCAACTCCTCTATATTCACTCTCCAGGGCTGCCTGGCGTTGCCTAGGAACACGCCCTTGTTCCTGGCGTTAGCAACGCCCTACTCCTCTTCTTCTTGCCCAGTTTACTTCTTGGCGTTGTTGCCAAGCACTCCAATGTAACTTCAAGTTAGCAACGTACATGTTTCTCTTCTTGAATGAGTTGTTAGCCACTTGCTTGCTTCATTCTTGCTTCAATGCATTCTTGTTGCATCACCTATCATAAACAAGGAAACTTGCTTCAAAGTCTCACCAATTCATGCACTCAATGCAATCAACTTCATGAGATTTATTTATGTGTGCATTCCTTGACTCATTTGCATGAAATTAGCCACAATTAACATGATCCTTGGTATTTTTATGTATGAAAACAAAACTCATAAAAATACTTGTTTAATTCAAAGAAAATGAGTGAAACTAAGCTAGAACTAACTAAACTAACTAGCTAATCTAACAAATATGCGAATGCATCAGCCATTACGACTCGCCTTTAGGTGTCCTCCTCGGGATAGCGTCATTTAAAGAACGAGAGTCAGCACAACGTAAAAAAAAAACCAAGAAAATACCGAAATAAAACCGGGAAAAAAACTGTGAAAAAAACTGGAGGAGCTTGCCAAAGATGAGGCCATTACGGCTCGCCTTTAGGTGTCCTCCTCGGGATAGCGTCATTTAAAGAACGAGAGTCAGCACATTGTAAAAAAAAAAAAGGAAAAAACCGAAAAAAATCGGAAAAAAACCGGTAAAAAAACTGTGAAAAAAACCGGAGGAGCTTGCCAAAGATGAGGCCATTATGGCAAGCCCTTAGGTGTCCTTCTCGGGATAGCGTCATTTAAAGAACGAGAGTCAGCACAACGTAAAAAAAACCCAGGAAAAAACAGAAAAAAAAATCGAAAAAAAACTGGAAAAAAAACTGTGAAAAAAACCAGAGGAGCTTGCCAAGGATGAGGCCATTATGGCTCGCTTTTATGTGTCCTCCTCGGCATAGCGTCATATAAAGAACGAGGGTCAGCACAACGTTAAAAAAATGGAAAAAAATCGGAAAAAAACGGGGAAAAAATTGTGAAAAAAAACCGGAGTAGCTTGCCAAAGATGAAGCCATTACGGCTCGCCTTTACGTGTCATCCTCGGGATAGAGTCATTTAAAGAACGAGAGTCAGCACAACGTTTAAAAAAAAAAAACTGGAAAAAACTTTGAAAAAAAAAACCGGAGGAGCTTGCCAAAGATGAGGCCATTACGACTCGCCTTTAGGCGTCCTCCTCGAGATAGCGTCATTTAAAGAACGAGAGTCAGCACATCGTAAAAAAAAAAAAAGAACCAGGAAAAAACCGAAAAAAAACGGAAAAAAACCGGGAAAAAAATTGTGAAAAAAATCGGAGAAGCTTGCCAAAGATGAGGCCATTACGGCTCGTCTTTTGGTGTCCTCCTCGGGATAGCGTCATTTAAAGAACGAGAGTCAGCACAACGTTAAAAAAAAAAAGCATGGAAAAATCGAAAAAAAAAAACCGGAAAAAAACTGGAAAAAAACTGTGAAAAAAACCGGAGGAGCTTGCCAAAGATGAGGCCATTACGGCTCGCCTTTAGGTGTCCTCCTTGGGATAACGTCATTTATAGAGCGAGAGTCAGCAGAACGTAAAAAAAAAAAAAAAAAAAAAAAAAAACTCGGAAAAAAAATGTGAAAAAAACCGGAGGAGCTTGCCAAAGATGAGGCCATTACGACTCTCCTTTATGTGTCCTCCTCGGGATAGCTTCACTTATAGAACGTGGGTCAACACAACGGTAAAAAAAAAAAAAATCGAAAAAAAACTGTGAAAAAAAAACCGGAAGAGCTTGCCAAAGATGAGGCCATTACGGCTCGTCTTTTGGTGTCCTCCTCGGGATAGCGTCATTTAAAGAACGAGAGTCAGCACAACGTTAAAAAAAAAGCATGGAAAAACCGAAAAAAAAAAACGGAAAAAAACTGGGAAAAAAACTGTGAAAAAAACCGGAGGAGCTTGCCAAAGATGAGGCCATGACGGCTCGCCTTTAGGATTCCTCCTCGGGATAACGTCATTTAAAGAACGAGAGTCAGCAGAACGTATAAAAAAAAAACCCGGAAAAATGATCGGAAAAAAACCAGGAAAAAAACTGTGAAAAAAACTGGAGGAGCTTGCCAAAGATGAGGCCATTACGGCTTGCCTTTAGGTGTCCTCCTCGGGATAGCGTCATATAATGAACGAGGGTCAGCACAACGTTAAAAAAAAAAGAAAAAAAAGGAAAAAAATCGGAAAATAACCGGGAAAAAAATTGTGAAAAAAATTGGAAGATCTTGCCAAAGATGAAGCCATTACGGCTCCCCTTTAGGTGTCCTACTCAGGATAGCGTCATTTAAAAAACGAGAGTCAGCACAACGTAAAAAAAAAAGGAAAAACCGAAAAAAAAAACCCGAAAAAACTGGGAAAAAAACTGTGAAAAAAACCGGAGGAGCTTGCCAAGGATGAGGCCATTACGGCTCGCCTTTATGTGTCCTCCTCGTGATAGCGTCATATAAAGAACGAGGTCAGCACAAGATAAAAAGAAAAAAAAAACCAGGAAAAAACCGGGAAAAAAACTGTGGAAAAAAACCGGAGGAGCTTGTCAAAGATGAGGCCATCACGGCTCGCCTTTAGATGTCCTCCTCGGGATAACGTCATTTAAAGAACGAGAGTCAGCACAACGTAAAAAAAAAAAAAAAAAACCCAGAAAAAAGATTGTAAAAAAACCAGGAAAAAAACTGTGAAAAAAACCGGAGGAGCTTGCCAAAGATGAGGCCATTACGGCTCGCCATTAGGTGTCCTCCTCGGGATAGTGTCATTTAAAGAATGAGAGTCAGCACAACATAAAAAAAAAAGAAGAAAAAAGAAAAACCAGGAAAAAACCGAAAAAAAATCGGAAAAAAACTGTGAAAAAAACCAAGGGAAAAACTGTGAAAAAAAAAACGAAGGAGCTTGCCAAAGATGAGGCCATTACGGTCGCCTTTAGGTGTCATCCTCGGGATAGCATCATTTAAAGAACGAGAGTCAGCACATCGTAAAAAAAAAACCAGGAAAAAATTGAAAAAAAAAATCGGAAAAAAACCGGGAAAAAACTGTGAAAAAAAACCGGAGGAGCTTGCCAAAGGTGAGGCCGTTACGGCTCGCCTTTAGGTGTCCTCCTCGGGATAGCGTCATTTAAAGATCGAGAGTCAGCACAACATATAAAAAAAAAACCGAAAAAAAAACTGAAAAAAAACTGTGAAAAAAAAACCGGACGAGCTTGCCAATGATGAGGCCATTATGGCTCGCCTTTAGGTGTCCTCCTCGGGATAGCGTCATTTAAAGAACGAGAGTCAGCACAACGTAAAAAAAAACAGGAAAAAACTGAAAAAAATCGGGAAAAAAACTGTTAAAAAAACCGGAGGAGCTTGCCAAGGATTAGGCCATTACGGCTCGCCTTTATGTGTCCTCCTCGGGATAGCGTCATATAAAGAACGAGGGTCAGCACAACGTTAAAAAAAAATCGGAAAAAAACCGAAAAAAAAAATGTGAAAAAAACCGGAGGAGCTTGCCAAAGATGAGGCCATTACGGCTCTCCTTTATGTTTCCTCCTCGGGATAGCGTCACTTAAAGAACGTGGGTCAACACAACGTTAAAAAAAAAAAACCCGAAAAAAAACTGTGAAAAAAAAATCGGAAGAGCATGCCAAAGATGAGGCCATTACGGCTCGTCTTTTGGTGTCCTCCTCGAGATAGCGTCCTTTAAAGAACGAGAGTCAGCACAACGTTAAAAAAAAAGCATGAAAAAACCGAAAAAAAAACCGGAAAAAATCTGGGAAAAAAACAGTGAAAAAAACCGGAGGAGCTTGCCAAGGATGAGGACATTACGGCTCGCCTTTATGTGTCCTCCTCGGGATAGCGTCATATAAAGAACGAGGGTCAGCACAAGATAATAAAAAAAAAACCAGGAAAAAACTGGGAAAAAAACTGTGGAAAAAAACCGGAGGAGCTTGCCAAAGATGAGGCCATTACGGCTCGCCTTTAGGTGTTCTCCTCAAGATAATGTCATTTAAAGAACGAGAGTCAGCAGAACGTAAAAAAAAAAAAAAAAAATAACCGGAAAAAAGATCGAAAAAAAAACCAGGAAAAAAAACTGTGAAAAAAACTGGAGGAGCTTGCCAAAGATGAGGCCATTACGGCTCGCCATTAGGTGTCCTCCTCGGGATAGCATCATTTAAAGAACGAGAGTCAGCAAAACATAAAAAAAAAGAAGAAAAAAGAAAAACCAGGAAAAAACCGAAAAAAAATCGGACAAAAACTGTGAAAAAAACCAAGGGAAAAACTGTGAAAAAAAAACGAAGGAGCTTGCCAAAGATGAGGCCATTACGGTCGCCTTTAGGTGTCCTCCTCGGGATAGCATCATTTAAAGAACGAGAGTCAGCACATCGTAAAAAAAAAAACCAGGAAAAAATCGAAAAAAAAAATAAGAAAAAACTGTGAAAAAAAACCGGAGGAGCTTGCCAAAGATGAGGCCGTTACGGCTCGCCTTTAGGTGTCCTCCTCGGGATAACGTCATTTAAAGATCGAGAGTCAGCACAACGTATAAAAAAAAAACCGAAAAAAAAACTGGAAAAAAACTGTGAAAAAAAAACCGGACGAGCTTGCCAATGATGAGGCCATTATGGCTGGCCTTTAGGTGTCCTCCTCGGGATAGCGTCATTTAAAGAACGAGAGTCAGCACAATGTAAAAAAAAACCAGGAAAAAACTGAAAAAAATCGGGAAAAAAACTGTTAAAAAAACCGGAGGAGCTTGCCAAGGATTAGGCCATTATGGCTCGCCTTTATGTGTCCTCCTCGGAATAGCGTCATTTAAAGAACGAGGGTCAGCACAACGTTAAAAAAAAAATCGGAAAAAAACCGGAAAAAAACTGTGAAAAAAAAGGAGGAGCTTGCCAAAGATGAGGCCATTATGGCTCGCCATTAGCTGTCCTCCCCGAGATAGCGTCATTTAAAGAACGAGAGTTAGCACAACGTAAAAAAAAAAAAAAAAAAAAAAAAATCGGAAAAAAACTGGGAAAAAACTGTGAAAAAAACCGGAGGAGCTTGCCAAAGATGAGGCCGTTACGGCTCGCCTTTAGGTGTCCTCCTCGGGATAGCGTCATTTAAAGAACGAGAGTCAGCACAACGTAAAAAAAAAAAACCAGGAAAAAACTAAAAAAAAAATCGGGAAAAAAACTGTGAAAAAAACCGGAGGAGCTTGCCAAGGATTAGGCCATTACGGCTCGCCTTTATGTGTCCTCCTCGGGATAGCGTCATATAAAGAACGAGCGTCAGCATAACGTTAAAAAAAAAAGGGAAAAAAATCGGAAAAAAACTGTGAAAAAAACCGGAGGAGCTTGCCAAAGATGAGGCCATTACGGCTCTCCTTTATGTGTCCTCCTCGAGATAGCGTCACTTAAAGAACGTGGGTCAACACAACGTTAAAAAAAAAAAAAAACCGGAAAAAAACTGTGAAAAAAAATCGGAAGAGCATGGCAAAGATGAGGCCATTACGGCTCGTCTTTTGGTGTCCTCCTCGAGATAGCGTCATTTAAAGAACGAGAGTCAGCACAACGTTAAAAAAAAAGCATGAAAAAACCGAAAAAAAAACCGGAAAAAATCTGGGAAAAAAAACAGTGAAAAAAACTGGAGGAGCTTGCCAAGGATGAGGACATTACGGCTCACCTTTATGTGTCCTCCTCGGGATAGCGTCATATAAAGAACGAGGGTCAGCACAAGATAATAAAAAAAAAAACAGGAAAAAACTGGGAAAAAAACTGTGGAAAAAAACCGGAGGAGCTTGCCAAAGATGAGGCCATTACGGCTCGCCTTTAGGTGTCCTCCTCAAGATAACGTCATTTAAAGAACGAGAGTCAGCAGAACGTAAAAAAAAAAAAAAAAAAACAACCGGATAAAAGATTAGAAAAAAAAACCATGAAAAAAAACTGTGAAAAAAACCGGAGGAGCTTGCCAAAGATGAGGCCATTACGGCTCGCCTTTAGGTGTTCTCCTCAAGATAACGTCATTTAAAGAACGAGAGTCAGCAGAACGTAAAAAAAAAAAAAAAAAACAACCGGAAAAAAGATCGAAAAAAAAACCAGGAAAAAAAACTGTGAAAAAAACCGGAGGAGCTTGCCAAAGATGAGGCCATTACGGCTCGCCATTAGGTGTCCTCCTCGGGATAGCATCATTTAAAGAACGAGAGTCAGCAAAACATAAAAAAAAAAGAAGAAAAAAGAAAAACCAGGAAAAAACCGAAAAAAAATCGGAAAAAAACTGTGAAAAAAACCAAGGGAAAAACTGTGAAAAAAAAAAACGAAGGAGCTTGCCAAAGATGAGGCCATTACGGTCGCATTTAGGTGTCCTCCTCGGGATAGCATCATTTAAAGAACGAGAGTCAGCACATCGTAAAAAAAAACCAGGAAAAAATCGAAAAAAAAAATCAGAAAAAACTGTGAAAAAAAAACCGGAGGAGCTTGCCAAAGATGAGGCCGTTACGGCTCGCCTTTAGGTGTCCTCCTCGGGATAGCGTCATTTAAAGATCGAGAGTCAGCACAACGTATAAAAAAAAAAACCGAAAAAAAAAACCGGAAAAAAACTGTGAAAAAAAAACCAGACGAGCTTGCCAATGATGAGGCCATTATGGCTCGCCTTTAGGTGTCCTCCTCGGGATAGCGTCATTTAAAGAACGAGAGTCAGCACAATGAAAAAAAAAACCAGGAAAAAACTGAAAAAATTCGGGAAAAAAACTGTTAAAAAAACAGGAGGAGCTTGCCAAGGATTAGGCCATTACGGCTCGCCTTTATGTGTCCTCCTCGGAATAGCGTCATATAAAGAACGAGGGTCAGCACAACATTAAAAAAAAATCGGAAAAAAACCGGAAAAAAACTGTGAAAAAAAAGGAGGAGCTTGCCAAAGATGAGGCCATTATGGCTCGCCATTAGGTGTCCTCCCCGAGATAGCGTCATTTAAAGAACGAGAGTCAGCACAACGTAAAAAAAACAAAAAAAAAAAAAAACAATCGGAAAAAAGATAGGAAAAAAAAAACAGGAAAAAAAACTGTGAAAAACACCGGAGGAGCTTGCCAAAGATGAGCCCATTACGGCTCGCCATTAGGTGTCCTCCTCGGGATAGCGTCATTTAAAGAACGAGAGTCAGCACAACATAAAAAAAAAGAAGAAAAAAGAAAAACTAGGAAAAAACCGAAAAAAAATCGGAAAAAAACTTTGAAAAAAACCAAGGGAAAAACTGTGAAAAGAAAATGAAGGAGCTTGCCAAAGATGAGGCCATTACGGTCGCCTTTAGGTGTCCTCCTTGGGAAAGCATCATTTAAAGAACTAGAGTCAGCACATCGTAAAAAAAAAACCAGGAAAAAATCGAAAAAAAAAATCGGAAAAAAACCGGGAAAAAACTGTGAAAAAAAACCGGAGGAGCTTGCCAAAGATGAGGCCGTTACGGCTCGCCTTTAGGTGTCCTCCTCGGGATAGCGTCATTTAAAAATCGAGAGTCAGCACAACGTATAAAAAAAAAACCGAAAAAAAAACCGGAAACAAACTGTGAAAAAAAAACCGGACGAGCTTGCCAATGATGAGGCCATTATGGCTCGCCTTTAGGTGTCCTCCTCGGGATAGCGTCGTTTAAAGAACGAGAGTCTGCACAACGTAAAAAAAAAAACCAGGAAAAAACTGAAAAAAATCGGGAAAAAAACTGTTAAAAAAACCGGAGGAGCTTGCCAAGGATTAGGCCATTACGGCTCGCCTTCATGTGTCCTCCTCGGGATAGCGTCATATAAAGAACGAAGGTCAGCACAACGTTAAAAAAAAATCGGAAAAAAACTGTGAAAAAAAACGGAGGAGCTTGCTAAAGATGAGGCCATTACGGCTCGCCATTAGGTGTCCTCCTCGGGATAGCGTCATTTAAAGAACGAGAGTCAGCACAACGTGAAAAAAAAAAAAAAAAAAAAAACCAGGTAAAAACCGAAAAAAAATCGGAAAAAAACTGTGAAAAAAACCAAGGAAAAAACTGTGAAAAAAAAAAACGAAGGAGCTTGCCAAAGATGAGGCCCTTACGGTCGCCTTTAGGTGTCCTCCTCGGGATAGCATCATTTAAAGAACAAGAGTCAGCACATCGTAAAAAAAAGAAAAACCAGGAAAAAATCGACAAAAAATCGGAAAAAACCGGGAAAAAACTGTGAAAAAAAACCGGAGGAGCTTGCCAAAGATGAGGCCGTTACGGCTCGCCTTTAGGGGTCCTCCTCGGGATAGCGTCATTTAAAGAACGAGAGTCAGCACAACGTATAAAAAAAAAATAAAAAAAACTGGAAAAAAACTGTGAAAAAAACCGGAGGAGCTTGCCAATGATGAGGCCATTACGGCTCGCCTTTAGGTGTCCTCCTCGGGATAGCGTCATTTAAAGAACGAGAGTTAGCACAACGTAAAAAAAAAAAAAACCAGGAAAAAACTGAAAAAAAAATCGGGAAAAAAACTGTGAAAAAAACCGGAGGAGCTTGCCAAGGATTAGGCCGTTATGGCTCGCCTTTATGTGTCCTCCTCGGGATAGCGTCATATAAAGAACGAGGGTCAGCATAACGTTAAAAAAAAAAGGGAAAAAAATCGGAAAAAAACTGTGAAAAAAACCGGAGGAGCATGCCAAAGATGAGGCCATTACGGCTCTCCTTTATGTGTCCTCCTCGAGATAGCGTCATTTAAAGAACGAGAGTCAGCACAACGTTAAAAAAAAGCATGAAAAAACCGAAAAAAAATCGGAAAAAATCTGGGAAAAAAACAGTGAAAAAAACCGGAGGAGCTTGCCAAGGATGAGGACATTACCGCTCGCCTTTATGTGTCCTCCTCAGGATAGCGTCATATAAAGAACGAGGGTCAGCACAAGATAATAAAAAAAAAACCAGGAAAAAACTGGGAAAAAAACTGTGGAAAAAAACCGGAGGAGCTTGCCAAAGATGAGGCCATTACGGCTCGCCTTTAGGTGTCCTCCTCAAGATAACATCATTTAAAGAACGAGAGTCAGCAAAACGTAAAAAAAAAAAAAAAAAAAAAAAAAAAAAAAAAAAAACAACCGGAAAAAAGATCGGAAAAAAAAAACAGGAAAAAAAACTGTGAAAAAACCGGAGGAGCTTGCCAAAGATGAGGCCATTACGGCTCGCCATTAGATGTCCTCCTCGGGATAGCGTGATTTAAAGAACGAGAGTCAGCACAACGTAAAAAAAAAAAAAAAAACCAGGAAAAAACCGAAAAAAATCGGAAAAAACTGTAAAAAAAACCAAGGAAAAAACTGTGAAAAAAAAAAATGAAGGAGCTTGCCAAAGATGAGGCCATTACGGCTCGCCCTTAGGTGTCCTCCTCGGGATAACGTCATTTAAAGAACAAGAGTCAGCACAATGTAAAAAAAAAAAAAAAAAAAACTAGGTAAAAACCGAAAAAAAAAATCGGAAAAAAACTGTGAAAAAAAGCAAGGAAAAAACTGTGAAAAAAAAAACGAAGGAGCTTGCCAAAGATGAGGCCATTACGGTCGCCTTTAGGTGTCCTCCTCGGGATAGCATCATTTAAAGAACGAGAGTCAGCAAATCGTAAAAAAAAAAAAAAAACAGGAAAAAATCGAAAAAAAATCGGAAAAAAACCGGGAAAAAACTGTGAAAAAAAATCGGAGGAGCTTGCCAAAGATGAGGCCGTTACGGCTCGCCTTTAGGTGTCCTCCTCGGGATAGCGTCATTTAAAGAACGAGAGTCAGCACAACGTATAAAAAAAAAAGAAAAGAAAAACCGGAAAAAAACTGTGAAAAAAACCGGAGGAGCTTGCCAATGATGAGGCCATTACGGCTCGCCTTTAGGTGTCCTCCTCAAGATAGCGTCATTTAAAGAACGAGAGTCAGCACAACGTAAAAAAAAAAAAACCAGGAAAAAACTGAAAAAAAAACGGGAAAAAAACTGTGAAAAAAACCGGAGGAGCTTGCCAAGGATTAAGCCATTACGGCTCGCCTTTATGTGTCCTCCTCGGGATAGCGTCATATAAAGAACGAGGGTCAGCATAACGTTAAAAAAAAAGGGAAAAAAATCGGAAAAAAACTGTGAAAAAAACCGGAGGAGCTTGCCAAAGATGAGGCCATTATGGCTTGCCATTAGGTGTCCTCCTCGGGATAGCGTCATTTAAAGAACGAGAGTCATCACAACGTAAAAAAAAAAAAAAAACCAGGAAAAAACCGAAAAAAAATCGGAAAAAAACTGTGAAAAAAACCAAGAAAACACTGTGAAAAAAAAAAAACGAAGGAGCTTGCCAAAGATGAGGCCATTACGGTCGCCTTTAGGTGTCCTGCTCGGGATAGCATCATTTAAAGAACGAGAGTCAGCACATCGTAAAAAAAAAACCAGGAAAAAATCGAAAAAAAAATCGGTAAAAAACCGGGAAAAAACCGGAGGAGCTTGCCAAGGATTAGGCCATTACGGCTCACCTTTATGTGTCCTCCTCGGGATAGCGTCATATAAAGAACGAGGGTCAGCATAACGTTAAAAAAAAAAGGGAAAAAATCGGAAAAAAAACTATGAAAAAAATCGTAGGAGTTTGCCAAAGATGAGGCCATTACGGCTCGCCTTTAGGTGTCCTCCTCAAGATAACGTCATTTAAAGAACTAGAGTCAGCAGAACGTAAAAATAAAAAAAAAAAAAACAACCGGAAAAAAGATCGAAAAAAAAAACCAGGAAAAAAAACTGTGAAAAAAACCGGAGGAGCTTCCCAAAGATGAGGCCGTTACGGCTCGCCTTTAGGTGTCCTCCTTGGGATAGCATCCTTTAAAGAATGAGAGTCAGCACAACGTAAAAAAAAAAAAACCCAGGAAAAAACCGAAAAAAAACTGTGAAAAAAACCGGAGGAGCTTGCCAAAGATGAGGCCGTTACGGCTCGCTATTAGGTGTCCTCCTCGGGATAGCGTCATTTAAAGAACGAGAGTCAGCACAACGTAAAAAAAAAAAAAAAACCAGGAAAAAACTGAAAAAAAAACGGGAAAAAAAATGTGAAAAAAACCGGAGGAGCTTGCCAAGGATTAGGCCATTATGGCTCGCCTTTATGTGTCCTCCTCGGGATAGCGTCATATAAAGAACGAGGGTCAGCATAACGTTTAAAAAAAAGGGAAAAAAATCGGAAAAAAACTGTGAAAAAAACCGGAGGAGCATGCCAAAGATGAGGCCATTACGGCTCTCCTTTATGTGTCCTCCTCGAGATAGCGTCATTTAAAGAACGAGAGTCAGCACAACATTAAAAAAAAGCATGAAAAAACCGAAAAAAAATCGGAAAAAATCTGGGAAAAAAACAGTGAAAAAAACCGGAGGAGCTTGCCAAGGGTGAGGACATTACGGCTCGCCTTTATGTGTCCTCCTCGGGATAGCGTCATATAAAGAACGAGGGTCAGCACAAGATAATAAAAAAAAAACCAGGAAAAACTGGGAAAAAAACTGTGGAAAAAAACCGGAGGAGCTTGCCAAAGATGAGGCCATTACGGCTCGCCTTTAGGTGTCCTCCTCAAGATAACATCATTTAAAGAACGAGAGTCAGCAGAACGTTAAAAAAAAAAAAAAAAAAAAAAAAAAAAAAACCGGAAAAAAGATCGGAAAAAAAAACCAGCAAAAAAAACTGTGAAAAAAACCGGAGGAGCTTGCCAAAGATGAGGCCATTACGGCTCGCCATTAGATGTCCTCCTCGGGATAGCGTGATTTAAAGAACGAGAGTCAGCACAACGTAAAAAAAAAAAAAAAAAAAACCAGGAAAAAACCGAAAAAAATCGGAAAAAACTGTAAAAAAAACCAAGGAAAAAACTGTGAAAAAAACGAAGGAGCTTGCCAAAGATGAGGCCATTACGGCTCGCCCTTAGGTGTCCTCCTCGGGATAGCGTCATTTAAAGAACAAGAGTCAGCACAATGTAAAAAAAAAAAAAAAAAAAAAAAAAAAAAAAAAAAAACTAGGTAAAAACCGAAAAAAAAAATCGGAAAAAAACTGTGAAAAAAACCAAGGAAAAAACTGTGAAAAAAAAAAAAACGAAGGAGCTTGCCAAAGATGAGGCCATTACGGTCGCCTTTAGGTGTCCTCCTCGGGATAGCATCATTTAAAGAACGAGAGTCAGCAAATCGTAAAAAAAAAAAAAAACCAGGAAAAAATCGAAAAAAAATCGGAAAAAAACCGGGAAAAAACTGTGAAAAAAAATCGGACGAGCTTGCCAAAGATGAGGCCGTTACGGCTCGCCTTTAGGTGTCCTCCTCGGGATAGCGTCATTTAAAGAACGAGAGTCAGCACAACGTATAAAAAAAAAAGAAAAGAAAAACCGGAAAAAAACTGTGAAAAAAACCGGAGGAGCTTGCCAATGATGAGGCCATTACGGCTCGCCTTTAGGTGTCCTCCTCGAGATAGCGTCATTTAAAGAACGAGAGTCAGCACAACGTAAAAAAAAAAAACCAGGAAAAAACCGAAAAAAAACTGTGAAAAAAACCGGAGGAGCTTGCCAAGGATTAGGCCATTACGGCTCGCCTTTATGTGTCCTCCTCGGGATAGCGTCATATAAAGAACGAGGGTCAGCATAACGTTAAAAAAAAAGGGAAAAAAATTGGAAAAAAACTGTGAAAAAAACCGGAGGAGCTTGCCAAAGATGAGGCCATTACGGCTTGCCATTAGGTGTCCTCCTTGGGATAGCGTCATTTAAAGAACGAGAGTCATCACAACGTAAAAAAAAAAAAAACCAGGAAAAAACCGAAAAAAAATCGGAAAAAAACTGTGAAAAAAACCAAGGAAAACACTGTGAAAAAAAAAACGAAGGAGCTTGCCAAAGATGAGGCCATTACGGTCGCCTTTAGGTGTCCTGCTCGGGATAGCATCATTTAAAGAACGAGAGTCAGCACATCGTAAAAAAAAAACCAGGAAAAAATCGAAAAAAAAAATCGGTAAAAAATCGGGAAAAAACCGGAGGAGCTTGCCAAGGATTAGGCCATTACGGCTCACCTTTATGTGTCCTCCTCGGGATAGCGTCATATAAAGAACGAGGGTCAGGATAACGTTAAAAAAAAAAGGGAAAAAATCGGAAAAAAACTCTGAAAAAAATCGTAGGAGTTTGCCAAAGATGAGGCCATTACGGCTCGCCTTTAGGTGTCCTCCTCAATATAACGTCATTTAAAGAACTAGAGTCAGCAGAACGTAAAAATAAAATAAAAAAAAAACAACCGGAAAAAAGATCGAAAAAAAAAACCAGGAAAAAAAAACTGTGAAAAAAACCGGAGGAGCTTCCCAAAGATGAGGCCGTTACGGCTCGCCTTTAGGTGTCCTCCTTGGGATAGCATCCTTTAAAGAACGAGAGTCAGCACAACGTAAAAAAAAAAAAAAACCCAGGAAAAAACCGAAAAAAAACTGTGAAAAAAACCGGAGGAGCTTGCCAAAGATGAGGCCGTTACGGCTCGCCATTAGGTGTCCTCCTCGGGATAGCGTCATTTAAAGAACGAGAGTCAGCACAACGTAAAAAAAAAAAAAACCAGGAAAAAACGGGAAAAAAAACAGGAAAAAAACTGTGAAAAAAACCGGAGGAGCTTGCCAAGGATTAGGCCATTATGGCTCGCCTTTATGTGTCCTCCTCGAGATAGCGTCATATAAAGAACGAGGGTCAGCATAACGTTAAAAAAAAAGGAAAAAAAATCGGAAAAAAACTGTGAAAAAAACCGGAGGAGCATGCCAAAGATGAGGCCATTACGGCTCTCCTTTATGTGTCCTCCTCGAGATAGCGTCATTTAAAGAACGAGAGTCAGCACAACATTAAAAAAAAGCATGAAAAAACCGAAAAAAAATCGGAAAAAATCTGGGAAAAAAACAGTGAAAAAACCGGAGGAGCTTGCCAAGGATGAGGACATTACGGCTCGCATTTATGTGTCCTCCTCGGGATAGCGTCATATAAAGAACGAGGGTCAGCACAAGATAATAAAAAAAAACCAAGAAAAAACTGGGAAAAAAACTGTGGAAAAAAACCGGAGGAGCTTGCCAAAGATGAGGCCATTACGGCTCGCCTTTAGGTGTCCTCCTCAAGATAACATCCTTTAAAGAACGAGAGTCAGCAGAACGTAATAAAAAAAAAAAAAAAACCAGGAAAAAACCGAAAAAAAATCGGAAAAAAACTGTGAAAAAAACCAAGGAAAACACTGTGAAAAAAAAACGAAGGAGCTTGCCAAAGATGAGGCCATTACGGTCGCCTTTAGGTGTCCTGCTCGGGATAGCATCATTTAAAGAACGAGAGTCAGCACATCGTAAAAAAAAAACCAGGAAAAAATCGAAAAAAAAAATCGGTAAAAAACCGGGAAAAAACCGGAGGAGCTTGCCAAGGATTACGCCATTACGGCTCACCTTTATGTGTCCTCCTCGGGATAGCGTCATATAAAGAACGAGGGTCAGCATAACGTTAAAAAAAAAAGGGAAAAATCGGAAAAAAGCTATGAAAAAAATCGTAGGAGTTTGCCAAAGATGAGGCCATTACGGCTCGCCTTTAGGTGTCCTCCTCAAGATAACGTCATTTAAAGAACTAGAGTCAGCAGAACGTAAAAATAAAAAAAAAAACAACCGGAAAAAAGATCGAAAAAAAAAACCAGGAAAAAAAACTGTGAAAAAAACCGGAGGAGCTTCCCAAAGATGAGGCCGTTACGGCTCGCCTTTAGGTGTCCTCCTTGGGATATCATCGTTTAAAGAACGAGAGTCAGCACAACGTAAAAAAAAAAAAAACCCAGGAAAAAACCGAAAAAAAACTGTGAAAAAAACCGGAGGAGCTTGCCAAAGATGAGGCCGTTACGGCTCGCCATTAGGTGTCCTCCTCGGGATAGCGTCATTTAAAGAACGAGAGTCAGCACAACGTAAAAAAAAAAAAAACCAGGAAAAAACTGAAAAAAAAACGGGAAAAAAACTGTGAAAAAAACCGGAGGAGCTTGCCAAGGATTAGGCCATTATGGCTCGCCTTTATGTGTCCTCCTCGGGATAGCGTCATATAAAGAACGAGGGTCAGCATAATGTTAAAAAAAGGGAAAAAAATCGGAAAAAAACTGTGAAAAAAACCGGAGGAGCATGCCAAAGATGAGGCCATTACGGCTCTCCTTTATGTGTCCTCCTCGAGATAGCGTCATTTAAAGAACGAGAGTCAGCACAACATTAAAAAAAAGCATGAAAAAACCGAAAAAAAATCGGAAAAAATCTGGGAAAAAAACAGTGAAAAAAACCGGAGGAGCTTGCCAAGGATGAGGACATTACGGCTCGCCTTTATGTGTCCTCCTCGGGATAGCCATATAAAGAACGAGGGTCAGCACAAGATAATAAAAAAAAACCAGGAAAAAACTGGGAAAAAAATTGTGGAAAAAAACCGGAGGAGCTTGCCAAAGATGAGGCCATTACGGCTCGCCTTTAGGTGTCCTCCTCAAGATAACATCATTTAAAGAACGAGAGTCAGCAGAACGTAAAAAAAAAAAAAAAAAAACAACCGGAAAAAAGATCGGAAAAAAAAACCAGGAAAAAAAACTGTGAAAAAAACCGGAGGAGCTTGCCAAAGATGAGGCCATTACGGCTCGCCATTAGATGTCCTCCTCGGGATAGCGTGATTTAAAGAACGAGAGTCAGCACAACGTAAAAAAAAAAAAAACCAGGAAAAAACCGAAAAAAATCGGAAAAAACTGTAAAAAAAACCAAGGAAAAAACTGTGAAAAAAAAAACGAAGGAGCTTGCCAAAGATGAGGCCATTACGGCTCGCCCTTAGGTGTCCTCCTCGGGATAGCGTCATTTAAAGAACAAGAGTCAGCACAATGTAAAAAAAAAAAAAAAAAAAACTAGGTAAAAACCAAAAAAAAAATCGGAAAAAAACTGTGAAAAAAACCAAGGAAAAAACTGTGAAAAAAAAAAAACGAAGGAGCTTGCCAAAGATGAGGCCATTACGGTCGCCTTTAGATGTCCTCCTCGGGATAGCATCATTTAAAGAACGAGAGTCAGCAAATCGTAAAAAAAAAAAAACCAGGAAAAAATCGAAAAAAAATCGGAAAAAAACCGGGAAAAAACTGTGAAAAAAAATCGGAGGAGCTTGCCAAAGATGAGGCCGTTACGGCTCGCCTTTAGGTGTCCTCCTCGGGATAGCGTCATTTAAAGAACGAGAGTCAGCACAACGTATAAAAAAAAAAAAAGAAAAGAAAAACCGGAAAAAAACTGTGAAAAAAACCGGAGGAGCTTGCCAATGATGAGGCCATTACGGCTCGCCTTTAGGTGTCCTCCTCGAGATAGCGTCATTTAAAGAACGAGAGTCAGCACAACGTAAAAAAAAAAAACCAGGAAAAAACTGGAAAAAAAACGGGAAAAAACTGTGAAAAAAATCGGAGGAGCTTGCCAAGGATTAGGCCATTACGGCTCGCCTTTATGTGTCCTCCTCGGGATAGCGTCATATAAAGAACGAGGGTCAGCATAACGTTAAAAAAAAAGGGAAAAAAATCAGAAAAAAACTGTGAAAAAAACCGGAGGAGCTTGCCAAAGATGAGGCCATTACGGCTTGCCATTAGGTGTCCTCCTCGGGATAGCGTCATTTAAAGAACGAGAGTCATCACAACGTAAAAAAAAAAAAAACCAGGAAAAAACCGAAAAAAAATCGGAAAAAAACTGTGAAAAAAACCAAGGAAAACACTGTGAAAAAAAAACGAAGGAGCTTGCCAAAGATGTGGCCATTACGGTCGCCTTTAGGTGTCCTGCTCGGGATAGCATCATTTAAAGAACGAGAGTCAGCACATCGTAAAAAAAAAACCAGGAAAAAATCGAAAAAAAAATCGGTAAAAAATCGGGAAAAAACCGGAGGAGCTTGCCAAGGATTAGGCCATTACGGCTCACCTTTATGTGTCCTCCTCGGGATAGCGTCATATAAAGAACGAGGGTCAGCATAACGTTAAAAAAAAAAGGGAAAAAATCGGAAAAAAACTATGAAAAAAATCGTAGGAGTTTGCCAAAGATGAGGCCATTACGGCTCGCCTTTAGGTGTCCTCCTCAATATAACGTCATTTAAAGAACTAGAGTCAGCAGAACGTAAAAATAAAATAAAAAAAAAACAACCGGAAAAAAGATCGAAAAAAAAAAAACCAGGAAAAAAAACTGTGAAAAAAACCGGAGGAGCTTCCCAAAGATGAGGCCGTTACGGCTCGCCTTTAGGTGTCCTCCTTGGGATAGCATCCTTTAAAGAACGAGAGTCAGCACAACGTAAAAAAAAAAAAAACCCAGGAAAAAACCGAAAAAAAACTGTGAAAAAAACCGGAGGAGCTTGCCAAAGATGAGGCCGTTACGGCTCGCCATTAGGTGTCCTCCTCGGGATAGCGTCATTTAAAGAACGAGAGTCAGCACAACGTAAAAAAAAAAAACCAGGAAAAAACGGGAAAAAAAACGGGAAAAAAACTGTGAAAAAAACCGGAGGAGCTTGCCAAGGATTAGGCCATTATGGCTCGCCTTTATGTGTCCTCCTCGGGATAGCGTCATATAAAGAACGAGGGTCAGCATAACGTTAAAAAAAAAGGGAAAAAAATCGGAAAAAAACTGTGAAAAAAACCGGAGGAGCATGCCAAAGATGAGGCCATTACGGCTCTCCATTATGTGTCCTCCTCGAGATAGCGTCATTTAAAGAACGAGAGTCAGCACAACATTAAACAAAAGCATGAAAAAACCGAAAAAAAATCGGAAAAAATCTGGGAAAAAAACAGTGAAAAAAACCGGAGGAGCTTGCCAAGGATGAGGACATTACGGCTCGCCTTTATGTGTCCTCCTCGGGATAGCGTCATATAAAGAACGAGGGTTAGCACAAGATAATAAAAAAAAAACCAAGAAAAAACTGGGAAAAAAACTGTGGAAAAAAACCGGAGGAGCTTGCCAAAGATGAGGCCATTACGGCTCGCCTTTAGGTGTCCTCCTCAAGATAACATCATTTAAAGAACGAGAGTCAGCAGAACGTAAAAAAAAAAAAAAAAAAAAAAAAAAAAAAAAACAACCGGAAAAAAGATCGGAAAAAAAAACCAGGAAAAAAAACTGTGAAAAAAACCGGAGGAGCTTGCCAAAGATGAGGCCATTACGGCTCGCCATTAGATGTCCTCCTCGGGATAGCGTGATTTAAAGAACGAGAGTCAGCACAACGTAAAAAAAAAAAAAAAAAAAAAAAAAAACCAGGAAAAAACCGAAAAAAAATCGGAAAAAACTGTAAAAAAAACCAAGGAAAAAACTGTGAAAAAAAAAACGAAGGAGCTTGCCAAAGATGAGGCCATTACGGCTCGCCCTTAGGTGTCCTCCTCGGGATAGCGTCATTTAAAGAACAAGAGTCAGCACAATGTAAAAAAAAAAAAAAAAACTAGGTAAAAACCGAAAAAAAAATCGGAAAAAAACTGTGAAAAAAACCAAGGAAAAAACTGTGAAAAAAAAAAAACGAAGGAGCTTGCCAAAGATGAGGCCATTACGGTCGCCTTTAGGTGTCCTCCTCGGGATAGCATCATTTAAAGAACGAGAGTCAGCAAATCGTAAAAAAAAAAAAAACCAGGAACAAATCGAAAAAAAATCGGAAAAAAACCGGGAAAAAACTGTGAAAAAAAATCGGAGGAGCTTGCCAAAAATGACGCCGTTACGGCTCGCCTTTAGGTGTCCTCCTCGGGATAGCGTCATTTAAAGAACGAGAGTCAGCACAACGTATAAAAAAAAAAGAAAAAAAAACCGGAAAAAAACTGTGAAAAAAACCGGAGGAGCTTGCCAATGATGAGGCCATTACGGCTCGCCTTTAGGTGTCCTCCTCGAGATAGCGTCATTTAAAGAACGAGAGTCAGCACAACGTAAAAAAAAAAAAACCAGGAAAAAACTGAAAAAAAAACGGGAAAAAAACTGTGAAAAAAACCGGAGGAGCTTGCCAAGGATTAGGCCATTACGGCTCGCCTTTATGTGTCCTCCTCGGGATAGCGTCATATAAAGAACGAGGGTCAGCATAACGTTAAAAAAAAAGGGAAAAAAATCAGAAAAAAACTGTGAAAAAAACCGGAGGAGCTTGCCAAAGATGAGGCCATTACGGCTTGCCATTAGGTGTCCTCCTCGGGATAGCGTCATTTAAAGAACGAGAGTCATCACAACGTAAAAAAAAAAAAAACCAGGAAAAAACCGAAAAAAAATCGGAAAAAAACTGTGAAAAAAACCAAGGAAAACACTGTGAAAAAAAAACGAAGGAGCTTGCCAAAGATGAGGCCATTACGGTCTCCTTTAGGTGTCCTCCTCGGGATAGCATCATTTAAAGAACGAGAGTCAGCACATCGTAAAAAAAAAACCAGGAAAAAATCGAAAAAAAAATCGGTAAAAAACCGGGAAAAAACCGGAGGAGCTTGCCAAGGATTAGGCCATTACGGCTCACCTTTATGTGTCCTCCTCGGGATAGCGTCATATAAAGAACGAGGGTCAGCATAACGTTAGAAAAAAAAGGGAAAAAATCGGAAAAAAACTATGAAAAAAATCGTAGGAGTTTGCCAAAGATGAGGCCATTACGGCTCGCCTTTAGGTGTCCTCCTCAAGATAACTCATTTAAAGAACTAGAGTCAGCAGAACGTAAAAATAAAAAAAAAAACAACCAGAAAAAAGATCGAAAAAAAAAACCAGGAAAAAAAACTCTGAAAAAAACCAGAGGAGCTTGCCAAAGATGAGGCCGTTACGGCTCGCCTTTAGGTGTCCTCCTTGGGATAGCATCCTTTAAAGAACGAGAGTCAGCACAACGTAAAAAAAAAAAAAAACCCAGGAAAAAACTGAAAAAAAACTGTGAAAAAAACCGGAGGAGCTTGCCAAAGATGAGGCCGTTACGGCTCGCCATTAGGTGTCCTCCTCGGGATAGCGTCATTTAAAGAACGAGAGTCAGCACAACGTAAAAAAAAAAAAACCAAGAAAAAACTGAAAAAAAAACGGGAAAAAAACTATGAAAAAAACCGGAGGAGCTTGCCAAGGATTAGGCCATTACGGCTCGCCTTTATGTGTCCTCCTCGGGATAGCGTCATATAAAGAACGAGGGTCAGCATAACGTTAAAAAAAAAGGGAAAAAAATCGGAAAAAAACTGTGAAAAAAAGCGGAGGAGCTTGCCAAAGATGAGGCCATTACGGCTTGCCATTAGGTGTCCTCCTCGGGATAGCGTCATTTAAAGAACGAGAGTCATCACAACGTAAAAAAAAAAAAAAACCAGGAGAAAACCGAAAAAAAATCGGAAAAAAACTGTGAAAAAAACCATGGAAAACACTGTGAAAAAAAAACGAAGGAGCTTGCCAAAGATGAGGCCATTACGGTCGCCTTTAGGTGTCCTGCTCGGGATAGCATCATTTAAAGAACGAGAGTCAGCACATCGAAAAAAAAAAAACCAGGAAAAAATCGAAAAAAAAATCGGTAAAAAACCGGGAAAAAACCGGAGGAGCTTGCCAAGGATTAGGCTATTACGGCTCACCTTTATGTGTCCTCCTCGGGATAGCGTCATATAAAGAACGAGGGTCAGCATAACGTTAAAAAAAAAGGGAAAAAATCGGAAAAAAACTATGAAAAAAACCGTAGGAGCTTGCCAAAGATGAGGCCATTACGGCTCGCCATTAGGTGTCCTCCTCAAGATAACGTCATTTAAAGAACGAGAGTCAGCAGAACGTAAAAAAAAAAAAAAAAAAACAACCGGAAAAAAGATCGAAAAAAAAAACCAGGAAAAAAAACTGTGAAAAAAATCGGAGGAGCTTGCCAAAGATGAGGCCGTTACGGCTCGCCTTTAGGTGTCCTCCTTGGGATAGCATCCTTTAAAGAACGAGAGTCAGCACAACGTAAAAAAAAAAAAACCCAGGAAAAAACCGAAAAAAAACTGTGAAAAAAACCGGGGGAGCTTGCCAAAGATGAGGCCGTTACGGCTCGCCATTAGGTGTCCTCGTCGGGATAGCGTCATTTAAAGAACGAGAGTCAGCACAACGTATAAAAAAAAAAAGAAAAAAAACCGGAAAAAAACTGTGAAAAAAACCGGAGGAGCTTGCCAATGATGAGGCCATTACGGCTCGCCTTTAGGTGTCCTCCTCGGGATAGCGTCATTTTAAGAACAAGAGTCAGCACAACGTAAAAAAAAAAAATAGGAAAAAACTGAAAAAAAATCGGGAAAAAAACTGTGAAAAAAACCGGAGGAGCTTGCCAAGGATTAGGCCATTACGGCTCGCCTTTATGTGTCCTCCTCGGGATAGCGTCATATAAAGAACGAGGGTCAGCATAACGTTAAAAAAAAAGGGAAAAAAATCGGAAAAAAACTGTGAAAAAAACTGGAGGAGCATGCCAAAGATGAGGCCATTACGGCTCTCCTTTTATGTGTCCTCCTCGAGATAGCGTCATTTAAAGAACGAGAGTCAGCACAACGTTAAAAAAAAGCATGAAAAATTCGGAAAAAATCTGGGAAAAAAACAGTGAAAAAATCGGAGGAGCTTGCCAAGGATGAGGACATTACGGCTCGCCTTTATGTGTCCTCCTCGGGATAGCGTCATATAAAGAACGAGGGTCAGCACAAGATAATAAAAAAAAAACCAGGAAAAAACTGGGAAAAAAACTGTGGAAAAAAACCGGAGGAGCTTGCCAAAGATGAGGCCATTACGGCTCGCCTTTAGGTGTACTCCTCAAGATAACGTCATTTAAAGAACGAGAGTCAGCAGAACGTAAAAAAAAAAAAAAAAAAAAAAAAAACCAGAAAAAAGATCGGAAAAAAAAAACCAGGAAAAAAAACTGTGAAAAAAACCGGAGGAGCTTGCCAAAGATGAGGCCATTACGGCTCGCCATTAGATGTCCTCCTCGGGATAGCGTGATTTAAAGAACGAGAGTCAGCACAATGTAAAAAAAAAAAAAAAAAAAAAAAAAAAAAAAAAAAAAAAAAAAACTAGGAAAAAACCGAAAAAAATCAGAAAAACTGTAAAAAAAACCAAGGAAAAAACTGTGAAAAAAAAAACGAAGGAGCTTGCCAAAGATGAGGCCATTACGGCTCGCCCTTAGGTGTCCTCCTCGGGATAGCGTCATTTAAAGAACGAGAGTCAGCACAATGTAAAAAAAAAAAAAAAAAAAAAAAAAAAAAAAAAAAAAAAAAAAAAAAACTAGGTAAAAACCGAAAAAAAAAATCGGAAAAAACTGTGAAAAAAACCAAGGAAAAAACTGTGAAAAAAAAAACGAAGTAGCTTGCCAAAGATGAGGCCATTACGGTCGCCTTTAGGTGTCCTCCTCGGGATAGCATCATTTAAAGAACGAGAGTCAGCACATCGTAAAAAAAAAAAAACCAGGAAAAAATCGAAAAAAAATCGGAAAAAAACCGGGAAAAAACCGTGAAAAAAAACCGGAGGAGCTTGCCAAGGATTAGGCCATTACGGCTCACCTTTATGTGTCCTCCTCGGGATAGCGTCATATAAAGAACGAGGGTCAGCATAACGTTAAAAAAAAAGGGAAAAAAATCGGAAAAAAACTATGAAAAAAACCGGAGGAGCTTGCCAAAGATGAGGCCATTACGGCTCGCCTTTAGGTGTCCTCTTCAAGATAACGTCATTTAAAGAACGAGAGTCAGCAGAACGTAAAAAAAAAAAAAAAAAAAAACAACCGGAAAAAAGATCGAAAAAAAAAACCTGGAAAAAAAACTGTGAAAATAACCGGAGGAGCTTGCCAAAGATGAGGCCGTTACGGCTCGCCTTTAGGTGTCCTCCTTGGGATAGCATCCTTTAAAGAACGAGAGTCAGCACAACGTAAAAAAAAAAAAACCCAGGAAAAAACCGAAAAAAAACTGTGAAAAAAACCGGGGGAGCTTGCCAAAGATGAGGCCGTTACGGCTCGCCATTAGGTGTCCTCGTCGGGATAGCGTCATTTAAAGAACGAGAGTCAGCACAACGTATAAAAAAAAAAGAAAAAAAACCGGAAAAAAACTGTGAAAAAAACCGGAGGAGCTTGGCAATGATGAGGCCATTACGGCTCGCCTTTAGGTGTCCTCCTCGGGATAGCGTCATTTTAAGAACAAGAGTCAGCACAACGTAAAAAAAAAAAAAAACAGGAAAAAACTGAAAAAAAAATCGGGAAAAAAACTGTGAAAAAAACCGGAGGAGCTTGCCAAGGATTAGGCCATTACGGCTCGCCTTTATGTGTCCTCCTCGGGATAGCGTCATATAAAGAACGAGGGTCAGCATAACGTTAAAAAAAAAAGGGAAAAAAATCGGAAAAAAACTGTGAAAAAAACTGGAGGAGCATGCCAAAGATGAGGCCATTACGGCTCTCCTTTTATGTGTCCTCCTCGAGATAGCGTCATTTAAAGAACGAGAGTCAGCACAACGTTAAAAAAAAGCATGAAAAATTCGGAAAAAATCTGGGAAAAAAACAGTGAAAAAACCGGAGGAACTTGCCAAGGATGAGGACATTACGGCTCGCCTTTATGTGTCCTCCTCGGGATAGCGTCATATAAAGAACGAGGGTCAGCACAAGATAATAAAAAAAAAACCAGGAAAAAACTGGGAAAAAAACTGTGGAAAAAAACCGGAGGAGCTTGCCAAAGATGAGGCCATTACGGCTCGCCTTTAGGTGTCCTCCTCAAGATAACGTCATTTAAAGAACGAGAGTCAGCAGAACGTAAAAAAAAAAAAAAAAAAAAAAACAACCAGAAAAAAGATCGGAAAAAAAAAACCAGGAAAAAAAACTGTGAAAAAAATCGGAGGAGCTTGCCAAAGATGAGGCCATTACGGCTCGCCATTAGATGTCCTCCTCGGGATAGCGTGATTTAAAGAACGAGAGTCAGCACAATGTTAAAAAAAAAAAAAAAAAAAAAAAAAACCGAAAAAAATCAGAAAAACTGTAAAAAAAACCAAGGAAAAAACTGTGAAAAAAAAAACGAAGGAGCTTGCCAAAGATGAGGCCATTACGGCTCGCCCTTAGGTGTCCTCCTCGGGATAGCGTCATTTAAAGAACGAGAGTCAGCACAATGTAAAAAAAAAAAAAAAAAAAACAAAAAAAAAAAAAAAAAAAACAAAAAAAAAAAAAAAAAAAAAACTAGGTAAAAACCGAAAAAAAAAAATCGGAAAAAACTGTGAAAAAAACCAAGGAAAAAACTGTGAAAAAAAAAACGAAGGAGCTTGCCAAAGATGAGGCCATTACGGTCGCCTTTAGGTGTCCTCCTCGGGATAGCATCATTTAAAGAACGAGAGTCAGCACATCGTAAAAAAAAAAAAAAACCAGGAAAAAATCGAAAAAAAATCGAAAAAAAACCGGGAAAAAACTGTGAAAAAAAACCGGAGGAGCTTGCCAAGGATTAGGCCATTACGGCTCACCTTTATGTGTCCTCCTCGGGATAGCGTCATATAAAGAACGAGGGTCAGCATAACGTTAAAAAAAAAAGGGAAAAAAATCGGAAAAAAACTATGAAAAAAACCGGAGGAGCTTGCCAAAGATGAGGCCATTACGGCTCGCCTTTAGGTGTCCTCCTCAATATAACGTCATTTAAAGAACTAGAGTCAGCAGAACGTAAAAATAAAATAAAAAAAAACAACCGGAAAAAAGATCGAAAAAAAAAACCAGGAAAAAAAAACTGTGAAAAAAACCGGAGGAGCTTCCCAAAGATGAGGCCGTTACGGCTCGCCTTTAGGTGTCCTCCTTGGGATAGCATCCTTTAAAGAACGAGAGTCAGCACAACGTAAAAAAAAAAAAAAAAACCCAGGAAAAAACCGAAAAAAAACTGTGAAAAAAACCGGAGGAGCTTGCCAAAGATGAGGCCGTTACGGCTCGCCATTAGGTGTCCTCCTCGGGATAGCGTCATTTAAAGAACGAGAGTCAGCACAACGTAAAAAAAAAAAAAACCAGGAAAAAACGGGAAAAAAAACAGGAAAAAAACTGTGAAAAAAACCGGAGGAGCTTGCCAAGGATTAGGCCATTATGGCTCGCCTTTATGTGTCCTCCTCGAGATAGCGTCATATAAAGAACGAGGGTCAGCATAACGTTAAAAAAAAAGGAAAAAAAATCGGAAAAAAACTGTGAAAAAAACCGGAGGAGCATGCCAAAGATGAGGCCATTACGGCTCTCCTTTATGTGTCCTCCTCGAGATAGCGTCATTTAAAGAACGAGAGTCAGCACAACATTAAAAAAAAGCATGAAAAAACCGAAAAAAAATCGGAAAAAATCTGGGAAAAAAACAGTGAAAAAAACCGGAGGAGCTTGCCAAGGATGAGGACATTACGGCTCGCATTTATGTGTCCTCCTCGGGATAGCGTCATATAAAGAACGAGGGTCAGCACAAGATAATAAAAAAAAAACCAAGAAAAAACTGGGAAAAAAACTGTGGAAAAAAACCGGAGGAGCTTGCCAAAGATGAGGCCATTACGGCTCGCCTTTAGGTGTCCTCCTCAAGATAACATCCTTTAAAGAACGAGAGTCAGCAGAACGTAATAAAAAAAAAAAAAAACCAGGAAAAAACCGAAAAAAAATCGGAAAAAAACTGTGAAAAAAACCAAGGAAAACACTGTGAAAAAAAAACGAAGGAGCTTGCCAAAGATGAGGCCATTACGGTCGCCTTTAGGTGTCCTGCTCGGGATAGCATCATTTAAAGAACGAGAGTCAGCACATCGTAAAAAAAAAACCAGGAAAAAATCGAAAAAAAAATCGGTAAAAAACCGGGAAAAAACCGGAGGAGCTTGCCAAGGATTACGCCATTACGGCTCACCTTTATGTGTCCTCCTCGGGATAGCGTCATATAAAGAACGAGGGTCAGCATAACGTTAAAAAAAAAAGGGAAAAAATCGGAAAAAAACTATGAAAAAAATCGTAGGAGTTTGCCAAAGATGAGGCCATTACGGCTCGCCTTTAGGTGTCCTCCTCAAGATAACGTCATTTAAAGAACTAGAGTCAGCAGAACGTAAAAATAAAAAAAAAAAACAACCGGAAAAAAGATCGAAAAAAAAAACCAGGAAAAAAAACTGTGAAAAAAACCGGAGGAGCTTCCCAAAGATGAGGCCGTTACGGCTCGCCTTTAGGTGTCCTCCTTGGGATATCATCCTTTAAAGAACGAGAGTCAGCACAACGTAAAAAAAAAAAAACCCAGGAAAAAACCGAAAAAAAACTGTGAAAAAAACCGGAGGAGCTTGCCAAAGATGAGGCCGTTACGGCTCGCCATTAGGTGTCCTCCTCGGGATAGCGTCATTTAAAGAACGAGAGTCAGCACAACGTAAAAAAAAAAAAAAACCAGGAAAAAACTGAAAAAAAAACGGGAAAAAAACTGTGAAAAAAACCGGAGGAGCTTGCCAAGGATTAGGCCATTATGGCTCGCCTTTATGTGTCCTCCTCGGGATAGCGTCATATAAAGAACGAGGGTCAGCATAATGTTAAAAAAAGGGAAAAAAATCGGAAAAAAACTGTGAAAAAAACCGGAGGAGCATGCCAAAGATGAGGCCATTACGGCTCTCCTTTATGTGTCCTCCTCGAGATAGCGTCATTTAAAGAACGAGAGTCAGCACAACATTAAAAAAAAGCATGAAAAAACCGAAAAAAAATCGGAAAAAATCTGGGAAAAAAACAGTGAAAAAAACCGGAGGAGCTTGCCAAGGATGAGGACATTACGGCTCGCCTTTATGTGTCCTCCTCGGGATAGCGTCATATAAAGAACGAGGGTCAGCACATGATAATAAAAAAAAAACCAGGAAAAAACTGGGAAAAAAATTGTGGAAAAAAACCGGAGGAGCTTGCCAAAGATGAGGCCATTACGGCTCGCCTTTAGGTGTCCTCCTCAAGATAACATCATTTAAAGAACGAGAGTCAGCAGAACGTAAAAAAAAAAAAAAAAAAAAACAACCGGAAAAAAGATCGGAAAAAAAAACCAGGAAAAAAAACTGTGAAAAAAACCGGAGGAGCTTGCCAAAGATGAGGCCATTACGGCTCGCCATTAGATGTCCTCCTCGGGATAGCGTGATTTAAAGAACGAGAGTCAGCACAACGTAAAAAAAAAAAAAAAAACCAGGAAAAAACCGAAAAAAATCGGAAAAAACTGTAAAAAAAACCAAGGAAAAAACTGTGAAAAAAAAAACGAAGGAGCTTGCCAAAGATGAGGCCATTACGGCTCGCCCTTAGGTGTCCTCCTCGGGATAGCGTCATTTAAAGAACAAGAGTCAGCACAATGTAAAAAAAAAAAAAAAAAAACTAGGTAAAAACCAAAAAAAAAATCGGAAAAAAACTGTGAAAAAAACCAAGGAAAAAACTGTGAAAAAAAAAAAACGAAGGAGCTTGCCAAAGATGAGGCCATTACGGTCGCCTTTAGATGTCCTCCTCGGGATAGCATCATTTAAAGAACGAGAGTCAGCAAATCGTAAAAAAAAAAAAAACCAGGAAAAAATCGAAAAAAAATCGGAAAAAAACCGGGAAAAAACTGTGAAAAAAAATCGGAGGAGCTTGCCAAAGATGAGGCCGTTACGGCTCGCCTTTAGGTGTCCTCCTCGGGATAGCGTCATTTAAAGAACGAGAGTCAGCACAACGTATAAAAAAAAAAAAAGAAAAGAAAAACCGGAAAAAAACTGTGAAAAAAACCGGAGGAGCTTGCCAATGATGAGGCCATTACGGCTCGCCTTTAGGTGTCCTCCTCGAGATAGCGTCATTTAAAGAACGAGAGTCAGCACAACGTAAAAAAAAAAAACCAGGAAAAAACTGGAAAAAAAACGGGAAAAAAACTGTGAAAAAAATCGGAGGAGCTTGCCAAGGATTAGGCCATTACGGCTCGCCTTTATGTGTCCTCCTCGGGATAGCGTCATATAAAGAACGAGGGTCAGCATAACGTTAAAAAAAAAGGGAAAAAAATCAGAAAAAAACTGTGAAAAAAACCGGAGGAGCTTGCCAAAGATGAGGCCATTACGGCTTGCCATTAGGTGTCCTCCTCGGGATAGCGTCATTTAAAGAACGAGAGTCATCACAACGTAAAAAAAAAAAAAACCAGGAAAAAACCGAAAAAAAATCGGAAAAAAACTGTGAAAAAAACCAAGGAAAACACTGTGAAAAAAAAACGAAGGAGCTTGCCAAAGATGAGGCCATTACGGTCGCCTTTAGGTGTCCTGCTCGGGATAGCATCATTTAAAGAACGAGAGTCAGCACATCGTAAAAAAAAAACCAGGAAAAAATCGAAAAAAAAATCGGTAAAAAATCGGGAAAAAACAGGAGGAGCTTGCCAAGGATTAGGCCATTACGGCTCACCTTTATGTGTCCTCCTCGGGATAGCGTCATATAAAGAACGAGGGTCAGCATAACGTTAAAAAAAAGGGAAAAAATCGGAAAAAAACTATGAAAAAAATCGTAGGAGTTTGCCAAAGATGAGGCCATTACGGCTCGCCTTTAGGTGTCCTCCTCAATATAACGTCATTTAAAGAACTAGAGTCAGCAGAACGTAAAAATAAAATAAAAAAAAAACAACCGGAAAAAAGATCGAAAAAAAAAAACCAGGAAAAAAAACTGTGAAAAAAACCGGAGGAGCTTCCCAAAGATGAGGCCGTTACGGCTCGCCTTTAGGTGTCCTCCTTGGGATAGCATCCTTTAAAGAACGAGAGTCAGCACAACGTAAAAAAAAAAAAAAACCCAGGAAAAAACCGAAAAAAAACTGTGAAAAAAACCGGAGGAGCTTGCCAAAGATGAGGCCGTTACGGCTCGCCATTAGGTGTCCTCCTCGGGATAGCGTCATTTAAAGAACGAGAGTCATCACAACGTAAAAAAAAAAAAAACCAGGAAAAAACGGGAAAAAAAACGGGAAAAAAACTGTGAAAAAAACCGGAGGAGCTTGCCAAGGATTAGGCCATTATGGCTCGCCTTTATGTGTCCTCCTCGGGATAGCGTCATATAAAGAACGAGGGTCAGCATAACGTTAAAAAAAAAGGGAAAAAAATCGGAAAAAAACTGTGAAAAAAACCGGAGGAGCATGCCAAAGATGAGGCCATTACGGCTCTCCTTTATGTGTCCTCCTCGAGATAGCGTCATTTAAAGAACGAGAGTCAGCACAACATTAAACAAAAGCATGAAAAAACCGAAAAAAAATCGGAAAAAATCTGGGAAAAAAACAGTGAAAAAAACCGGAGGAGCTTGCCAAGGATGAGGACATTACGGCTCGCCTTTATGTGTCCTCCTCGGGATAGCGTCATATAAAGAACGAGGGTTAGCACAAGATAATAAAAAAAAAACCAAGAAAAAACTGGGAAAAAAACTGTGGAAAAAAACCGGAGGAGCTTGCCAAAGATGAGGCCATTACGGCTCGCCTTTAGGTGTCCTCCTCAAGATAACATCATTTAAAGAACGAGAGTCAGCAGAACGTAAAAAAAAAAAAAAAAAAAAAAAAAAAAACAACCGGAAAAATGATCGGAAAAAAAAACCAGGAAAAAAAACTGTGAAAAAAACCGGAGGAGCTTGCCAAAGATGAGGCCATTACGGCTCGCCATTAGATGTCCTCCTCGGGATAGCGTGATTTAAAGAACGAGAGTCAGCACAACTGATGAGATATTTTGATGAGAAACGAATTTCTACCAAAACACCCAAAACTAACCGGCAAGTGTACCGGGTCGTATCAAGTAATAAAAACTCACGGGAGTGAGGTCGATCCCACAGGGATTGAAGGATTGAGCAATTTTAGCTTAGTGGTTGATTTAGTCAAGCGAATCAAGTTTTGGTTGAGTGATTTGTGAATTGCAGAATGTAAATTGCATGAAATTAAAGAGAGCGGGAAAGTAAATTGCTGAAACTTAAAGAACAA